>NC_070608.1:86572159-86888409 GCF_027172205.1 Podarcis raffonei
ACCACTAGGTGCATGGGACGGCTTTTGCTTTGCAAGAATGTTTAGCAGGCTGCAAAGAAAGAGCAAAGCAGGAGACAGAATGGTCATAATATTACAAAGCAAAGGCTGACTGAGGTCTGACACCCTTGCCATTTCATGTGGGAGCTCTACCAGCATGTGTGTGTGTGTGTGTGCAGGAATGGGCAAATCTGTCCATTTTGATTTCTCTATTTTTCCACTCGTAAATTCAGTTGTCTGTATTTGTACATCAGTTTGTGATTATTATTATTTTTAAAGCCCTCTTGCAAATTCATTGAGTGCAAATTTCTCCTAATACGCACATTTCTGTATGCAATTTTGTCTAATACACACATTTTCGCAAACCAATTTTATCTAATGCAAAGCTTATCTGAATTCCATTTTCACTAATATATGCATTTTTAGGCACACTTCACCCCAGTACATGCATTTTTGTGTGAATTACTTGGCAGGAGAACTGCACTGCAAAATTCAGAGAAGAGCACATTTTGAAGGATGGCTTTGCTTTGGTTCATGTATAGTTTCAGAAAGTGCAAATTAGATAGGTTTGCCCTTAAAAGTGAAATTAATAGAAATTATCCCCATCCCTATATGCCTGCTTAACACACAACTCCCAGGGACAGGAGTTGAGCTAGTATATTCAGCAGAGCCGAAACTAGGCTTACTGTTACCCGGGTCAAGGGCATAAAAATTAGACAATATATATTTGAATACATAGGAATCCTAAGAAGTATTACGACTTTATGACCAAAAGGAAAATGAGCATCCCTTCCAGTAAAAGCAAATTGTTTGTCAAAAGTAGAACTTCCATGTGCAGCAATCTGAGGTCAGGTTTTGATTTGGATTTATTTGGTTACAGGATCATTAAAATACTGACTTTCCACAAGATCAGCCAAGACCCTCTGGTTTTCTTTTTTAAAAAAATGCCTCTTTGAGGCTTTTTGTCACCCACCCCTCTTCTTGGTTCTGTGCAAACCTTTTCAAGGAGTTTTGATGTATAAATTTACTCCAGAGTAAGCTTCAACAAGATCCCTTTCAATTTTATTTTTGTTTGATTACTCATTTTAGGAAACGATAATTTTGTAGTCATTTTATGTTCCACGTCACGTGAAGAAATGTTTTTTGCAAGTCTAAAGTAGAAAGTGCCCTTCCACTGCAATCCTAATGCAGCCGGACTGACCACAGCTTGCCCGGGAACTGCCTCTGGCAGGAAAAATGCTCACACACCCCTTACTTTCCTGTGTGTAGATCATGTATAGTCTGTAAAATTACTTAACTTTAGCTATTTAAACACATTCAAGGGATCGTAGAATTATAGAGTTGGAAGGGACTCCAAGGATCATCTAGTCCAACTGATTCTCTTCCTCAGCTTCCTGCCCCTCCCTCCGTCCCTCCAGAATTTCTTTCTCACACAGTAGCAAACCCACAGGGGATCCCATCTTCTGCTTCACTGTGAGAAGCAGCCTCTCCATATTTCCCAACTCTGCATCGCATTGTAAATGCTTCATGGGGAAAGGGGAAAGGGGAAGGGTGGAGCTTGCGGCTAAAGTTCACTTTTTCATCTTTCTCTCCAGCTGAAGGCCAGACATGCTGGGAGGCTGGGAGCCTCAATGGCACCCCTCTGGAGGCTTCACCCGGGCCAGAAACCCTGACTGGACACACACACACCCAGCTACGACACTGTATTCAGCCATAGAATGCTTTTTTCCAAGAACATGAATATTGATTTCAAAATCCATACCAGAGCAATATCTTTATTTAGGCCAACCAGAATGTCACAAAATTGTCTGCAAGATTTTGAATTCTCCAGATTTTTCATCAGGCTACATAGGAAGCCAAGTCGGAGGGAAGGAAGTTGTCTGATAGTGAAGCCACAAGATCTGCATTTGGTCTCAGCCTCAAGATGGAATGTGGGGGAAGGTAGCAGACATTCAAGCGAGGCTCTGATAGGTGCTCTGAAGGTTTCAGGTTGCACCTAGCACTGCTGGGAAGAAAGAATATAAGAATATATAACCATATAAGAATTGATCCCACCTATCTACCCCTGTGGCTGTGAGCTGTGGATGCATCAAAGGGGATTTCAGTATCTAGGAAAACAAGCAAAATATTACAGAAAGCAGTTGTGTAATTTAGGGTGGCAAGAGCAGGTTAGAGGGAATCAATTTGTTTCTCTCTCTCTTTTAAAAGCCTGATGATGCACTTGAGAACACATCCTTAAGGATGGGAGGAAGGAGACAATCTTTCCTGAGTTTTTCACTTTAAAAAGTGAAGCTCAGACAATGCAGTTGGGAAGTGTTCACCCATTTAAAATGCCTCCCGTGCCAATTGCACAGTTATTGGAGGGGGGAGAAAACATTCATCATCATTAGTGATGTCACAGATATTAACCAATCAGACCCCCATGGGTCACACAAGCATCTTACACACACCCCAACATGGCAATGGAGGAACTAACTGCTGGAGGAACTGTATTTAAACTGCAACCTTGGGTTATGCCTTTGAGTGCTTGGGAAACATTATGTGAACTAGCAAAAAGCAAACAAACCAAGTGGGGGAAATGCACTCTGAAGTGATGGGGTATTTTTCTTTTCAAGATGGAACAGGTAACAATACAAATTCAGATTCCCAGGAATTTAAGCCCTTGCTTTTGGAAGATCACTTGGAGCCTTTGCAATAACCTGATGACCAATAGTCCCAGGACACCACTTCTGTCCACTGGGAAGACCCATAATCTAGGTATGACACATTCTTCACCTACACTAGAAGACACAAAAGGCTGTAGCTACTTCACTCAATTATTCTCCCAATGTACAGCTTAACCAGGGAGTTGACTAATAATTGCACCCAAGGCCAAAAAGCACCACATATGTCATAATGCATCCATTATGTATTCAAAGGCACTGAATGGGATATGGCCGTGGCCATGCCATGTTGAATGGGATCTGAATCATGTCATCCACACAGAGAGAGAGCCCTGGAGAAGCCTTTCAGAAGAGGAGACTGAGAAAGTCCCAAGAAAGACAGAGAAGAGCTCCTTCTCTCCCCTCCAAAGGCTATTACAGGTCAGAGCTTGATAGTGGCCTCCACACACAGATCAACCCAACTTCAGCTGTACATCCAAGATGAGTCTGGGTGGATTTAGCACTGTACCTTCAGTCTGTGCACCAAAGCATCCTGAAATATAAAACTCTCAGAGATGCTGCGCCTAAGTTGGACATACTGGGCTAGCTGCAGACTGGATGGCACATTGGCATTAATGCTTTGGTATTTAGTAGGTGCTTAGGCGCTTGGTTTTCCTTGGCTATCCTCGTTCTGATTGTCATCAGCACCACCCACTCGCCGTCCCAGTAGACCAGCTCTTACCCCATCTGTGCTCCTCTTCCAGACTAAAAATGTTGATGAGCAATTGGGCGGGATGAGGCAGGGCGCAATAACTGCAAGCAGCAGGTATCTTCTTTCCATGTCCTGAAGCCTCCAGGCCATATGAGGGCTTTAATAATGCAGATTTGAATGCAACAAAGAGCAGCCAGCTTTCCCCACCAAAGCAAGAACACATTCTCTCCCCTGGGCTTCCTGCCTCAATGTTAGCAGACAAGGGATTGATGAGCAGACCTTCTACTGATGGAAAAGGGCCACCACCAAATTCAACATTCTGGGGGTTTCCAAACCACAGACTGGCTATACTAATTCTGCTCAGCTCCAACATAGTCTCAAAAGAAGAAATTGTTGCCTGGCCTTAGCGCCAAGGGAGGAAGGGAGGGCAGGTGTTGTGTGCCTGTGTGAGGCTGCTGCTATGAATATGTTAGGGCAGCCAATAAAGCTCTAATACTCTCCAGGTTTAAGGTCTCAGTTATTGGAATTGATTTTCTAACATCTTGTTAAAGTGTTTGTGCAAGCTGCCTAGCCAGCTGCTCCTTCCTGTAGCCTTCTGCTGCTGGACACAGTATCTCTATAATGGGCTCCTTTTGACCTTGTGGTAGGTAGTTATGGACTTCACTGTGCCTCGTGATGTGCTCAGGTAAGCCCAGGCACAGGAACAATGTCACTGCCCATAATACCAGCCTCGGCTGCCAAGGAAACAAGAGTCACAACAGGAGAGAGGGGAGGGAAGGTCAGTGACCAACATGCTTAGGTGGGCTGCAGGGCCAGGCCTTTAGCATTCATCAACAGGGCAAAGGCATCAACTCCTCCAAAGGCAGACTCTTGCTTTACAATATCTTTCTTGCTTCAGAATATGCTTGGTAGTCCCGTTCATTCTGAATGCGGGAAATTCAGCAAAACCAACTTTTCCGAAATACAGACAGGGCTGGGAAAGGAGGATACCAATAGGAAAGGAGAGAGAATGAATTCCTTTACATCCTCCTCAGTATTGCTACTGCACTCCTCCCATGGCTGGAAGCTCCAGGGTCAGCCTTTTTCAGGGCCATTTCCCTTGTGAGGAGACAGCACCAGAGACATATGCTTATTTATAAAGGTACAAGTTGAGCCTGGGGGAAGGAGGCAAGCACAGAGCACTGATCTTTAATTCAGCAACAACTTCCTCCAAAGGAAACAGCATTTCTTGGGAGATCCACGCCTGGGCTTTGCTGCTGCAGTCCATCTACTGAGTTGTCTTCATTTTTCTTTTACTCTTACTCAAGCTGTCCCACCAATCACCACTAGCTAAATCATTTTAGCTATTAGCTAAACAAAAACCTACATCACCTTAATCCTGGTGGTACCTTCCTGATCTGTGGTATACATAGGAATCATAGAATCATAGAGTTCAAAGGAACCCCAGGGGTTATCTGGTCCAACCCCCTGCAATGTAATAATCTCAACTAAAGCATCCTTGACAGATGACCATCCAATCTCTGCTTAAAAACCACCAAGGAAGGTGAGTACTGCACCTTCCAAGGAAGTCCATTCCGCTGTCGAACAGCTCTTACTGTCAGAAAGTTCTTTCTGATGTTTACTTGGAATTTGAAGCCATTGGTTTGAGTCCTACCCTCCAGAGCAGGAGAAAACAATCCTGCTCCATCTTCCATGGGACAGCTCTTGAGATATTTGAAGATGGCTATCCTATTTCCTCTCAGTCTCCTCTTTTCCAGACTAAACACACCCAGTTCCTTCAACCATTCCTTGTAGGGCTTGGTTTCCAGACCCTTGATCATTTTGGTTGCCAGATTTCCATACCACCCAACAATCTCACTTTGAGTGGGACATCATGGAATCACTTGCCTCTGTTGCCACTACTGTACTCTGGGAAGTGTTATTTTTATAAACTGCTTCGTTCTAGTATCAAGCACCATATAAATATGTGAAATAGAAGTTCTTACTTGCTCTGGCATATTGTCACACTGACCTTGGCACAGAAAGCCCCTGCCCAGTGCTTTTTTCTTTAAAAAAATGTTTAGGGGTACTCACATTTTCCTACTCATATTGAAATACTGTCCCTCAATGAGGCCAAACTTAGATTCACAAAATGTTTAGGGGTATGCAGACCCCTGCGTACCCCCAGAAAAAGCACTGCTCCTGCCCACATTTCCTTTGCTACCCATTTCAGATGAAAGTGAAGATATTTATTTATTTTCTCTTTTTGCACAGGGACCCTCCCACGTATAGTCATGTTTCGGTGCTGCATCACCGGGAAACTGCTATGCAGACACTTCCTTAGATAACACTGGGGCGCAAATAGGACACAATCTCTCTGAGTGACCCATAATGGCAGGACATGGCAGAGTTCAATCTCTTCTCTTTCTTTTGAAAATTTTTGAAAAATAGGATTAGTGAAATTTGAGAAACATGATTAGTGAAACTTTAGCTTTCTACCTCCCACACTCCAACTTTTAAGCATTTCCTTGAAGTTGCAGGAAACTAGGAGTTGAACATGTTAAACACCAATAGAGTGAATCTATGAATAATACTTAATCTACACACGACAGCCTCGCAGTAGGCAACTTTGCCTGATGGCAAGATCACATACTCCTAACATCTTACATCCATCTGCAGACATGCCTACATGTTTAAGGGGAGAGACCGTTAGGCAAAGCAAAGGGGGTACCTGAGGCGGAGATTCTAGGGGTCACTAGCTGTCCCACCCCCATTCTCCTGGGCCAGCAACACAGCAGCTGTGAAGCCTCTTTGCTGTTACTGGCCAACTATCCTCCTTATTTTCCTTCTCATAACACATCAGAGAGTGCTGGCACAGAGAGGCAGCCGTGCCTGGCCCACAGCACACAGTGCATGGCATAAATTGCTCTGCTCACATGAGCCACACACCACCACCACTGCTGCATTGCAGGAGCCATCTGAGCAGGCATGAGAGTGGCAGCAGCAGCAAGGAGTTGAAGGATGGAGGTGCATGTCGCTTGCCTCGTGGTCTGTCCTGCTCCCCCTACACAAGCCTGCTGCCTTTGGGGGTATTGAACAATGCTGTCTCCCACTGACAGTGTTGAAGCTTGTTACATGTGCAGCAAGGGCTCCTGTTACTCTTGGAGTATGAAAAATAGATCCACGGATTCTCTGTGTTCAGGGGCAGGCACGCAAGTCTCACATCACAACTCTGGTTGCGAACGGGATCCGTTCCGGAGCCCCGTTTGCAACCTGAGCAGAACGCAACCTGCGTCTGCGCATGCACAGGTCGTGATTCGTCACTTCTGCGCATGATGTCATTTTAAGCGTCTGCGCATGTGCAAGTTGCGAAACCAGGAAGTAAACCGTTCCATTACTTCCGGGTCGCCACGATACGTATCCTGAAAGAACGTAACCGGAACCTAACATAACAAGAGGTATGACTGTATACCATCTAGTCTCTTCCAATAGATTTGCCTCTGAAGACAACTTCAGCTGGTGCAGAATTCAGCAGCCAGGTTGCTTAGTGGGGCAAGGCAGTTTGAGCATATTACACCAATCCTGGTCCGACTGCACAGCTAACAATTTCTGGGCCGAATTCAAAGTGCTGGTTTTGACCTATAAAGCAATACCTCAAGGACCGTCTCTCCCCATATAAACTGACCCAGATCCTGAGCTCATCTTCATTTGCCTCCTCCAGGAGAGATCTGGAGGCTGGCAACACAGGAACAGACCTTGTCTGAGATGGCGCCCCATTTGTGGAATGCTCTCCCCAGGGAGACTTGCCTGGCACCTTTGTGAAATATCTTTAGGTTCCAGGCAAAAGCATTCCTCTTATCCAGGGGTCAGCAAACGTTCTCAGCAGTCCACTGTCCCTCAGACCTTGTGGGGGGGGGCTGGACTATATTTGGGGGGGGGATGAACAAATTCCTATGCCCCACAAATAACCCAGAGATGCATTTTAAATAAAAGGACGCATTCTACTCATGTAAAAACACGCTGATTCCCGGACCGTCCGTGGGCCAGATTGAGAAGGCGATTGGGCCGGATCCAGCCCCCGGGCCTTACTTTGCCCACCCATGCGTCTTATCCTAGGCCTTTGACTGATTAAACAATCTGTGGCCCTTTAAATGTGTCAGGGAATGTTTTTGTTGTTGCTGCTGGTGTTGTTATGTCATGCATTTTATGCTTTTATATTGTAAGCCACCCTGTCGACAGGTGGTTGGTTGGTTGGTTGGTTGGTAGGTACATACATACAGTGGTACCTCGGCATGCGAACAGGATCCGTTCCGGAGCCCCGTTCGCGTCCTGAACAGAACGTAAGGCATGACTGCGCATCTGCGCGTTTCACGTTTCACCGCTTCTGCGCATGCGCATGACAACATTTTGACCATCTGCGCAAGCCCAAACAGCAAAACCCAGAAGTAACATACATACATACATACATACTAAAGGGGAAATTGGTATTCATTTCTTCACAGGCTCTGCGTTGGATTGCACCAACAACACTGGTGCGGATGCCGTTGTTAGGAAGAGGGGACTAGCTAAGTCTCTGGCCACGAAGCCAGGGGTAGCTCACACTGGGCAGGTGGTGGGACTCTAGAAAGTGAGCCATTTTGCTTCTCCTCAGCTGGCTGGCACAGGCCACAGGCAGCAGCTCAGTGTTTAATTACTGGTACTGACTGCGAGTGATTTGAGATGGAAAATGTCAGGTGCCGCAGACCGTTTCCCTTCTTCATGGCCGTATAAACAAGCTTTGTGGGAGGCAGTCCAGAGTGAGGACAGCACATGAATGGTGATAGCGCAGCGAGCCAGCAACAAGTTTGATGCGCAGATGCCCCTGGGCTTGCAAAGATCATATCATGTGTCGCAAAGATACGGGCACAATTCTACAGTTGCTCATTTGTAACACAGAGTGCAACAGCTCTCTTCTAGAATCTTCTTTAGAAGACAAGTATCCGGACCACATTCCTGGAGTTCGTCTCTTGCCTTACTGAAACTGCATCACTCTGCACTTCCTAGCTCTGTCAACAGCTTGAAAAAGAAGAGAATCAGCCACAATGAGTGAGGAAGTTAAATATAACTCAGTGTGCTGGGAGTGTGCGTGTGTTAGTGCAGTGGCACACTGCTCAGCCCACGCAACTGCAAATTTTGCACCTCGGTGCTCAGCTATGTGGACACTGCATGGTCACACATCTCAGTGAGGGATGAAATTCAGCACTGCGGGTGCTGCTTAGAAGAGGACCTACCAGGGATCAGCCTTGGGACTTGTTAAAAAAAAATACCAATGTATTTGGACAAAGATCTCTCCCGAATGATATCCCAGCCCCAGACACTAACATGTCAATTCATTCCAATCTACAGGAATGTAAAAGAAAACAAATTTGAATTTGCAAATCTGAATCCCAGATCCAAGTGGCTGTAACAGGCCCTCCTCTTATACCCCACCAATGTGGCTGGATCACTTTCACTACTAGAAGAAGCAAACCAGCCCCACTGTTCAGTGTGAAGCCTGAAGGCAGAAGCTTCTGTTTGGCCCTGAACGTTTGATGGTCCTGAATCTTTCGTGCATTGCTGAAGAGTGCTGCTGAGCATGTGCAGAGTGCCCTTTGCTCCCCAGAGCCACAGTCAGGGACAGGATTGCTGTTTGTTTTGGGGTCTCTGTGGTTTCTGCTTACAATTTATCATTAACCTGCATCTTCTCTTCATGTAAGGTATTGAGAGATGCACAATAAAGAGCAGGCTTCTCCCCACCCCCCAAAAAAATATTTTAAAAAAGAAAGAGAGGCTGGAAGCAAGAGGGGTACGAAAGGGATGCTCAATCCCAGAGCCAACGTGCTGCTCCTTATGAGGCCGTCGACATGTGTGTACAAAACTTATCCCACATATGTAGATCTCTGCACCCACACCCTACAAATCCTCACCCACAGTGCCTCCTTGCCCTGGGAGCAAGCAGATCAACGGATGTGTTTCATTTCTTCTTTCATGGGGAATGGCAATAGGAACCAGGCTGCTCTTCTCCTGATCACCTCCTCCAGCTTCAGACTTGATTTCTGCTTCCTGGGATTCAGCCGCGCAGGTCTTGGTTGCTTGGCACCTTCTCCTGCACCACGCAGAAAGGAAGCCTCCCTCCCTCGAGCAGGAGCAGCTTCCCGCAGGAGCAGGGAGGCGTATTCGGCTCCCTGCTCCTGACTGCCTCTGCTGCCACGGCCAAGCCTTCCAGCCGACCAATAGGGCTGGCTGGTGGATGCGGCTAGCCACATTTAAACAGCTGTGGCAGCACCCAGTTCCCAGTCTGTTCTTGCTTGCTTCCCGCCCTCTCTCCCCCTTAGGTCAGCTTCTTTTGCATATTGACCTTGCTATGGACTTCGGTTGGTTGCCTTGGTTGCCCAAGGAGCCTGGTAGGACCTTTTTTATCCATTTGGCAAATTGGCACCAGCCTCTTGGTTTTTCCGCCTACCTCGTAGCAACTCGTCACAACTTTCTGGTATTGGCGGTTAGGCATTGGAATATGTGTGCTGTGTTGGAGGATTGGGTATGGGCCATCATCTACCCCTGCTCTTTTGAGTATTCCGTTAAAGGAATCCAGCGGTTGTGGATCCTGTCCGATGCCCTGCTGGTGGCTAGGGCCATGGCAAGACCCCAGGTGACGTCATGGGGGAGCTTCCAGTTGTATTTGCATCAACAAGCTCCTCCCATTGGTTGTTAACCCGGATATGACTCCTGTGGAGTCTTGTATTGCTGTTTCATCCAATGCCTAAGCCAATACAGTGGTACCTCGGGTTAAGTACTTAATTCGTTCCAGAGGTCCGTTCTTAACCTAAAACTGTTCTTAACCTGAAGCACCACTTTAGCTAATGGGGCCTCCTGCTGCTGCTGCACCGCCGGAGCACAATTTCTGTTATCATCCTGAAGCAAAGTTCTTAACCCGAGGTACTATTTCTGGGTTTGCGGAGTCTGTAACCTGAAGCGTATGTAACCCGAGGCATCACTGTACCACTCACATGCTGTAACCAATAAAAGTTGTGGCCTATTTTGCCCATTAACCTAAAATAATGTGTCTTTGTGTCTTATTATAATCCTATGTGGGTGGCGGGTCCTCGACTCACAACTGCCGCAGAAACTGTCTCTCCAATGGGACTTTTGGGTGGCAGCCACTCACCACAGATGGCCAGTGGGAAATGCTATGTTCATGCACATTGTGTAGGAAACTTAGTGGAGGTTTGCATTTGCACAGTGTCTCTTTTGCAGAGAACTGCAGCAAGTGTGAAAAGAGGTGCTTTTGCAGCTAAAGCTGCAACAAGGGGGTTCAAGCCTTTGCTTCCATGTTTCTGTGAATTGGTGACTCATCCCTGAGAGCCTGGGTCTCTTGCAGAAGCTGCCAGCATGTTGGGGAAGCAAATTGCTTATCTGAGTCTCTCTCTGGAACCAAAAAAGAAAACTGGATGGCATTGCTAGCTGTTCAAGAGCGAAGTGTTGATTTGTATTTACATTTGAATTTGGGTTTTGTGCGTGTATGTGGTAAGTTTAAAGACAGTTTGCAGAAAAATTTTGGAACTCCTTTCTTGGTGTGAAGGTTTATTGATTCATATCCTGCATATGGTCCAGATCAGGAGATTCCACTCACATATAACTAACAGCAGGCTCTTCTTCAGTCACTTTCCCTTGTTGCTTTTGTTTTAACTTTGAAAATCACAATTTCTCCAAAATACAGGGCTGTAGTTACCATATGGTTGAGCCTAGCAACTGCCTTCCTTGACTTTTTTTTTGTCTGTAGCAGTTTCTATCTTTTGCTAAGCATTTATTATTATTATTTTAGAATATCCATTTTTAAAATGGATTTAAAAATAATAAAGAAACGTTCTAAATAAAAAAAAGGCACCCAGTTGACCTGTTAGAGATTTATTTTATTTATATAGTGCTTATAGTATTTCAAGTGCTAAATGTTTGGTAACACTGCCTCAAAGGAAAGCTGTGTTGCACTCCTATTTACCCACCACAAATGTCATCAAAGTGAAAACTGAGGGGGAAAACATGTACTTTAAAGCTAACTGTAGCCAGAAACAACTTGGGGGGAAAGGTTGCAGACATTTTATTTTTCCAATGCTACCACACTGCAGACGGTACATTCAAAAGAAAAGAGGAGAATGGGGGAGCCCCACAGACTCTGAGTTCAGACACTGCCCAGCTCTCTCGCCCCGAAGGCTGGCCCAACTTAACACTCACTTCCTGCCATTTGTCTGCTTCAAATTATACCCAAAGGTGCTTTTCTCGCACATAAACCCTGTATTCCTTTGCACTGTTGGGGGAAAAGCAGGTTGGGAGTGAGCTTGAGTAGACCAAACAATAGGAAAGAACAAGGTTTTTCTAGCTCCTCACTTCCTCAGCTGCTTTTCATCACACACATACACCCCGGGGGGGGGGGAGTTGAGAGGCAGAATCACAGATAAGGGCATTGTTCCCTTGGTGGTGATAAAGGAATGGCAACAGAACCATTGTGTTCCATAATGGCCACAATCATTTTGTTTGTCCTAGTGTTTCACAGGACTACAAAACCCTGGCAAGATCTGTTTGATCAGACGCAGAAGTGAAATGATGAATGTCTACTGCACAGCATGGACAATAATGCCTCTATCGAACTATCTCCAGCATGACTCAACAGTTAAATTTCGGAGGACATCACTGTGGCTCCTGCTCAGAGCATTATTGGACGGTGCATATTATTTGGTCCAGAAAAGCTACCCTGGGGGCTCATCCAGGACTTCCTTTTGTGCTTCTAGGCACAGCTTCACACTTGAAAGCTGCCTGTCTGAGCACTTTCCCCTTTTTGCCCTGGTGCTTTCCTTGCAAAGACCTGCTTCTTACCCCTGAATTGGAGCCAACAACAATCCACAGAAAACCCAAATTGCCATTTGTTCCGATTAAGGGCTTATCCACACTTACCTTTCCTCCATGCTTTCAAGGCACAGTCCGCACTTTAATGTTCCATGTCCAAGCGCTCTTTTTTCTGCTCCAGAGCTTTCCCTGTGAAAACGCACCCTTTAAAGCTGAATCGGAGCAAACAGCAATCCACGAAAAGGTGAATTGCCATTTTTGTGCTTCAGCTTTAAAGAGCAGACTTTCGCGGGGAAAGCTCCAGGGCAAAAAAAGGGGAGGGGAAGCGTGTTCAGACATAGAGTACGTACATTTCCGAGCACAATTCAGTACGTTTCCGAGCACAATTCAAAGTGTTGGTGCTGACCTTTAAAGCCCTAAACGGCCTCGGTCCAGTATACCTGAAGGAGCGTCTCCACCCCCATCATTCTGCCCGGACGCTGAGGTCTAGCGCCGAGGGCCTTCTGGCGGTTCCCTCATTGCGAGAAGCAAAGCTACAGGGAACCAGGCAGAGGGCCTTCTCGGTAGTGGCGCCCGCCCTGTGGAATGCCCTTCCAGCAGATGTCAAAGAGATAAACAACTACCTGACATTCAGAAGACATCTTAAGGCAGCCCTGTTCAGGGAAGTTTTTAACGTGTGATATTTTATTGTATTTTTGGTTTTTATGGAAGCCGCCCAGAGTGGCTGGGGAGGCCCAGCCAGATGGGCGGGGTATAAATAATAAATTATTATTATTATTATTATTATTATTAGAGCTTTAAAGTGCAGACCTGTGGCTGGAAAGTACAGAGTAAAAGAATTTAGGGCATGAGCCCTAAATTCCACAAGTCCACCTAGACCAATGTGTGACTACCAAGGTTAAATAATTCTAAATGCATCATTAGAAACGATATCAGTTTTTTCAAAAATTTAAAAAATAATAAACCTGGGCACCCTCCATTTTCAAAGAGCACGATGTAGTTTCTAATGATGCATTTAACATCACATCTAGTTTGACCCTGATTTTAATATCATCCAGTGGCATAACATGGGTTGCCAGTGTCCGGGGCCACATGGAGGGGTGGGGGGGTTAGGAGGGAAACAGACGGAGTACACATGTGCATTCAAGTGCCTCACACACCTGTGTCACCCAGGAGGTCATAAAAGAAGAGTAATTCCTTTGTCTGGAGAAGTCGCTTCCTGGTTCACATGGAAAAGCCATTTTCAATGAAGGCCAGCGATGGAAGTGCACAGCTGTATTGAGGGTGTTGAAATTATGAGCCCCTAACCATTTTCACCTGTGGCAACTGCCCTGTACCCTGCCACGCTACGCCACTGATCCCATCCACCATCTACGTGCATGAAATTTTGGTACAATATCCTAAAGTGCCATATTCCTGAAAGGATCGTTCAACAAGAAGAAGAGTGCAAAAGTCTCAGAGTTGCAGAGCATTGATGGATGGATGTTGCCACTTCCTACTCACTTCTCTCACACACTAATAGCTGCTCTTGGGCAGTTTGAGCTACACAGCAATAACTAGGGGAAGAGACACTGAGCTGTCCACCACTGGAGTCGAAAATATTTTTAAAAATACATATTAGAATGCTCACTCATTTCACTGTGTGAACACAGTGGGCCTTACTCTGGAGTAAACAAGCTTAGGTCCATGCTGCACTGTAGATGCTCTGTTGAGTGGGCTGCAGGGGGGAGCACATGCTTGTGATGGGGGGGGTGTATATTCCCTGTTGCAGGTGCTGATTTTTCACCCACACCTCTATGTGGCTCCGGGCAAAACCTAGCATGGCATTAGTGCTCTGACCTCACACATTGTTCAGTAGGAAAGGGCTCAAGCAGCAAAAGGAAAGGAAAGCCAAATGCAAAAACAGACCCAGCGTCAGTGCAGAGGACTTTTTCCCATTTCCAACTAAACCAACAGGAGTCCGGAAATGCCCCCTTCTTAATCTCTATGCAAACCACAGCACAACGTTCCCTCGAAGCTCCTGCATCCAAAATAATTGCTTTCTCAATACCTCCACTCTAATCACCTAAGAATCTTCAGGCCCTAAAACAGCCAAGTGGTTCTGTGAAGAGATTTAGCCCGGATTGCATCCAATTTGTCAGAATTTTTTTTATTAAAAAAATAGATATATGCATATAAAGATGATTTGATAAATACTAAATGAAATCCTTAAAAACCCTGCCTCCCACCCCCATGAGCTTCCCCCTGGCCAGCCAGCTCCTGCATTGTTCGATTTGGGGTCGTTCCATCTGTGCCTTTTACCTGATGCTCTCCGCCTTCAGATCTGCCTGTAATTATATAGCAAGAAGGCAGCCAGCTGCACACCCAGCCAAAGCCGCTTGCCTAAGCCGCTTCCAGATCCCCATTGTTCTGCCGGCTTTATCCATGAATGTGTTTCACAATGCATGTGGCACGAGCCACTGCCATTAATCCGAAGCAGCGCGCAGCCGAGGGATTGAAAGCGCTCGCCCCCCCCCCGTCCTCGTCCCCACCGCCGCTCCCTTCAGAGGGAGGGGGCGGCCAAGCCAGGGGCTGCAAATTCTCACGAAGGCTACAAGCCAGAAAGGGGTGTGTGGAGGTTGGAGGCTGCTGTGCGCTCCCATATTCCTACAGTGCGTGATGTGACAACTGTCTCCCGTTTCCCCCATCTCCTTTTGCTTCCTATTCTCATGTGATTTTAATATGTCCCTCTTCTATCCTCCACGGGAGTGTGGTTAGCAGCCAAAGTGCATGCAATCAGCCCGAGCCAGCAATTAAGCGGCAGCTGCAGAAGCAGAGCCCCTGGTACTGCCGCGTCAATATCCCATTAGCCAGGAGACCCATCCATTATTTGCAATTGGACAGAGCCCAGAAAGTGGGGTGGCACCCTCCCCCCCCCAATCCATGAGTCAACTGGAAATTCAATTGCAGAGCTGAGGCCCCCATCCGTCTTCTCCTGCACAGGAGGCAGAGTGTGCTGGTCCCATTCAGCCTCATTAGCACAGCAGCGACCCAGCTCCCTCCGCGGGCTCTCTCTGCCCTACACATGCAGCCCACACTCTGAACCGCGGGAGCACCACATAGGCACACTCGGCGCATGGCTCAATGCCGAGGACAAGCGAAACCGTCAGTTGGTAACAGGGTGGGTTTTTCAGTTGCCAACTGATCAGGCCACAAAGGTGTAGCTTGCTCCTCCTGCTGTCTCGGCAGACGTCAGCTGGTAAAGTTCGGGCAGTCAGATAATAAGCCTTCCCACTTGGGGATACTCTTCCCATACCTAAGTCCTCCTCTGCTTCTATTTTCCCAAACAGGCTTTCTGGGGAGAACAAGTATACAAACAACGTCCCCAAATAATGGGAAAAGAACTGAGAAAGCCATGCTAATGGGTCATGGGTCCCTTGGGCTTGGCCATTAACAAGCAGAAAAATGACCACAGAAACAGAAACCTCGTTTTCATAAAGTTGCAAACAATGCCCTGTTTATGAGTGCCCCCTGCCCTATTTTTAAAGCCCCGGTACCTGATTTTGGGGGACACCTGGTTAAAATGATGTGGTGTTAAAATGATTTGTTGCTCTTTTGGGTTCAGCTTTCTCCCCAGGAACTCTGCAAGTTAAATTGCTAACACCTTGTGTTTAAATTGTCTGCGCCTTGTGTTTACTGCATCTTGTCTTTAGTGCACTTCCATGTGAATGATGATAGTGTTATCATCCAAGGCACACGAATGAGCAGTTCCCCCAGTGTAGCATCCGTGAAGCTGAGTTAGGATCCTTTGCACTCCCAGGGATCCGAAAGAGGAAGGGCGTCAGGGAAGCGGCACAAATTACAGAGAACCTAGCAACTCTGACAACCACGGTGACCATGGCAACACCATCTGCACACACCAATCAGAGCACAGCCAGCTGATGGCCCGCCCATTGTTGCCATGTAGGGATTAAGCGAATCCACACATGGTGACAGGGAGATGCCTCTGTAGCATCACTTTGCATGCACTTAAGGCACAACCCGCCAGGCGTGGGGACACATCAGCACGTTCCTCTGCATGTGCTACTGCAGCAAAGGCACCCAAAACGCTGCAAGCAAATGCTCCTAACCATCTACACATAGAGGTTTAAATCACCTTACGCCGCTCACACAAGGGCTGTGCACATACCGTACATTTAAAGCACACCCCTTCCCAAGAATCATGGGAACTGTGGTTTACCCCTCAAAGAACTACAGCTCCCAGAACCCTTAACTAAGTACACTTTGCAGAATTTAGGAAGGCCGGTGCGCTTTAAATATATGGTGTGCATGCAGCCACCACAGTCTGCTACTAACCACTCAGGGAAGGAGGAAGGGACAGGAAGTCCAAATAGTAATTTGGGGAGGAAGCCTGCAGAACAACCACTAAAGTGTCTCACTGGGACAAGCTTTCAAGACGTGCGCACACACACACACACACACACACACACCGACAATTGGGAGCAAAACCCATTTGGGGGAATGAAGGACCCTTTTGGCAGGCAGGGAAAGGATGGCGCTACAGCAAGCAACAAGAGAGCTCAAGATTAGTTGAGCGCTGTTGAGCAACAGGATGGGAAACAAAAACAGCAGGTTTGAGCCCCACCAGGCGAATAGTAGAATTAAGGCCCAACAACACCTTCTGCATGCCTGTTCAGTTATGTCAGAGACTAAAGGGAAGGAGTAGAAAGGCTCTCCAGATATGCTGTCTCCACAGGATGGGGCATTTCTCACCCACCAGCCTACAGAGCCAGCTCTACATGCCTGGACCAAGGAAGCATACCCTCCAACATTTATCTGAAGAAAAATAGGGATGTCCCATTCCATGCCGACAATTTTACTATTTATACACCACACATCTTATTGGATTGCCGCAGCACTCTGGGCAGCTTCCAACATATATAAAAAATAAGAAAACATTAAACGTTTTTTAAAAAAACAGAAACAAACCTTCCCTATACTGCACAAGGTTGCCTTCAACGGCTTGTGGGGTTAGATAACTCCATCCCCTCCAACATTTCTCCAATGAAAATAGGAACATCCTAAGGAAAAGTGGGACTTTCCAGGATCAAATCAGAAAATGGAATGATTCTCTAAATGAGGGATGTCCCTGGAAAATAGGGACACTTGGAGTGTCTGAGAAGGTCATATGAGGAACCCTAGGTCTGTCAAATAGCACATGTTTCACAAGCAGAAGAGCCATGGTTCAAACCTTGGATGTGATCTCTCACTAGCAGAGGTTGGGCAGAGTTAGGCAAGCCTGAGAGGATCCTATGCCAAGAGTCCATTGGAAGGAGTACAGCATAAGCCAATGGTCTGGCTCCCAGGCATCAGGTACTCTAGGCTAGCTCATTAGCTGCTCCTTGCTTGATTGCCAGTTGCCCCAGAAGAACTTGTTCTCCATGCACATGGGTCAGTTGCCGGTGGTTGTTAGTTTAGCACGCAAGCAATAAGCAGGAGACTGTGCACTGGTTAGAGCAGAGTTTCCCAAACTTAGGTCTCCAGCTGTGGTCCTCCTAGATAGCAAGACCAGTCATAGGTGCCAACTCCCTGAGGCCCTGGATGTCTGAGCACCCACAAAATTCCCCATGAAGGGGCAAGGCGCCCACAAATTTCAGTGCCAGGGCCATGCACACTGCATGGCACCCATGACCCTGGGCACCCACAGTCGTGGGGCCAGGCTTGCTCTCCTGAGACCAGTGGTCAGGGATGATGGGAGCTGTAGTTCAACAGCAACTGGAAACCCAAGTTTGGGGAACCCTGGGTTAGAGGACAGCCCCCCTTGCCCCTGCTGCCCCTCAAATATCCAGAGGAGGAGAAGCTGCAGGTCCTGAGCCCTGGTATTAGAGAAGTACCTGACCCCACCCCCCACCCCCCACTCACAATCCCATCTTAGCACCAGCTTCCCTGAGTCAAAACCTGCAGGGAAAGGCAGGGATCCTTATCTGATAGGCCCTATCAGCAAAGAAGCAACAGCACTTGCAAAGTGAAACCTTGCACTGAGTAGCATCAGATGGAGTGGCTTCTGGAAGGCGGAGATGGATGAAGAGTGTGCAACATGTCCCATCAGGTTTCATGTGCCTTTCCTGCAGGACACACAGCAGAGGGGCAAGTGCACACCCTCCCCAGTCTCAGGATGGCTTCACCAGGCAATACATAACTATCTGCCCAGCACTTGCAAGGGTATAACAACATTGGCAAGGGAAGGCTGGCAGCCCCGCAGGGGAACAGCAGGGATCGCACTCATCACGGCTGCTAATCTTGTGGTTTGTGCTGCACTGGGACTGGGGTTCCCCAGCTGAGAAGCTAGTGCAGATGTGCAGGGGTGGGGGAGAGAATACCAGGGGTAGTTAACCTAAGGCCCGGGGGCCGGATGCGGCCCAATCGCCTTCTCTGTCCGGCCCATGGTTGATCCAGGATTCAGCATGTTTTTACAGGAGTATAATGTGTCCTTTTATTTAAAATGCATCTCTGGGTTATTTGTGGGGCATAGGAATTCATTCATTTCCCCCAAAAAAATATAGTCCAGCCCACCACATGGTCTGAGGGACGGTGGACTGGCCCACGGCTGAAAAAGGTTACTGACCCCTGGAATAAGCAATGGTCAGCAGCTGCGAGAGACAAGCCCTGAATGTTGGTGCTTGATATGTATGTGAGCACAAGTGACTATGAGAGCGCGTGTGAGAGAAGGGCTCTCCTAGCATCCTCCCCTCAGACTCCTTTCCCTGTTGGGGGAGAACATAGAGCAATGGAGACAACTGTGTGGGAAGTTGCTATGGGACTCCCTGTGCAGTGGTTGTTGTGCTGCTCAGACTGTCTTCTTCCAGTACCAAAAGCACCGTGACTGTGTCCTCCATGCCATGCCGCTTGTTCTGCTGGGCTCCTGTACCTTTTTTAAGCTGCAGGGTGCAAATCAACTAATATTTTGCTTGCTTTCCGATTCACTCTCTCTGCAGCTCATCTCAGCCATCTTCCAGGTAGGCTTCTCCACGAATGACTTGTCCACTACCACATCCCAGCAGGGCTCAGGGTCTGCTCTCAGCCCCTCTGAGCTTCCGCAAGGGCAGATGTCAGCCTCCCTCACACTGCAGGCATAATGGACACACACCATCCCAACCTCCAAGCAGGAGTTCCAGGCACATACGCAGGGTTTGCATTCCCCTTGGAACTGGGGACAGTGGAGACAGTATTTATGATATATGGCTTATCTACATATCTACAACCTGAGCCTACTATGGAGGGGTTGACAGCATTAACTTATCCACCCCAAGAGGGCTTTGCTTCCCTCATAGATGAAGCCTTGAATTCAAACAGAAATCGAACATCGCCCTGACTCTCTGGCTTTCCCCCTTCTAGCTCTCCTCACTCAACACTGTCTTAGTCCTTCGAATTACCTGTGAGTTAAGGGAGGGGGCCCCACCCATTTGCCTGCCCCTTCCTTTGTTCCCTGAATGGCCTATCACCCAAGTTACCACCTCACCAGAAAGCCAGCCTGGTTTATATTCCAACACTTGCTGGATCCAGGGGCTAGAAGAGTCTTGGTACAGCCTTCTTCCCTCCCCCATCAGCTCATAACAACTATATAGCTGGAAGGGGAGGGTGATGGTGCCTGGATAGAGAAATGGCTTCTGGAAGAATAACAAGCAGGTAGTGATAACCTGGTAAATCACATGTCGGGGGATGCTGAAATTGGCAAAGATTGGGTAATCCAAAAGGCAACCTCAGAGAGCCAGGCAATTGGCTTATGCAGCACTCCTTCTGATTGGTTCTGGAGTCACACTCTCTCACATGTGCCTCCCAGCCAATTCTAGTGAGAGATCATACCCAGAGACTGAACTAGAGGTGTTATTTGCCTAAAGATAAATTAAGACTTTTGGGTGTCCCAACTGATCACTACCAAAGCCTTGAGAGGCGTTTCTGAGTGTTTGATATGAGCACTCAAAAATCCCAGGTTAATTGCCAGAGTGCTAGAAATCCAAATTCCTCTCTGGACCCCAGTTGGGAATCTTTAGACATCAATGGAAGAAAGATTTTGACAAGCAAAACTCAAGTTCAAACATTGATACTTTATTGTCCTTATCACACACACAGCAGATGTTGTAGCAGTTGCTTTTGGCTTGCAAATCTCCTTGTCTTCAGCAACAGCTAGCACACAGCAGTGTCAAACCCACTGCAGCAAATTATGTAAAGCCTATTCCAAAATCACCACTCTAAAGTTCAAGCAGATCAAGCCATGAGCCTCACCTGGGGAAGCTGCGGAGACCAGAGCAGGGAGAGGGAGGGAGGTGTGCTTCGTTATCCATATTAGGGGCTACTTACTTCCACCCAATTTTCTGGAACTGGAACTATGTTTTCCTGTACCTTGAGAATCCTCTTTCCCCACATGTGCCTGTCTGTACAGTAAGATCTTCTCAGAGTTTCCTGTGCCATTCAAGGTCCAGGAAGCTACCAGAGAAAGGGCCTTCTCAGTGTTGGTGCTCCAGCAATGGTAGAATGGTAGAAGGCTCCCCCAGCATAAAGGACCTTTCCTTGGTCTAGGGTGCAGCAGGCAGCAGAGGAAAATCACCAATAGAGGAGAGATCCCTGGAACACCCTTCCCTGGAGCATAGAGCATGGTTTCCCCCTGGGGATCCCTTGGAGAGAAGCACCACACACCTCCCGTGTTAATGGGAGTCCTCTGCCCTCTGCCCTCCCAAACCCTTCTCCAAAGCTGGACTGTTTACTGCTAAATCGGCACAAACCCCAGTCGGGTTTTCTGCAGATTGGTCTTGGTTCAGATTCAGCAGTAAACAGTAGTTTTCCCAGGCAAACGGCAGCACCAAAAAGAAACCAAAACTAAACCCCTCTCAGACCAATGACTTGAAATCACTTGAACATAGCTGTCAACTTACAGATTTGAAAATAAGGGACCAGCAGCCTCGAAAATAAGGGACCAGCAGCCAAAATAAGGGATCAACAATTACTTTGATAAAATACATATTTTGTTGCGTGCAAATGGCTTTAAGAAGAAGAAGAAGAAGAAGAGTTTGGATTTGATATCCCGCCTTTCACTCCCCTTCAGGAGTCTCAAAGCGGCTAACAATCTCCTTTCCCTTCCTCCCCCACAACAAACACTCTGTGAGGTGAGTGGGGCTGAGAGACTTCAAAGAAGTGTGACTGGCCCAAGGTCACCCAGCAGCTGCATGTGGAGGAGCGGAGACGCGAACCCGGTTCCCCAGATTACGTGACTACCGCTCTTAACCACTACACCACACTGGCTCTCTTTAGATACTTATTAGGTCCATAAATTACCATATAGCATATATTCAACACAAAAAAGCAACAATTTGTTGTTGACAAAGGACAGCTGGACATAGAAAGGGCCCCATTACCTTCAGTAGCTTATTTGAGGGACATCATCAATAAGGGACAGCAGCGGGACATGGCGCTGGGATAAGGGACTGTCCCGCCAAATAAGGGATGCATGACAGCTATGCACTTGAAATCACAGGACAAATAAAAGTGTGGCTGGACCTGGGTGTCGGTGGAGCTGCCCTTTTAAAAAAAATATCCAACTTCAGGCTTCTCTCGCTCTGGGAGTGCTACAAAAGGGGCCTCTGGAGCTATGCCAGAAACTGATGAGTGGTGGGTTGTTTGTTTTTTGCCATAGTGGACAGACATGGAGGAGGAGAAAGCAAATAGCTTTGCTTGTAGGCACTGGCACCTTTCCTTTCTACTTGCTGAGCGCCCAGGAAGGTTCCTAGTGAGAGAGAGATGCACATAGTCATCAGAGCCATTTCCTCTCTCCGTGCCGGGTTACTCCACTCCCTCAAGCCCAGCCTGTAAACTGCTGACCTCTCTCTAGCCCATGCTTCCAGCAACTCCATTTATTCCCTGATTTATCTGCTCCTCAGGAGAGACAATCTCTCCTCCACACACCCACATCCCCTTAAGGAGCGGGTGGTCCAATGTATTGTGGGCAGGTAGACATGCAGGCAGAACTGTGGGGTCTGAGAAAGCCCAGTTGTTTCTAATTTATGGTGCTGCCACACACTGCAGCAGCCAATAGCTTTGCAATGATGTAGAGATTTGCAGTCAAGGCCTCTCATAAAGAGATTTAGGAGGGCCAGAGACATAATTAAAGCTCCCTTCCTTGAGTATTGACTTCCAGATGAACACAGAAAAATAACTACATTTCTCACAGTCCAGCTGAATAACTGCATTGCCTCACCTTTCGGCGGACAAAACCACCGCATGTCCTCTCTTGCCATGGCGTGGTTAGGGTGCTGCTGATCTAGCAGGACTTCCCAAGTTAGTGTGTGGAGTTGTGGCTCCTCCTGGATTTTTCCTCACATACTTGGGCAGGGTCAACCTGATGAGGATCTGTGAGCCTCAGAAATGAAAGGTAAATGCCCCACCAATGATGAACCTGTTTGTATTTAACAGGGTGATTCCACAAGTCTCCTTCATGTCAGACTAGGACCTGGAAGACCAAGGTTCAAACCCCCCACTCAGCCAGGAAGCTCCCTGGGTGACCTTGGGCCAGTCACTGCTTTATATTCTAGGCTTTATATTCTGTTAGATACATTCTAACAGATATCAGGATAGTTGAAGTCTCCCATGACTACTATATCTCTCCTTTTTGAATATTTCGTAGGGTTGCCATACATCCAGAATTTCCCGGACATATCTGGAATACTGCAACCGCAAGCAGTGTCTGGATGGAAATGTCCAGGAATATCCGAATGTATGGCAGCCCATGGCAGCAGTGTTGTTTTTGCTGATATTTTTTTTTAATATGGCAACCCTAATATTTGATAATTGGCTGTAGAAAAGCATCACCCAAGTCTTCAGTCTGGCTTGGCAGTCTATAGCAGACACCCACAGTAAAGTCATGGTTATTTCCTTTCTCCTACAATTTTTACCCATATACTTTCAATCTGCTTTCCATGCTCCAGGTTATGGATTTCTTCACAAGTGTACACAGCCCTTACATATAATGCTACTCTTCCCCCTTCCTGTTTTGTCTATTCCTTTTGAACATGTTATAACCCTCAGTTTCTACAGTCCAGCCATGAGTCTTATCCTACCAGGTTCTGGTAATGCCCTTTAGGGGATATTTGCCATCCTGTATTAACAGCTCAAATTCATCCGGCTTGTTTCCCATACTCTGTTCATTAGTATAGAGACAACTAAATCAACAAGGCTCTCAGCATAACCTACCTCACAGGGTTGTTGTGGAGCTTACATGAGGGAGAGAACTATTTTTATGCAGTATAAAAAAGTAATAAAAGGGGGGATGAATGAATGAATGAATAAAAGCAGCACATTTTACAATCACTGCAGCAGAATGGCCTACTGTGATTCCATGGAGCACTTAATATAGAGCTATGTTCTCCACATCAGTCCCATCATACTCATGCTTGCAGGAAATATCACAAGTATGTTTACCCGGGAGTAAGTCCTATTTGGTTGTAGAAAGTCTTCACAGAACCATAGCCTTCAGTCAGGAAAGAGTTCCATGTTTGGTGTGTTCTTCCTTCTCTCGGTCACCAGCATGACTGAAATAGACCCTTTAATTATTCATTTCTCGTTCCCTCCTGCCCAGAACTGGCCCTCTTAATTAGTCCCTTCCACTGTGCAATCACAGCAATCCCATCGTTTGCTCATTAATATGTTGAAAAAATTATCTGTGCACTTGTACTGCAGAACAAAAATGAGCCCAGCACATAGCAGGACATGGTAATACCTGATTAACCCTGAAATGCATGGCAAAAAGGTTACCAGTCATAGAATCATATAATTGCAGAGTTGGAAGGGACTCTGACGGTGACCTAGTCCAACCCCTTGCAATGCAGAAATCTCAACTAAAGCAGCCATGACAGATGGCCATCCAACCTCTGTTTAAAAAAACCTCCAATGAAGGGGAGTCCACCACCTTCTGAAGGAGATCATTCACCAACTCTTACCATCAGAAGGTTCTTCTATAAGTTTAGTCAGAAACATTTTTCTTGTAACTCAAATCATCATAAGAATATAAGAGCCCTGCTGGATAGTCCAGCATCGCTTCTTCACATGGTCAACTAGATGAAGGAGGAGAGTTTGGATTTGATGTCACTACCCAAAGGAGTCTCAAAGTGGCTAACAATCTCATATCCCTTCCTCCCCCACAACAAACACTCTGTGAGGTGAGTGGGGCTGAGAGACTTCAGAGAAGTGTTTTAAACTGGCTTTAAACTGACTAATGTGGGGGAGGGAGACAGTGCTCCTGAAGGTAGGAGTCTATCAATTGATGAAGATGATCATCCAAATGTCATAGACCAAATGGAGCAAACAGCACGCAGACCTAGTGGTGGGAGGAAAAAATCCTTAAATAAGAGACACAGGGGAATGATTAATGGACTTCAATGTCTGTACACTAATGCGCAAATAAACAAGATGAGCTTGAGCTCTTGGTACAGCAAACTAAATATGACATAATAGGCATCACTGAAACCTGGTGGGATAAGTCCCATGATTGGAATGTAATAATGGAGGGATACAATCTATTTCAGAGAAACAGACCAGACAAGAAAGGAAGAGGAGTGGCGTTATATGTCAGGGATGTGTATACCTGTGAAGAGATCCAAGATTTAGAACCTCAAAGCCAAAGTGAGAGCATTTGGGTCAAAATTAAGGGAGAGAAGAATAACAGTGACCTCATTGTGGGAGTTTACTATAGATCCCCAAGCCAAACGGAGGACATAGATGATGCCTTCCTGGAACAGATGGCCAAGCATGCAAAAGGAAGGGAGATAGTAGTAATGGGGGACTTCAATTACCCGGATATTTGTTGGATGTCAAACTCAGCCAAGAGCATAAGGTCAAACAGATTCCTCACTGGCCTTGCAGACAACTTCATTGTCCAGAAAGTGGGAGAAGCAACAAGAGGAACAGCTATTTTAGATCTGGTCCTAACCAATGTTGATGACCTGGTTAGTGGGGTAGAAGTGGAAGGATCATTAGGCGCGAGTGATCATGCTCTTCTGAAGCTTACTATACAGCGGAAAGGAGCAGCCAAGCATACTAGGACTCAATTTCTTGACTTTAAGAAAGCCGACTTCATAAAACTTAGGGAAGTGCTGGGTGAGATCCCATGGACAGTAATACTAAAAGGAAAGGGAGTTCATGATGGCTGGGAGTTTGTTAAGAGGGAGATAGTAAAAGCACAACTTCAGGCAATACCAATGAGACGGAAACATGGAAGGTGCCTAAAGAAGCCAGGGTGGCTATCTAAAGAACTTTTAACTGAGTTAAGATTAAAAAAGGCTGTGTACAAAAAATGGAAAAGGGGGGAAACCACCAAAGAGGAATTCAAACAAATAGCCAGCACGTGTAGACACAAAGTCAGAAAAGCTAAAGCACAGAATGAACTCAGGCTTGCTAGAGAGGTTAAAAGCAACAAAAAAAAGGCTTTTATGGGTATGTTCGTAGCAAAAGGAAGAACAAAGAAACAGTGGGGTCACTCAGAGGAGAAGATGGTGAAATGCAAACAGGGGACACAGAAAGGGCTGAGCTCCTCAATGCCTTCTTTGCCTCAGTCTTCTCCGATAAAGAAAACAATGCCCGACCTGAAGAATTTGGAGCAAATGATTCAGCAGAGGAAACACAGCCCAGAATAACTAAGGAGATAGTACAAGAATACTTGGCTAGTCTAGATGTATTCAAGTCTCCAGGGCCAGATGAACTGCATCCAAGAGTATTAAAAGAACTGGCTGATGTGATCTCAGAACCACTGGCAGTCATCTTTGAGAATTCCTGGAGAACAGGCGAAGTCCCGGCAGACTGGAGGAGGGCAAATGTTGTCCTTATTTTCAAAAAGGGGGAAAGAGAGGACCCAAATAATTACCGCCCAGTCAGTCTGACATCAATACCAGGGAAGATTCTGGAGCAGATCATTAAGTAAACAGTCTGTGAGCACCTAGAAAGGAACGCTGTGATCACCAGTAGTCAGCATGGATTTCTGAAAAATAAGTCATGTCAGACTAACCTGATCTCGTTTTTTGACAGAATTACAAGCCTGGTAGATGAAGGGAATGCAGTGGATGTAGCCTACCTTGATTTCAGCAAGGCATTTGACAAGGTGCCCCATGATATTCTTGTAAAGAAGCTGGTAAAATGCGGTCTTGACTTTGCTACCACTCAGTGGATTTGTAACTGGTTGACTGACCAAACCCAAAGGGTGCTCATCAATGGTTCCTCTTCATCCTGGAGAAGAGTGACTAGTGGGGTGCCACAGGGTTCTGTCTTGGGCCCGGTCTTATTCAACATCTTTATCAACGACTTGGATGATGGACTCAAGGGCATCCTGATCAAATTTGCAGATGACACCAAACTGGGAGGGGTGGCTAACACCCCAGAGGACAGGATCACACTTCAAAACGACCTTGACAGATTAGAGAACTGGGCCAAAACAAACAAGATGAATTTTAACAGGGAGAAATGTAAAGTATTGCACCTGGGCAAAAAAAATGAGAGGCACAAATACGAGATGGGTGAAACCTGGCTTGAGAGCAGTACGTGTGAAAAGGATCTAGGAGTCTTGGTTGACCACAAACTTGACATGAGCCAACAGTGTGACGCGGCAGCTAAAAAAGCCAATGCAATTCTGGGCTGCATCAATAGGAGTATAGCATCTAGATCAAGGGAAGTAATAGTGCCACTGTATTCTGCTCTGGTCAGACCTCACCTGGAGTACTGTGTCCAGTTCTGGGCACCACAGTTCAAGAAGGACACTGACAAACTGGAACGTGTCCAGAGGAGGGCAACCAAAATGGTCAAAGGCCTGGAAACAATGCCTTATGAGGAACGGCTAAGGGAGCTGGGCATGTTTAGCCTGGAGAAGAGGAGGTTAAGGGGTGATATGATAGCCATGTTCAAATATATAAAAGGATGTCACATAGAGGAGGGAGAAAGGTTGTTTTCTGCTGCTCCAGAGAAGCGGACACGGAGCAATGGATCCAAACTGCAGGAAAGAAGATTCCACCTAAACATTAGGAAGAACTTCCTGACAGTAAGAGCTGCTCGACAGTGGAATTTGCTGCCAAGGAGTGTGGTGGAGTCTCCTTCTTTGGAGATCTTTAAGCAGAGGCTTGACAACCATATGTCAGGAGTGCTCTGATGGTGTTTCCTGCTTGGCTGGGGGTTGGACTCGATGGCCCTTGTGGTCTCTTCCAACTCTATGATTCTATTCTATGATTCTAAGTGTGACTAGCCCAAGGTCACGCAGCAGCTGCAGGTGGAGGAGCAGGGACGTGAACCTGGTTCACCAGATTACAAGTCCACTGCTCTTAACGACTACACCACACTGGCTCTGGAAAGTCCATAAACAGCATTCCCACTACTCCTGCTCCCTGTATTGTCTCTGATAATTGAGGTGGCATACAGAGCAATCCTAGCTGTATCGTCCATCTATTTCTCCAACCCCCTTTTAAAGCCATGCAAGTTGGCGGCCATCACTACATTTTGCAGTCTAAAATTCCACTATGTGATGTTTAAAAAGGTACTTCCTTTTGTTTAGCCTGTATCTTCCAGCCTTCGGATTCATTGGGTGGCCCTAGTGCTTAGGGGTATACTGCCTCTGACCATGGAGTCTCCTTTTAGTAATAATGGTTACTGATGGACCTATCCTCCGCAACTCTTTCAAGTAGCCAAGGAACGGTGCACAAGGGCAGAATCACCCATCTCTTTCAGTATTGCACAGTTGTAGCTGCACAGAGAAGTCAAATCACCCGGGAGAGGGTGGCAAGGGGTCAATACAGCAGTGCTTGCCAGGTCCACGTAGGGTTTCAGGGCTGGCTCTGGTTGCTTTTGAAGCTCTCCTTATTGCTGTCTCTCAAGATGACATAGAAAGCCGGCCTTTAGCAGTGTCACTTTCCTTGGGAGTGAGAGGCCACGGGAGACTGAGCTTCCGTAGCATACTGTTTATTCACCTGCACACAGGGGCGTGTGAATCTGTCAGTTACACCGCTCAGTTTCTCAGTTTTCCAGTCTTCAGTTCCATTCAGAACATTTCTATATCAGTTTGCCAAAAAATAAAGCCCTTTGGAAAATTCATCAGCATTTCGGCTTGAATTTCTCCTAACATGCACATGTTGTATGCAATTTTGCCCGATACAGACATTTTTGCAAAGTAATTTCCCTCCCCTAACACAATATGTTTTGTTTTTATGTTGTTTTACTGCTATATGCATTTGTGCACATTACCTGGCTGCAGAACTGCATTGCAAAATTCAGAGAAATGTCAGCTTCAAAGGATGACTTCAAAGGATGGGGTCACATATTGTTTTTGAAAGTGTGACTTGTGTAGGTTCACTTTTGAATGAATTGAATCTAATTGATACCTTATATGCTATAATTAATTAATTAATTAATCCCCTTCCACACACTTCTCAAGGCAATGCAAAACAAAATATCAAGAAAAACAGCTGAAGAACAGTTAAAAACAGCACAGAAAATAACATCAGATAAAATTAAAAACCATACAAAGTGGACACCTGTGGCAGAGACATCCACCTGAGAAAGCTTGTCAGAACAGAAATGTCTTCAGATGTTTCCAGAAAGTGCAGCTAGTGGGTGATTGCAATATCTCAGCAGGAACACTACTCCTCAAAACAGGGGCCACCGCACTAGAAGCCCTGCTCCAAGTTACTTCTGAGCAAGCTTCTGATATCTTTGCGGCTTGACGGAGAAGCTCTCCTTACTCCTACTGGGTAAGGCTGTCTCTCAAGTGAGTTGGTCATTGGTATGTGAGACCCAGCCCACTAGCAGTGTCACTTTCCCTTTTGAAACTTGTCCTGGTAGCAGATTAGCAGCCAGAGCGAATCCAGAAAATACAGTGTTGCATGCTGTCGGCCATTGGCTCCCGCAAGCAACCCAGCTGTCATGTTCTTCACTAGCTGCAGCCTCTGGGCTAACATCAAAGTAACCCCACATAAAGCACCTTGCAGTAATCTCCCCCTTGAGCTTGACAATGCATGGATGACGGTAGGCACACAGTAATATTGTGTGTGTGTGTGTGTGTGTGTGTGTGTGTGTGTGTGTGTGTGTGTAAGAAAGCACCAGCTTTGCTAGTCCTCAGGCTTTAGTAAGCCTCCTGGTGCTCCCGTAAGCAGGGCCGACCCAAGATATTTTGGAACCTGAGGTAAACCACAAAATGGTGGCCCCGCTCACCATGAAGGAAGAACAGGTGAATGAAGATGTACATCTGGAACAGGGAGTGAGGAGAGAGACCAGCAGTGCCTCCTTTTCACTAAGAGGTTGCTGTAGAGGCAGCAGGGGGGGTGAGCTGCTGGGGAGACAGCAGGTGTGGCCTCCGAGGAGTGTGCCACAGAAGACACTGTCACCATGCTGGCAGCTGCAGGTGATGCTTCCCTTGGTGGCCGAATCTGCTGCCCCTGTGGAGCCTGCCACCTGTGGGCATGGCCTCACCTTGCCTCATGGGAGGGCCGGCCCTGCCCGCAAGCCAGCTCAAAATTGACAGCTTCAAACTGAAATATACTCAGGGTCGAGAGGGGATTTCATGCTCTTTATTCAGCTCATAGTGGTGAGGAGGAATGGAAGTTCCCCCAGAATGTCTGCCTTATATACATTATTTACACAACGAGCCCCACGTGATTGGCTAATTCCGGGATTCTCCTGTAGGCCAATCAGGTTGCGGATTCCCTTCCATCTGGAGTTGGATTGGGTGGCTCCTGGGGACCAATCAGACTGCTGCCTTTTGGATCCTATTCAACTCAGTATATAACACAAACCATCTCCTTTTCAGGCTCTTGGCTTGCCTTCCAGCTAGGCAAACTAATTTCTTCCTGCTTTATAGGACATGCCAGAGCTGTGTTGTGGGAACAGTGGCCACACCTTCCTTCTTGCAGTCGGTAACATGGGTGGGTGAGACCTTGGGGCCGTTGCTCACTTAGGGTGCAGGGGGAGAGGGAGGGGCAGAGCAGAGCAAAACGAGGAGTAGGGAGGCAAAGAAAGGCCAGGTGTGGGTTGCACGGAGGAGAGGGGAGCCAGGCCTGAGCTCCCCACGCAGCACAACGAGGTGGCAGAATGCTAAAGCGGAAGAGTGGGCTGTACCACTAAAAGCTGCAGGTGGGGAGAGGGAAATGTCCTTTCCAAAGCTCCCTCAGAAAAGAAATAATAAGCCTGCAAATAGGAAACTAGCACACCACTAGGAAGGATTCTCATTTTCCTGTGCACTGCAGGGGAGCAACCAAATATGTGGTATCCCACCTGCCGTCTGCATAGTCCAGTCCATTATATTAGTTCAGGGCTCCCCACCATCTCATTTTGCTGCATTTGCCTGCTTTTGACAAAGGACCAAACTAGATGTGGCGCTGGAGACCCATGATTAGGATCTCCCACCGGTGAGGGTGTTTTGTTTTGTTTTTAACTAATTAGCAGCACCATATGGCTGCTTTGAAGATATTGCTGTGGGAGAGAGTGCTTAATTCTTTCCTCCTGTGCCCTTCCCATGATCTGTATCCTGCCTACGCCCCCCCCACCCCCCAAAAAACCCTGCTAGGAGCTGGGTGGGGCCAAAAGTGGCTTCAGGGGAGAGGGATCTATGTGGGGGGAGAGAAAGGGAAAGTGATGGTGGGAGCTAAGCTGCTTCTCCCAGGGCTGCACTTTTCTGAACTTCAAAGCAGCCATGTGGGGTTCCTAATGAACCCCTGCAGGGCTAAGCAGACAGACACCCCCAGGCACGGGAGAGCCTGACTGCATGGATGTCTCACGCATCATGCATGACCTTTGTGGCTCCTAGGGTGTTTTTCTCCAGAATCTCTCTGGGCACACCTCCTTCCAATGCCATTCTGTGGAACAGGAGCGAGGCCAGAGGTGAGGCAAGGACAAGAGGGACATAGAGGGGGTCCATAGAGAGGGAAATGGGGGTGGGGGACACAGAAAGAAAAGGAAAACCAGAGGGAAAGGGGGAAACTGAGCTCCATCAGCAGGAGGCATTGGCTAGGGGTAAGGCTGGAGAAAGGAGAAGATCTGAGGAGTTAAATGGCAATTTAGTCAGAGGGCTTGAAAAGCAGAAATGCCATTTGTTTGTTCCTAGGCCATGTAGCACCCATTTAGCTGACTGCGTGCCTGTCTCCAAGGCCAGATGGGTGATTAACGGGGGCCCATTAGACGGGACTTCTGTCATCTCTGTCAGGCTTCAGTGGGCACAGGTCAGAACGATATTACTGACGTAACATTTCAAAAGCACTTTTTGGCGATTCATATTCTGTATTTCATATGCACAGCTTCCGAGATGTTTACAACAGGGGTAGATGAACTGTAGCCCCCCTCAAATGTTGTTGGAGCCCAGTCTGGGCGGTGGTTTGCAATTCAGTTTGCCTGGTTCAGATGCCACAGCAATCTGTGGTTACTGCAGACAAAGTGAGAGAGGAAAACGAAACAGGCATGTAGGTGAGAGGGAGGGGGAACATGCAAACCAAAGGCCTGAGCACAAATGGCGGGCGAGCCACCATTTGCCATGATGTGTGAACCAAACGATGGTCTGTTCTGACCGAGAGAGACGTCAGTCCAGCTCAGCCTGCCTTCCTTGCTACGGGTTGTGGAGAGGAGAGGGTTGGGTGGGTCTATCTAGGGCACCTGCTTGCCACAAGCCTGGAGCCTGTATGCCTTCCCTGGCAGCAAAGCTCAAGGTAGCGTGTTCTCTCTGAGCAGTAGGATATTTGCAAGTGCTTCCTTGCAAAATCACAGCTAGCTCCCAGCAAGAGCTGCTGCGTGCTGCACAGAGATGGCTCTGGACCAGGAACCAGCAAGCTGCAGATCACACAGAGGGGGGTGGGGGAGGGAGTGCTGTGGAGCAGTGGGGGGCATGGAGGGAGGTTTCTCAGTTCAGACAAGCACAGCTGCACTGTAGAAATGAGTGCATCCCCTGCCCTATTTGTCTTGTACTTGCGTGCATAGTAACATGGTAGCATATGATCAGGTCAGGTTGTCTGTGGGGTTGTGAAGCAAGTCACTCGTCTTCCCTTTAACTACAGTGGTACCTCGGGTTAAGAACTTAATTCGTTCTGGAGGTCTGTTCTTAACCTGAAACTGCTCTTAACCTGAGGTAACACTTTAGCTAATGGGGCCTCCAGCTGCCGCTGCGCCGTCGGAGCACGATTTCTGTTCTCATCCTGAAGCAAAGTTCTTAACCTGAGGTAATATTTCTGGGTTAGCGGAGTCTGTAACCTGAAGCGTCTGTAACCCGAGGTACCACTGTACTTTGTTCTTCCAGCTTCGGTCTTTTCGTCCACAAGCTCAACTCCATGACCTCCCTCATCCCTATTTTGGGATCTCAGCCCACTGCCAGGAACCCTCAGTGTCTGGGAGCTAGAAGCATCCTATGAATCCATGTTTTCCAGTGCAATGCTTCATTTTAAAAATCTTTATACTTAACTGTCACTATTGATTTACACACTCTGACAGAAATTCAGTAGTAGTCCAGCTCTGGTACACTTGCAGTCAGACCTTTTTCTGGCCCAATTATGCCAGGGTGCAAGGCTGCAAGCACCCCTAGATAATTTGAAAGAAACCATTTCAGCTCTACATGGTGTTACTGTGTGTCTTTGTTTCCATGTGTACGTGCATTCACATGTACCAGTGTACCCAACTGACATTTGCAATTTGGGGACTTAAGTTCAGAAATGCAGCAAACCAAACTCAGTTCCTATGTTCTTATGAGCAGATGAGAGAAAACAAAAGCCAAACAAAACCCAGAAGTAAACTCCAAGTTCCTAAAAATTATTCTTAATGTGGAAAAATATAGGGGGGGGGGAACCCACTCCAAATAATTTTCCTTAATGCATTCTGACTGAAAACAGTCTTCAATAACAGCACTGATAAAGGCCTCTCTGGGTACATTTTCTGATTTCTCCTTTTCCCTCCTTGACTAAAGCTCTGCTCTCTGATATGAACATTTGCTCCCCAAGGAGACACGAATCCTTGTTCCTCAGAAGCCCACATTTTCCTATAAGTGCTTTCTGCTAAGTCAGTCACAGAACTTGTTGGATGGCCTGCTTTGCCTGTGAGCTCTGTGGCTGCAGTGATTTTGTGAAGCCTGTGTATGTATGAGGGGTCTCAGGGGAATTCAAAATGGGGAGCCCTGGGACTCTTCAGTTCCCCTGCTCTGACTGCCTCCATCACAAAGGCTGCCACACCTGAGCCCCTGAGGGATTCTTCTTGTGTACCTTAGGGACGGAAGGATCTGTCATTTGGGGTTTGCCCAGTTTCTCATTTTTCCTGTCTTACTTTCAGTTCTCCATGTTGTTGTTATTATTATTATTACTATTACTATTATTAAATGAATTTATATACCGCCCTATACCCAGGGGTCTCAGGGCGGTTCACAGAATGCAGTTCTGCCTGATACAATTTTGAAATTAGCCATTCACTCACACACTTCAATATTCATTCTATAGTTTCTCTGACAGCAGCAGATTCTGGTTTAAAAAAACAAAAACCTTATGAAAATTCATCAGCATTTCAGTGCAAACTCCTTCTAACAAACACATTTTTGTATGCCGTTTTGACAAATGTGCACATTTTTGCAAGCAACTTCCCCCAATATAATGCACTTTTCTATGTTATTTTCGCTATTATCTTCACTTTTATGCACACCTCCTAACACACACTTTTTTGTAAACATTACTTTGTTGAAAAACTGCATCGCAAAATTCAGATACATGTGGCTTTTGAAGGATGGCAGTGTTTCAGTTCACATATAGTTTTGCAAAGTGTGAATTTGGCATTAAATGTGTACTGAAACAAATTTCTCCCCCTATTCCTACCTGGAGTTACACCTTGTGTGTGTATAGAGAAAGGGCAATACCATGGTGCCATTTACCCAATGCCACGACTGGGTTGGCTCCTTCCATTCCTAGATGCTTTTTTGCAGGGGAGAGGTCGTGAATTTAACCCCTTTGTGATGGTGTGTGCCAGCTCGGTTGCCATGGACCCCAGGGGACTGGTTGTTGCTGTTGCTCTGTGCCTTGCTGTTTGTTGCCCTCTGCTCCTCCGCTGGGAGTAGACAGGATCTGATAAACCTTACGGAAGCCACACTAGCATTAGTAGCGGGGTCCCTGGTGGATGGTGGAGCACTGGCTTGCTCTGTAATCTTTCTTTCATTGGGTGAAAGCCCTGCTTCAAAGAATCCTTTTGGATGGAATAGCTTCTCAACTGGTACAGAAGGCAGCAGTTTCCCAGAGCCAGCAAACATACTTTGTTCCTACCTCTGCATAAACTCTTGGGCGAGGCCAGAAACCACTCTAAGCTCACCATTGCACCATAATGAAATCTCTTGCAAATCAGAGCAGCCACGGCCAAGACTCACCAGAAGCAAAAATGGGAGCTGGCAGCGAGGCCTCTCTCTCGGTCTCACAGTGCCACCTAGCAGCACTTCCTCAGCCCAGTCAGAGGTTTCCCAGATTCTGTTTCATAAGAGCAGAGCGGGCTGGGTGAAAATGTGTATCATGTGTCTGTCTGCATCTTTCAACATGAGGATATAAGGTTGTGTGCACATATTTTTGTGTGCGAATATACTTTGGAAGTGTCTGCTTCCAAAGGTAATGGATTGCATCTCATGTTGTTGTTGTTTAGTCGTTTAGTCGTGTCCGACTCTTCATGACCCCCTGGACCAGAGCATGCCAGGCACTCCTGTCTTCCACTGCCTCCCGCAGTTTGGTCAGACTCATGTTTGTGGCTTCGAGAACACTGTCCAACCATCTCGTCCTCTGTCGTTCCCTTCTCCTTGTGCCCTCAATCTTTCCCAACATCAGGGTCTTTTCCAGGGAGTCTTCTCTTCTCATGAGGTGGCCAAAGTATTGGAGCCTCAGCTTCTCTATTGCATCTCACAGAATCATAAAATTGTATGTTGAAAGGGACCACAAGTGTCATCTAATCTAACCCCCTGCAATGCAGGAATCTTTTTGCCTAACGTGGGACTTGAACCCACAACCTTGAGATTAACAGTCTCATGCTCTACTGACTGAGCTTTCCCGGGTTTGTGTGTTTGCTGTACAGGCTCTTGCTGGCACTTACAAGTATATGAAAAGGGGTGTGTGCAAGTGTGTTGTATCAATAGCCGGCACCATTGAAGCATGCACTAGTGCAGAGGCCTCCCGTTCCTTTTCAGAAAAAAACCCCACAGTGCTTCCTTAGAAATCTGCCTTCCTTAAGTGAACAAACAGAAAGATGCAGTGACAGACTTGCCTTCTTTTATGTATTTATATTTCTACCTATGCCCTACAACAGGGGTAGGGAACCTAAGGCCCATGGGCCAGATGCGGCCCAATCGCCTTCTGAATCCGGCCCGCAGACTGTCTGGGAATCAGCGTGTTTTTACATGAGTAGAATGTGTCCTTTTATTTAAAATGCACCTCTGGGTTATGTGTGGGGTATAGGAATTCGTTCATTTGCCCCCCAAAAAATATAGTCCGGCCTACCACATGGTCTGAGGGACGGTGGACCGGCCCCCGGCTGAAAAAGGTTGCTGACCCCTGCCCTACAACATAGTAAGGAAATATGTTGTTGTAAATAAGACACCTTGGTGCTTGAAATTATAAAATTATTTATTAAAACCCATGGGGTGGACCAGAGTGAAGCCTGCCGGCTCAGTGTGATCTGCCCCAGGGGTGGGGCTGGCACCGCAGCCTGCCTGCCTTTGGCCAAATAGGCAGGCAAGCTGTGATCCATTTTCCTGGCCTGGGTGAAGCCAAAAAGGGTTCACCCAATCCCAGGGAAAACCCTCGCCTCCAGCACGACCGCCAGATCCAGGGGAAGCGTTTACGCACTAATCATCATTACACAACAGATGAAACATGTACAAACTGTGTTTTAATTTTTTCTTCTTGTTTTTCTTTATGCTTCTACCTCCCCCTTGGTTTTATTCAATGCCCCTCACAGCTGCACCCAAGGCTACTACCGCCCCCATCATTCCAGTGCCCCCCAGGGAGTGGTATTGCCTACTTTGGGAAACACTGAATTAGTTCCTCTGAGCTGCTGCAGTTGTGCTGGTATGTTTTGCCCTCTGTGGCTTATAGTTTCAGAGTGGGGAGGTGTTAAATTGAGGGATGGTCATGGAAGCAAAGAGTTAACCCTCGCTCCTAATCCAAAGGCCTGTCAGGGGAAAAGGCAGGTTATTAAAAAAAGAAAAAAAGAAAGAATACTATAGTAATAAGTAACAAGATGCCGCTTGCTGCATTTTGAAGAGGAAAATTAAATTGGGAGTTTCTAAAAATGAATTCCAACATAACCACCCGAGTAGTGCTAGACTACTGGTTTTGAAATTTCTGTACAATATTAGCCTTCAAGTAGATATTGCAGATGTTAATATTGCACAGTTTGAAGTGACTAGATGCATAAAAACTGACTCATTTTGGAAATAGAACATGGTCGAGGCCCATAAGTTTAATTTAAACTTTACTTGCAGAACTTTCTTCAAAACAAAACAAAAACACCCAAGATACATCTCTAGACACTTTCATAAGACAAGGCGTAGGCTCAACATCTTAGAAAATATGGAATACTCCAAACAGACCTAGAAGCAGAGGAATGTCTCTTCCCACAACCTGCATTCCAGCCTGAAGCTGTGGTTTCCTGGAGAGCTTCATTTACATACATACTCTCACAGAGTCTGAGAACTCAAAGAACTAAGGGCAACTCCCTTCAAAGTGCTGATTTGCAATCCAATACCTTAATCACCTGATCTAAGGTTAAACACTCATGTGTTAGCTAGCAGCAAACAGCAACAGTTAATTATCAACTCAGTTAAAGCTCAGAGTTGCTTAGAATACTGCAGTGGAATTTCCCCAACATTAGCAATAAACATTTAGGTTTTTATTATTTCAGTGTCAATTAACCAATTGTACTTAATCGTAAGGAGTCCTGCTCCAAATCCACAACAGATTGTGATTTGATTATGCCACCCCACCCCCACCCCCCGGGCATGGGGGAAAGGATGGGAGAGAAAAGGTAAGAGTAGGGGAGAGTAGGAAAAAATCGGCAAAGGAGAAGTAGGGAAAATGGCAAGAGAGTATGACATGTAGGCCCAATTCAGATGTGGAAAATCCTCTCTTCGGATGTCAAGGAAACAAACAACTATCTGACTTTTAGAAGACACCTGAAAGCAGCCCTGTGTAGGGAAGTTTTTAATGTTTGATGTTTTATCGTGTTTTTATTATTCTGCTGGGAGCCGCCTAGAGTGGCTGGGGAAACCCAGCCAGCTGGGCAGGGTATAAACAACAACAACAATGATGTAGCCATAAACCTTGGGCCTGGTTTGATATCCTGATTTCTTCACAATCTATGGTGTGCTGCAAACTGTAAGTAGAAAGTTGTAGTCTCCTCCCCTCATCTTCAGAGGTGGGAAGAAAAAGAGTGAGGTTATCACAACAAAAGCCAAAGATTATTGTTGTGTTTGAAGTAAGCCATAGAATCACAAGTGAAAACCTAGGATGGCTTTCCTGCAGCTCTCTGGATGTGGCTAGACTCCAGCTCCCATCATTCCAGAGCACTGGCCATAGTGGCTGGGGCCTATGGGAGCTGGAATGCAATGACATCTGGAAGGCCTCTCCTAATACACAGCCGACTTCATGAGGCCATGGGCATAGAAAGAGCCCAGTGTTGTTCCTACTGAAGCAGAAAGGTTTCTCCATTCCCTTTTCTCAGCTGAGCAAGCCCACATTTACCGACTCTACATTTACACCAAGATGTTTTCATACGAACACATTTCTCTTAATGGCATGTTAATATTATGGGAGAAATAATTTTGCATAAATATGTAGAGTGTCTCGCAAGGCAGTTATCCAAGGTAATTATTAGTTGTCGCCATGCTAATTGCTCAAAGAAAATGTTTAATTGTATGTTAAATGGATCCAGTATGGTTTTCATTTCATGTAATGTCTGCACCTTTTCAATATGCTACTCCCCCAATTTCAAATAGATGGATGAGTAGGAGCGCTCCACAACTCACCCAGACCGGGGAAGAAACTGGATGCTTGACACAAATTTTCTTAACGTTTGCAGAGTAGGGCTCTACAGAAGGTTGTCGCAGTGAGGAAATTTATTGCAGACACAACGCTGGCCTTAATGGAAATCTCACCCCGCTTTTCAGAGCCTCTGGGCTTCCTTTGATGGTAGGGCGAGGGCTAGGCCTCAGGAAGCCAACATTCAAATGACCACTTAGCCATACAGCTCCCTGGGTGTCTTTGGCCAAGAAGTCAACATTTCTCCACCTAATGTACCTCACAGAGTTGTTGCGAGGATAAAATGGCAGGGTGGTGGGGAGGACATATTTGCTGCTTCTTAGAGGAAGAGTAAAATACGAATATCTTAAAATAATGTGTATGCAACTACCTCAGCCCCCTCCATGTACCAGTCCCTAATATAGCAGGGTGTATGGATGCTGCCATGATATGGTTTAGTCATTAGATGGCACTAAACCTGGTTATATCTGCATACCCTCAAACATTTCTCACATGAAAATAGGGATGTCCTATTCAATACTACTACTAATAATAATAATAAATTTATTATTTATACCTCACCCATCTGACTGGGTTTCCCCAGCCACTCTGGGTGGCTTCTAACATATATAAAAGCATTACAAAATATTTAACATAACAAAAAATTCTAAAGGTTGTATAGTTACTTATCTCCTTGGCATAACTCCATACCCTACGACATTTCTCCAATAAAAACATGGACATCCTAAGGCAGCCTTTCTCAACCTGTGGGTTCCCAGATGTTGTTGAACTACAACTCCCATCACCTCTAGGTAGCAAGGCCAGAGCTCAGGGATGATGGGAGTTGTAGTCCAACAACATCTGGGGACCCAAAGGTTGAGAACCGCTGTCCTAAGGTAAAGCGGTACATTCCGGGATCAAATCAGAAACCAGGATGGCTTCTGTAAATCCGGAACTGTCCCTGGAAAATAGGGACACAGAGTTTGTATCTGAGTGGAGGCAGGAGTTTCCGGTCATTGCTCTGCTCCTGTTTAACAAAGACAACAAAGTTCTTGCCTAGCTTCCTGACTAGCTTCTCCTCTATGTCTTCCGTGACACAGACCAGAGAGGAAGGGCAAATTGCAGTAAAGAGTGGGATTTCCCTGGGAATAGAGCAGGGCGCCACAATTTAAGAAGGATGTTGGCAAGGTGGAACGTGTACAGAGGAGGGCAACCAAGAAGATCCAGGGTCTGGAAACCAAGCCTTATGAGGAATGGTTGAGGGAGTTGAGTTTGTTTAGCCAGAAGGGAAGAGATATGATAGCCATCTTCAAAGATATAAAGGGCTGTCACATGGAGGATGGAGCAAGCTTGTATTCTCCCATTATGGAGGGTAGGACTCAGACTGGTGGTTTCCCGTTGCAAGAAAGGAGACTTTGATTCAACACCAGGAATAATTTTCTGGTGGTAAGTGCTGTTTGACAGTGGAATGGTCTCCCTTGGGAGGTTGTCGACTCTCCTTCCTTGGAGGTTTTTAAGCAGAGGTTGGGTGACCATCTGCCATGGATGCTTTAGCTGAGATTCCTGCATTGCGGGGGTTGAGCTAGATGACCCCTGGGGTCCCTTCCAATTCTACAATTCTGTGATTCCAGGATTGCATGCCAGTGACTCATCAACAGGCGTGAAATAATGCATTATTTATAAAATGTAAGAATAGCATTTATTTTTAGATGTCTTGCCACTTAGAAATTTCACAGTTGCACGAAATAAAGCAGTCTGACAATGTATGTAATAAAAACAACAGCTAATTGATATTTAAAGTTTTGGGGGCTGTTGAGTCATTTTTGAGAAAGGCAACTGAGAACGGTAATTAATAAGTAAAAGGAAGTAACTGATTAGTTATTAAACGATAAGCAATATGCCATAATCCTTACATGAACAGCTTTTCCAATCCAGTTTTTGCAGTGTGGTGAGTAAGTCCACCGCAATGACCTGTCTGAAGTTCAGTTCCCTCCTTTGAATGGCCTTTTGCCGCTAGTCGGTGCTTAGCTAATGAAATTCACAAATGGGTCCCTGGTTTCAGTCTGCCACCCTCTCTGGCGAAAGAAGGCAGCGGCATCTATGGGAGAAGCAAAGCTCTGGTTGCTTGGCGTGAAAGCCTTGACCAGGGGAGAAACCATTGAATCAGAGGAGCCTGAGAGCTTGGAGGATGGCAGAGATGGCAGGGCTGCTGAGAGGATGTGATAACAGACAGGAGCTGAGGGAAAGAAGGCAGATGGGTGGCAGGAAATGAGAAAGCCTTGGGAGCAGTGACTTTCACACGTTGGCTTGAACCAAACAGCCAGATCTCTGAAATCCTTGCCTCAGCTAATGAAACTGCACAATTCAAATTAGCAGTAAGTAATTTGTGGTAGGGGGTGATGGTGGGAAGTTTAAGCCATTGCCGTTGTAGGCGATTGTATTTTTCTTGTCTGTGCAGAGCCAAGAAATAGTATTTCTGAGAATGACACAGATAGGATATGTGCCGTTCTGGATACAGTGGTACCTCAGGTTAAGTACTTAATTCGTTCCGGAGGTCCGTACTTAACCTGAAACTGTTCTTAACCTGAAGCACCACTTTAGCTAATGGGGCCTCCCGCTGCTGCCATGCCGCCGGAGCACGATTCCTGTTCTCATCCTGAAGCAAATTTCTTAACCCAAAGTAATATTTCTGGGTTAGCGGAGTCTGTAACTTGAAGTATATGTAACCTGAAGCATATGTAACCTGAGGTACCACTGTATTAAGGTCTATTTTCCTCTTGTTCCAAGTGCCACTAAGATGTTTCTTACCCAAAGCCATCCTGGAAACGTGCCTTTGGGGTTGGGGCTAAATGAGCATCCCGACATCCTCTTTCATCATGGTTGCAGACCACACAAGTAACCCTGCACTTAGAGGGCTTAGATGTCTGCTACAGTAACCACCACCACCCTTGGAAGATATTTGGCTACACCACGTTGGCATTGTAATGGTTCTTGGTTCAAATAAACAAATACAGGGGCGCATGTGGGTGTCTTTAGGGATTGCCTGAGAAAGGAAATAAGCAACGAAATTATCTCCCTAAAGCTGAGATAACACAATGGAGGGATGACGAGCTGTTCTTTGGCCATCCACACAAACTGAGCAGGACATAAATTGAATGAGATACATGCCAGGGTGGAGTGCGCTCCAATATCCTGTTTTCTTTTATTTTGCTTTGGACTCTGATTCAGAAACCATGAGCTCAGCTTGTGCGGGAAATGAAGCATGAAACAAAGACGATGAGACTCATTTACAAAGACTAGATATTTACAGTGGCTTTCCCCCATCTAGACACTGTCAGTGGGCTTGTGAAGTACAGTGTGCTTCAGGCAAAGCTATTAGATTGATTCACAATATTGAATCAGCCACGGCTACACAGCCTGTTTTCAGACTGCTGCTTTGAGAAGCATCCAGTGGGAAGGAGAGGCGTGTGCTGTGGAAGCAAATGAAGGTTTATTGCCACCAGTTAGCTTTAATTTTCAGTTCAAGGATTCATAATTGGTCTGAGAAGCAAACCACACATAGCAAACTTGAAGGGAGATGACCAACATGCTTAAGTCATGGGTTACAAGGTGGAGATGATGATGGATGCCAGCTAGCCAGGAAGGCACGTTTCGTGTTCTTTCTGTGAGGTTTGAAATTTACAGCCCACAGTCTTTTTAGTTTTCAGAAAAGGGACTCCATTTTGTTCTCCTTCATGGCACTTGGATGACACCAAGTGGCCGAATATAAATTGCAAAAATTGCCATCTTTGAAGAAAAAGAGCTTTCCAAATATTTAATATTTCTCCAAGAGAAAAGTACTAATTTTATATCGGTGGGGAAACTACACAGGCTTATTTATATTTCAGGTTCTGGTATATGTCACACTGAAAGAGACATCAGCAAACCATTGCCATAGCCAAGCCACATAACATTTATTTGATGCCACTAGAGAGCTAACTAGGAATTCTACAAAACGTAAAAGTGATCTGGCTCAGATATAGGTTTGAGGGGTCCCAGGGCAGAGGGATATCCTGTGGGCCCATGCCTCTGTTAGGTGGGCTGCTCTGGCAAAGGCAGACAATAGACATTTTTGGTCTGGTTATTTGTTTTAATATTCTCTTGCAAAGAAAGACCCCAGATTGTGGGCTTGCATTTGTCCTGGTGTTTTTGCATTCCCTTTTGCAGAGAAAGATTTCTGCATTGTGTGTCTCAGGCCTGATCAATTTGGCACACACAGCAAGGCTGTTGTTTAAAGTTCACTAACCAGTTCCATCCTCAAACTGGTACATGACACTACCTCCTGAGAAAAGACATGAAGAAGCAATGTGGGGGGGGGGTGGAAGGAGAAGGAGAAGAAGGAGGTACTCTTGGCTGACATAACATAATGGCTAAGCACATGAGCTGTTAAGTCAAAACATCTCCAGTTCAAAAGCTGGTGAATTGTTGCTATGGGAATGGGTCAGGTTCAGCACCATGTGAACATATACCAGGCAAGTTTCTCATGGGAACAATGCAGCTCGCCTCCTACACAGGGCCATCCTAGGTGGGTGCAGTATAGGAATGTGCTGGGGTTTGCCTCTTGCAATAATACTGTGGTTTTTAATTGGCATTATGAAACACTGATTTGGTTCACTAAAAGATTGTGGCAGGCTTTAAGTGTAAGCATGCAGTATGTTGAGTTATGTAAATCAGGGCTGTCTTCCTAGACATGCATAACTCATGAATGCCAGCTTGGCCGTACCTTTGGTTAGGCACATGACTCATAGTCCAGGAGAGGCAGGGAAACAGCTGGAGAATTCCCTGACACGCCATCAGTTATGAGAAGGAGGTGATTTGAGGCCTCTGTGTGAATAAATTGCACTTTGAAGCTCGAGCTGTGGAAGAAATGTGTCTTGACCAATTGTTTGGGTGGGAAGGACAAAACGAAGCCCTTTTGAAAAATTATGGGGCAGGGGAAGAGAGAAATGTCTCTGGGCTTTTTGGAAGAGGAGGTGGCCAAAGGAGTTCCATTTTCCCCCCTTTGCCTTTTTAACTTTAAAAGGCTTCCTACCAACTCAGGCGTGATGACAAATCATATCACATTGAGTCACTTCCAAGACATTCCAGGAAGTGGAGCTACCTGGAAATTATGGACAATGTTTTCCCTGCCCCAGAAAATAGCTGTCCTGCCGAGCCCTGACCTGGTGCCAGGCACGGAGTCCTCAGAAGTCAAACCAGACACGCCACTCCAGATAGTGAGAAGTAATTGTTCAACTTCATTCTGGGTTGTTCAGGCCTCATCTGGAGCACTGCATCCAGCTTTAAGGCTTGCATTATTTTTTTTTTAAGATATTTATTAAATTTTCCAATTTTTTTTATACAAACAAAAAAACAAACAAAGAGATTTAAAAAAAACACATGTAGTTCATAAAGCATACTTTTCAATAACAAATTTCTCTGACCTCCTCATACCTCCCCTTCTTGTATTCCATTTCAGATTATTTGTTCAGCAAATCCTTAACTTAAAGCATTACAGCTTATAATATCACCTTGTTTTCTATCCAAACCCATTTTTTTCATCCATGTTCCTTTATATCATTACAGCTAGAAACCACTCAATTTCAATCCAACACTAAGGCTTGCATTTTAAAGGCCATTGACAAACTGGAGCATGTCCAGAGGAGAGAGGTCAAGATGGTCAATGTTTTGGAAGTGCTATGAGGAACGATTGAAAGCACTGGGCATGCTTAAGCCAGGAGACAAGACTTTTAAGGGGAGCTATGATTGTGGCCTTCAAATATCTTTTTTCTCCTTCAATATAATTTTTATTAAACTTTCACTTTAAACAATTAACAATAATTTCCAATATATGCCTATCAATCTCATTCCCTACCGCTCTGCCGATCTTATGACTTCCCTCCATCCCGCCAACAAGCTTTCCCTTTTCAAATCTATATCTCACAGTTTAATCTTATAGTGGCCTTCAAATATCTTGGAGGGCTGTCATTCAGCAGGTGGAGCAGGCATGTTCCACAGAGCAGGACTAGAGCCCATGGAGGAAAACCACAATGAAGTAGACTTCAACTGAACAGAAGAAACTTCCTTTTTTTTTTTCCCCCCCTCAATACATTTTTATTCAAATTTTTGTAAATAAACAGATTCTTATAAATGTAAGGTACACAAATAAACATGCTAATAAATCTTACAATATATGTACATATCTTTCATTTACATAGTTTATTATTTCCCTTCCCTAAACAAACAAACAAAAAACCTTTGGACTCCCCTCTACCCTTTTGGTAAGTATCAAATAAAAATTCTATAATCATGTACTTTGTTTTTAAACTTATATATTAGCTGCTGTTAGCGTTACTCCATCCCCGCTAATATCATCTACAAATTATTTCCAATATATTTCCAATATTTGTTCCAGTTTTTATGAAATTCCTGTTCATCTTGATCTCGTATTCTTGCTGTTATCCTGGCAAGCTCTGCATAATTTACCATTTTAAGCTGCCATTCATTTATATTAGGTATAACTTCCGTTTTCCAGTTTTGAGCCAACATAATTCTTGCGGCTGTAGTGGCATAGAGAAATATTATCTTATCTTCTTTTTTGATTTCTTTACCCAGAATTCCTAACAAAAAGGCTTCGGGTCTTTTGGGAAATGTATATTTAAGAATTTTTTTAAGCTCATTATATATTAGTTCCCAAAAACCTTTCACTTTATTGCATGACCACCATAGATGATAGAGATCGCCCTCCGCCTCACCACATTTCCAACAACTTTTGTTCTTTAATCTATACATTTTGGCCAATTTCACCGGTGTATGGTACCACCTATATATCATTTTCCATACGTTTTCCCTCAGTGCCGTACACGCTGTAAACCTTATATTTTTATTCCATAATTCCAGCCATCTTTCAAATTCAATATTATACCCGAAATCTATCGCCCATTTGGTCATTGCCTCCTTCACCTCCTCGTCTTTTGTATACCACTCGAGTAGTATATCATATATTTTAGACAGTATTTTACTCTTGCCTTCAACAACCTCCACATTAAACTTAGATTTTTTATCCTCAAAACCTGCCTTCTTTTTGTCTTCTTTTAGCAAATCATTCACCTGGTGGTATTGCAACCAACCAGTAAGTGAGTCTTTTATTTCTTCATACGGTCTAAGTTTAATACCTTGTTCTGTTTTACTTATGAGATCTTCATAGGTGGCATTTTTCTCTTCCATATTAGATTTCTTGATAGTTAGCACCTCTATTGGTGAGATCCACCAGGGGGTCTTCCTTTCCAATAAGTTTTTATTTCTCTCCCATACCTGAAATATTGGTCCCCTGAAAATGTGATTTAGAAAGCCCTTGTGCACCTTCACCTTTTCGTACCATAGGTACGAGTGCCACCCGTACCTATTATCGAAGCCCTCCAGATCCAATATATCTCTATTTTCCAGTCTAATCCAATCTCTTAGCCATAGTAGACATGCCGCTTCATAATATATGCTCAAATCCGGTAGAGCAAAGCCCCCTCTTTCCTTTCTATCAACCAATATTTTCATTTTTATTCGTGGTCTTTTTCCCTGCCAAACATACTTCCCCAGGGCTCTCTGCCATTCTTTACATTGTCTTAAACCTTTGAGTACGGGTATAGTTTGGAATAAAAACAGCATTCTGGGGAGAACATTCATTTTCACCACTGCTATCCTCCCCAAGAAGGATAGCCTCATTCTCCCCCAGATTTCAAGATCTTTCTTAATATTCCTCCAAGTGACCTCATAATTATCTTTATAGAGATTAATGTTCTTTACCGTAATCCACACTCCAAGGTATTTCACTTTCTTAGCTATCATAAGTCCCGTCCTTTGCTCTAAATCTAACATTTCTTCCTTTGTCAAATTTTTAACCAGCATTTTAGTTTTGTTCTTATTGATCTTAAGTCCTGACACTGCACCAAACTCTTCAAATTTTTTTAGAGCTTCTTTTACACTGTGTTTTGGGTCTTCCAGTGTTAATACAATACCATCGGCAAAAGCTTTTATTTTGTGTTCCTTCTTTCCTACTCTGACTCCTTTAATCTCTGTTGTTTCCCTTAATATCTTATTGAATATTTCCAATACTATTATAAATAATAAAGGAGACAGAGGACAACCTTGCCTAGTCCCTTTAAATATATCAAAAGATTCTGACATAGTATTATTTATTATGAGTTTTGCCTTTTGTTCATGATAGATTGCTTCGATACCTTTTCTAAATTTTTCTCCCATCCCCATCATTTCCAAGCTTTTCCTCATGAACCCCCATGAAACATTATCAAATGCCTTTTCGGCATCTATAAATACCAGGGTGGCCTGCTTATCTATTCTCATATCCAGATATTCAATAATATTTATCACATTTCTTACATTGTCCCTCAATTGTCTCCCTGGAAGGAAGCCCGTTTGATCTTTATGAATTCTATTATTTAATACCTTTTTTAATCTTTCTGCCATTACGTCTGCGAACAACTTATAATCATTGTTTAGTAACGAAATTGGTCTATAATTCTTCAGCTCCAACATATCGACCTCTTTTTTAGGAATTAAAGTAATATATGCTTCCTTCCAGGTGTTCGGGATCCTCCCCTCTTTTAAGATACCATTCATCACTTCGCATAGAATTGGGGATATTTGATCGCTTAATGTCTTATAATACTTAGCCGATAAGCCATCCGGCCCCGGCGCTTTTCCAATTTTCATCCTTTTTATAGCCCTTTTTATCTCTTCTTGTGTAATAGTCTGGTCTAGTAACTCTTTTTCTTCTTTTGAGATCTGTGGCATCTGATGTTCTTGCATAAAGCAGTCTATTTCATGATCTGTTTCTTTGCCTCTTTTGTATAGTTCTTTGTAGTACTTCTGGAAAGTCCTTTTTATTTCTTTTGGTTCTTCTACAATCCTTTCTCCATCCTTTATCTTGCTAATCATGTTTTGATTCCTTCTTTCTCTTATTTGCCATGCCAGGTATTTCCCTATCCTATTGGCTGATTCGAAATTTTTCTGTTTCATCATTTTTATTTTCCATTCAATTTCCTGGTTAATTATTACTGAAAATTTGGCTTGTAATATCTTTATGTTTTGTTTTACGTTCTCATCACCGGGATTTATAGTTAATTTTCTTTCATTTTCCATAATCTCAGTTAGAATTTGCTCTTTCTTTTTCTCTTTTTCTTTTCTTAATTGACTGTTTTTCTGGATCAGGAAGCCTCTCATGACTGCCTTTCCTGCATCCCACACTACCTCTAGAGCTGTTTCCCCATTTAAATTCCATTTGAAGTACTCTTCAATTGTTTCCTTAGCTTTAGTTACTATTCTTTGGTCGTTGAATAAAAATTCATTCATTCTCCATCTACCTATTCTAGTATCTTTGCCTTTTATCTCCAAAGATATCGGATTGTGATCAGAAATAGTTTGTGCTAGAATTTCGCATTTACTTAAATTCTGCATCAATTCCTTCGATATCCAAATACTATCTATTCTCCCCCAGCTCTGCTTGGAGTTTGAGAAGAACGTATACTGTTTTGTAGTAGGGTTTTTGAATCTCCAGGCGTCAATTAATCCTATATTGTTAACTAGCTCGAAAAAGGATCGGGGTAGTTTCCCTTCCTTAGTCTCTTCCTTTTTTGTTGACTTGTCCAATTTCGGTGAAACCACACCATTGAAATCACCCATTAATATCATTTTGTGATCCATCCATTCCATTAACTTATTACCTAATTCAAGGAAAAAAGCTGACTTTTTATCATTAGGTGCATATATTCCAACCACGATTATTTTTTCTCCTTGAAACACCATCTGTACTACAATCACTCTCCCTTGATCATCTTTATACAATAACTCAGGATCAAATTTTTCTTTTATATATAATACCACACCTCTTTTCTTAACCTTATCGGCAGTCACAAAATCCATCCCTAACCTCTTATTACTCAAGATTCTCCTGTGTTTATTTATTACATGAGTCTCTTGTAGACAGATTAGGTCAAGGTTCTTTTTCAATAGCGTGTGAGCAATCTGATTCCTTTTATTTTTATTGTTCAGTCCATTCACGTTCCAAGTCAGAATTTTTAAAGCCATCTATTTATAAAGTGTTTATAAATTGTCAAAATCTGTGTGCAAACTACTTTTCCTTGTCTTCTTTCTCTACTTCTTCTCTTTCTTCTGTTAAGTTTACCCCTCTTTCTTCTTCTTCCTACAGCTCAACAGTAGAAGAGACCTGCTTTGGAAAGTGCTCACATCACCTTCGCCGGAGATACTCAGAAGTTGCATCCTGCATTGCCCTCCTATATTGGGCAGGGGGTGGGACTTTTTTTATTATTGGCATATTATTTATTTGTTAACATTCTTATATTACATTGTAAACATTGTCATATTACATTACAGGACTTACTATAATATAATTTCCAACATGTATACAAATTTTATATACCTAGAAAGAAAATGAAACAAAAAAAGAGAACAAACAAAAACCAAAAAAATCCCCCAAAATCATATACATACCAACTCACTAGACTTCCTGTCTTTCCCGTTGTATATTCTTGATTGCCATCATGGCCTTTTCCCATTCTGATTCTATCCTTTTATACTCCAGAGTTTTGTTCATGATGATTCTGCTTTTAAAAAGTTAGGTTTCTTAAAAACTGATTTAATTGTTCTTTTCTATTGGGCGGAGACTTGGGTGGGGTGTGGGGAGGGGTATCAGGCTGAAAAGCAGTATATAAATGTTTTTGCTTTCCCCCCCCCGATCTCTTAACCTCTTTTCTTCTTTTTTTGGTTGTAAGTCTGAGGAGAGGGACTGCCTTATTACTGATGTTTGCAAGCTGCTTGCAGAGCTTTTTTCAGATATAAATTGCTGTGCAGGAGAGCCATGATTAGATCTCCTGGATTTCTTTTTTCCCCCTCTTCTCCGGACCAAAAACAGAGATGACTGGGATATATAACCATGGACACCCCATGCTTCCATTGTTTGGCCTTCATCCTTGGATGAGATTTGTCAGCCACTTTCCAAAATGTTTGGTAAACGTTGTGGCATAAACTAACTGTGACTTAGCCACTAGATGGCAGTGCCATTTGCCTAGATGATGGTTTCATTTTTATTTAAGCAATAAAGATTATGACTGCCAGTGTTCTCCTAAGCCTTCCATAATACAGTGTGTGTGTGTGTGTTCCATTTATGAATAATCTCAAAGCAATTTATCAATAAAAGCACATATAAAACAATTTCATATTTAAAAAGGATCTCAAAACCAATGCAGTTTCAGGGATAATGTGAAGTTGCCTTCTATTAAGTCAGAATATTGGTCCATCCAACCCAGAACTGTCTACTCCAAGAGACAGCAGTTATCAAGGATCTAGGGCAGAAGATATGCCTGGAGTCCCATGTCCAGTTCTGGGTGCTACAATTTAAGAAGGATGTTGACGAGCTAGAATGTGTGCAGAGGAGGGCAACCAAGATGATCCCAGGTCTGGAAGCCAAGCCTTAGGAGGAGCACTTGAAGGAACTGGGTATGTTTAGCCTGGAGAAGAGGAGACAGAAAAGAGACGTGATAGCCATCTTCAAATATCTTCAGGGCTGACAGATGGAAGATGGAGCAAGCCTGTTTTCACCTGCTCTGGAGGGTAGGACTCCATGGCTTCAAGTTACAAGAAAGGAGATTACAACTCAACATCAGGAAGAATTTTCTGACAGTAAGAGCTGTTTGACAATGGAACGGTCTTCCTTGGAAGGTTGTGGACTCTCCTTCCTTGGAGGTTTTTCAGCAAAGGTTGGGTGGCCACCTGTCCTGGACGCTTTCTCTCAGTTTCCTGCATTGCAGAGGGTTGGACTAGATGACCCTCAGGTTCTCTTCCAGCTCTACAATTATATGAGCCTAAGAATACCACATAGGGATGTGGGAGGCGCTGTGGTCTAAACCACTGAGCCTAGGGTTTGCCCTGAGTTTGCAGGGTTAGCCTGTACGATACCTGAGCCCCTTCTAATTTCTGGGGTCCTAGATCCAGCAAGGGTTAAAATCTAAATTGAGGATTCCATTGTTGAACTAGTCAGGCAAGTTTCTTTGTGAGAGACTGTCCATAGTTGCCACCTAAGGACCACCGTAGGACGCAGGTGGCGCTGTTGTCTAAACCACTGAGCCTCTTGGGCTTGTCGATCAGAAGGTCGGCAGCTCGAATCCCCGTGACGGGGTGAGCTCCCGTTGCTCGGTCCCTGCTCCTGCCCACCTAGCAGTTTGAAAGCATGTCAAAGTGCAAGTAGATAAATAGGTATCTCTCCAGCGGGAAGGTAAACGGCGTTTCCGTGTGCTGCTCTGGTTTCACCAGAAGCGGCTTAGTCATTTTGGCCACATGACCCAGAAAAACTGTGGACAAACGTCGGCTCCCTCGGCCAGTAAAGCGAGATGAGCGCCGCAACCCCAGAGTCGTTCACGACTGGACTTAACTATCAGGGGTCCTTTACCTTTAAGAAGACCACATGTAGCCCTTGGAAGGTAGCTCATGGAGAAATGTGGCCCTCAGACTGCAAAAGATTCCCCCAACCTTAAATACTTAATTTAGGTTTGGAAAATCATGTCTTAAAACATGGAGCAGCATATGGTTTCTCATCTTCTGGTTTGTGGATTGTATAGTATACTAGAAGGGCTGTCTAGTTAATTACAGAAACCCCAGGCAAACAATGTGGCAATTAGAAGCAGAACAAGCAGATGGAAAAGTTCTCCTCCTCCTTTGAAATTTTCCGGTATTACTATTTCTCACAAGGTTTAAAACAGGTTTAAGCTGGGAAGCTGTATTATTTGAAAAAGCAGGTCCAATTAATCATCTTGGATGTGTGTATTGCTGTGATTTTTTTATTTTTTTATTTTTTGCAATGAGCTCCAAGTCTTTTGTGAAATGTGAGTTTTGTTCTTCCACAGCCTACGAGCAATCTGTGCAAAGCACTTGGCTTGGACATTCATTAAGCAATTTGTCATCCCAAGAAAAGCAGCGCTTGCAGGCAATATCCCCACCAAATCTGGGCCTCATGGCAGCTGCATTAAGCATCTTTTGTGTTTCTCTGGAGTCTGCACTCAGCACAGGTGCCACCTGCAGGAGATATCCTAGAATTAGCAACAGCATTACCGAAGCCTTTGGCACAGAAAGTGAATATTTTATTATCTTCAGTTGCTTCCATATTAGCCCTTTTCTCTGAAAGTAATCTTTTTTTTAAAAAAAAGAAAGAAAAATAGCAAGTAATGAGCCTACTGCCAGGGCCTAGGAAATGCCTGCTTTGTGATGCAGTTAGCAGTCTTAGGGAAGCCGAAGCAGTTTCAGGATCCTGAGCAGGTGCGCTTGAGAGAGTTTAACCCTTTCTCCACCTGCCCATGGTTCACCCTCTCCCCGAGCTGCACTGCAAAGGAAGCCTCTACGCTGGTGCAATCACAGGCTTCCCTTGAAATGCTAATATGCAGCTTCAGATGTAGTCCCGTGGACACATGCCTGGGAACCAGGCCCCTTGAACATGGTGGAGTTTAAGCTGTGTCCACAGCAGGGTGTAATTGGATACCTGGGCTGTTTCCGTGTGTGCATTCATGCATCTTTGTCCACACGTGAGTGCTTTGAAGTTTATCCAGGCTACTGGATGACGCACTGCGCTGCCCCTCCACTCAATCACTGCTTCCCTGCTCACCATAACTTCCAGAAACCTGAGCTCTATTGTGGATATGCACCTTAAAAATATATATACTGCTATTGAAATGTTTCTCAAAATACTCGTATCAACACCTAAACGAGTTTGCTAATCATTGGATATCCCTACTTCTGCTTGTTGTGATTTCTCAATGTGATTAGTATTGCGATATTGTGAACATTGTGATTAATATTGTGACGAGCAAAACTGGTCTTGCTGGACTGTTAGCAGGAAACCTTGATTCAAGGGTCTTTTGAGATGGGGGTCCCTTACTGCCTCCTGCTGCATCTGCCTTGTTACACTCAGATCTGGAGTAGGGGAGCTCCTCTTCCTGGGTCGGGTGCATCCCTAACTGTGCTGGTCCCGTGGGTTACCCAAGAGGCGAGGTCCAAGTCTGATCCGTGGTCAAAGATGTAATGTGGAGGCAGTCCATAGTAGCTGAAGCTGGGTGCAGGGCAGGGAGTCGGGTGAAGTCAGGAACAGGCTTGCAAGCAGGGAGCCTGGGCAGGTCAGGAGCTCAGGCAGGAATTAGCAACCAACAATGTTGCTCCCACAACTTGGACCTGGGGCTGGCCGGCTTTTATCTGCCCCGAGGCATAGGGCGGCCCCGATCCTCTGGTGACTCGCCTCTCCTGGCCTGGAGGCAAGCACTCCTTCTGTGGGAACTTAGTTCCCTCCGCCTCTCTGCCCTGAGCCTCTGCAGCTCAGGAGAGGATGGAGGGTTACTGGACCCAGAGGCAACCTCAGCTTCCTCTGATGGGGCTGAGAGTGGAGCACCTGCAGGCAATGGGTCCTCCATCACCTCAGGAGCCAGAGCAGAGTCAGCTGATGTCCTCACCTGAGGATCCAGCACAGGTGAGGACCCTTCAGGCTCATGCCCCAGCTCAGCTGGTTCTGGAGGCGGGGAATCCTGTGCAGGCTGGGATCCCTCAGGTTCAGTATCCGAGTCCAAAACCCAGCCCATCACACTATCTCTAACAAGGCCACAGCATTTTGAAAGCTCTGAACACAACATTCTAGCTTCGTCACAGCTGAAGGAGTTACAATCTGAAAACCCCTCCCTTTATGCTCCGGTACATCTGGAATTTCCTTTTTGCCTCAGAATGTATTGCCAGGAGAATGGCCAGTGTGAGGCAATCCCCACAACCTTCTCTCTGTTCCAGAATCCCTGTTCCACAATCTAGAATTTTCTCTAGCTCCCCCACAACGGTTCCATTGCAGGGTAAGTAGACTAGTCTGCATCCTGCATTAACAAGGCCATTAACCATCTGCAGAACTGAACCCAGCGGCGGCTGCTGCTGCTGCTGCTGCTGGCAAGTGCCCAGCTGGTTCTGCAACTCAGTGCGGCAAAGTCAGAGGCAGGTTAAGAGAAGCAGAAATTAGGAGAGGGATAGGAGAGAGGCATGGGAGGAGGCACTGGAGAATGCTGGGGATAGAACACCGAAATGGGCTCTGTGTGTGTTTGTGCACTTACAGATTATTCACATAAATAGCAGAAGCTTCCCAGGGGGGCCTGGTGCCCTTTGGCAGGACTGAGAAGGCATCCACACTGCCAGCAGCAGCCGTGACTCTTCTGCAGGAGAGGAGCGTCTAGGCTCTGAAGAGCCCACGCCATGCAGTTGATGGAGGCACTGAATGTAGCAGTAGCCGCCGCCATCCCTTCTCTCCCAGAGTCAGGGCTGGGGGCCCAGAGAGGCCCCTGACAGATCCGGGGAGGGAGAGTTATGAAGGAAGAAAGGGAAGTGGCCAGGTCAGCGCTGAGCCCAGCGTAGCTTCCCCAGTAGCCAGCCAGGAACCTCTCTTGCCTGGGTGGGTATTTGCACAGCTCCTTCTCTCAGGCAGCCTGGCGGCCCTGCAGGAAGCTGCACCTATGTCTGGGGAAGGAGAAAGAGCCTACATCCCAGATGATTCCGACTTCAGCACTTTCCGGGACCAGTGTGAAAGCCAGGAAGGCTGGAGCAGCCGGTATAACAAGGGAGGAGTGGCAGTGTGGACCCAAATGCAGCAGGAGAGCAAGACTGTCCAGAAAATCAAGGTAAGGGGGTGGCATTCAGCTATGGTTTACTCAGAGTAGACCCATTGGAATTAATGAACACGACATTAATTCCAGAGGCTCTGCTCTGAGTAAAACTTACTTGAATGCCACCCAGGGGCCCCTGCCTGGGCTTGGGAATCATGGGTGATGATGCAGCACTGCCCACCCCCTTTCTGCCCCCTCTGATTTGCCCAGGAGCCTCTTCTCCTGCTCCTGCCCCATGAATGCTGGACTCCAAAACAAAGGTTGGCTCCAAAACAAGCATCCCTCTTGCTGCGCTCAGTTCTCAAATTAATCCAGGCTGCAGAATGTGCAATGCTGCAATTCAGCTAGAATGTTAGAGGTCCTGGAAGATCCTTTGGGCTCTCACATTCCCCTTTCCTCATCCTCTTTTCCCCTTTCTTTTTATCTCTGAGGGATCTCTGCTGTTTTAGCCTCCGAGCACATTTTACAGGCAAAAATATCCCTGTTCAGGTATCTTGGACATGAACTGAGATAGATATAGGGGAAGATAAGGCTCATTCTGTGTTTTTGAGTATCCTGCCCAGAGAATTGAACACTGTATATGGATTTGATAGTAGATAAAGACACAAGCTTTTGAGTTGTGGTTAGCCCTCAGAAGGAGGCTGATTCAGTTTTCACTCACTGGCTCCACACATCGTTTTCTTGAGCTCACATATTGACATTGAGGCGCTACTTATTCCATATCTGAAAGGCCTGGGATCAATACAATGGAACCTGGTTTACTTGTGTACATGAAGATTCTTTATTTAACAAACGGTTAATTGTGATTTACATGTTTACTAAAAAAAAAGTCACACTGTGCTTAGCGGAGTTTATTTATTTTCAGTAAGTGTGTCTAGAATTTCTAAGCAGAATGTTCAAAGGGATTCCTGTGACTTTAATGTTTGCATGGCTGAGAGAAAGTTCTGAGATAATGGCTTCTTTTCTCATGCCTTACTGGGCTGGGCAGATGGCAGGGAGGGAGACTGATGGTGAAATCAGTGCTGCTTATGCGTGGAGGTTTTCACGCTGCTCACATGATGTAATGGTCATCAAAATTCCAGCCTATCAGTGGCATGTGTGTACTCCAGAGGGCCCTGGCCCCATGTGCAGACTTCAGAGGGAGCACAAAGCAGGCGCCCCCAGCCTGGCCCAGAGCTTTTCTTCTGGGTTTGGAGGAACCAGCACTCATGGAGAGAAGCACTAGGCTGCACCTGCGTGGGGCGTGTGCTTCGTGCCCACCCAGTGCTGCCAGCTGGCCAGGCTTCCCCCTGTGTGGGTGGGCAGGCACTAACTCTCCCGGTCCAGGAATGGCCATAGCTCTCAAACCAGCCACTGTTGGTGGAAGGCCCTTCTAGATGGTATACACGTATCTGAAATATTCCTCTGCTGGACTAAATAATTCCTGTGCAGATACATTTAATCTTCAGGCAAGGGAGACTGGGCATCTGGAGGTCTCATTTCCAAACAGTGGAAGCCCCCAGCCCACCCCCCTGTGTGTGCGTGGATTGCCGATGGAATAATATGAGCTCTTCTGTACATGAGTACCAAGAAGAAAATAAGCACAAAAAAGAGAAAAGCCAGTATAAAAATGGGATAGCTCTTTTCATTCGGCATCTGGCTAGTATTTATTTAAAAAGGGGAACAGGATAATGAGCAGCAGATACCATCTTGCTAATCTTAGTCCATTGCTTTCATTGAACTGAGCTGAGATAGATGCAGATAGATAGATCCATGAAGTACCAACTGCCTGAGGCACTTAATCCTACAGACAGCTTTAGTTACAGGTGCCGTCATGACTTTGGTTACCACTAATCTGGGGTGGATCTAAACATAGGGGGGTAAACGCTATCAATAAGCCAGAAATCAGATTGTTTTAACAAAAGAAAAGAAATCTCTATGGGAAATCGTGTTTTAAAATTTCCTGCTCTCTGGCGCCATCTTGTGTTGCATGTTTATAGCACATTCAAATTGCTGTTTCTTTAAGAATGTAGCCGAGTCCTCGGTCTCTAGTTCAGGGTAGAAACCACCTGCAGACTTATGAGATCTGGAATCGCTTTCTCAGGCTGGATCTAGACACATCAAAAAAGTGTTTCAGGAAAACACATTGTAAACTTCAAAAAGGGAAATTATGATGGCGAAAGACGGGACTCCACAGCCCCATCTGTTGTCACAGTGATAAAATGCATATAAAGCGCTTTTTCTTTACTAATGTAGTTGAATGCTCAGCGGCAAGTATGTGGTTGCCCCCACCAGACATTGAGTGAAGAATTTCCATATTTCTTTCACTCCCTTTTTGCAGGGTTTCACCACCATGACATCATCCAGTCATGGTCACCTTGTATTGGTGGAGGGGATAGATGGGCTTCTTTGAACAACAACATTTAAACATGTGGAGATGAAGAGAGGGGATGGATGTCCCCCAAATTCCAATGCCTGGATGATGTGTTCAAGATGCAGACCCTCAAGGAGTGGCTGAGGAATTTCCTCTCGGGCCAGCTGCCTCTCTCCTGGAGCATCCTTTGGGATTCTCCGTCTCCTTGGGAACTAGAAGCTCAGAGCTGTGTCATGCAAGAAAGACCTTAAGAAAGCCAGGGAGGCCCAGGCACTGCCACCAGACAACCTGAGAGGACTATGTGGCTCCCAATTTTATACTGTTCATTTGTTTTAGTGTTTGAAACTGGTAAACCACCCTAAAGGGGAAGGTGCTATATAATTGCAAGAAGCAAAGACGTCGGACGCAGGGGCTATTGCATTGCACCTCACAACTGAGAGTAAAACCTTTGGGATTGTGAGAGGTTATATGTTCAACACCAGCAGATGCTAAACAAAATACCGTATTTTTAGCTCTATAAGACGCACCTTTTCCCCTCCAAAAATTAAGGGGGAGTGTGTGTGCGTCTTATGGAGTGAATGCAGGCTCCATGGCTTTGCGTTGCTTCCACTGAAGCCAGAGAGGTGCGTGTTATGGTCGGGTGTGTCCTATAGAGCGAAAAATACGGTAAACGAAATCCACTTATATTAATAAATCACACAAAATATTCACATAGCTGCCATTTTATTGATTTTGCATAATCCTTAAAGTTTCAGAATCCAGGTTTTCTTGGCACATAATTGACCTCTCCCCAAGTTATCTGCTTCTGTTCCAAATGGACTCCTGCTCCACACAGTTGCTTGTGATGGATTGTTTGAGCTAAGCCAACTGAAGAGAAAAGCTTGGTCTAAGTGCACTTGACCTTGTTTTGGGTTAAGGCGTCTCATTACAGAAGATCTGACTAATAACACAGTGATGGAATCTGAAGAGCCACGTGATGCAACTCTTGCTGGATTGTACCAGCTCAGACTGAAGCTTAGGTAACACTAAACTCCCTGCATGCAGAAAATTAATGTGTAAAGTAAAAGGAAGGCTCAGTCACACTCACTTTTTGCCCCATTCTTTCCAGGAACAGATCTGTGTTTAAAAGCTCTGTCCTAATGTGTTTCTTTTGTTTGTTGCTACTGCTCTGGAGCTTTTCCTGTGAAAACCCGCTCCTTAATAGCCAGTCAGGACAAACATCCATTCAGGTTTTTAGTGGTTTGCTCTGATAGAGCTTTAAAGAGCAAGTTTTTGTGAGGAAAAATCTGGAGCAAATAAAGGAGCTTTAAAGTGCAGACCATGCCTGGAAAAAAGCAGGGGATGCAAAGTTTAGCTTGTTTTATTACAATTTCCCTCTCACTTGCCCAGCCTTTGCCCTACCCCTTGGTAAAATGTTTTGCCTCAGAGTCTGATGACACAGCTGCTGTGCTTGCTAGCAGTTTTTCAGTGCATGATCACACAAATTCCTTGCCACACAGATGCGTATCGTCTGCCGTGATGTGCCTCCAGAGACGCTCTATGATGTTCTACATGACACCAGTTACCGCAAGAAGTGGGACTCCAACATGATTGAGACCCATGACATTGGACGCCTGACTGTCAACGCAGATGTTGGGTATTACTCCTGTGAGCAACCTTGCTTCTTGCACTTGACTGGCATGGAACCCCTGACAGATTATGTGGCTTCCTAGAAGAAAGCACTTCTTGTGCCTCTAAGCTACATCCCCATCTGTGCCCAGAGGGGCTGCTGGGCTTGGGGCTGGTGTATCTTGAGAATGCCACTGGATTACTCCGCTGCAATCCTAGACCCACTTACCTGAGAGTAATTCTTTCTGAATAGCCATGGGTAGGCCTGCACTGAAACCCTTAGTGCTGAGCTTCTTGCATTCCCCAAAAGAAAACAAAAAACTCAGCAAGGATTTTAAGCTGTAGCTGGATGGCCACCTATCAGGGGTGCTGTAACAGTGGGTTTCCTGAGGTCCCTTCCAGCTGAATGGTTTTCTGAGCAGAACACCACATTCTACATTCTGCCATGCACATTAAATAAAATGAATATTTGCTCAACTAACGTCTGCCCAAAACATGGCATGCAAACATGGCGTTTCTTTTTCTTTTAATGTGGGGTTCTGAATGGGCATTGGGGAAGGAATGGCTGAGGTAGAACTAGCAGTGAATACTTTGCTGCTCAGGTCAGGAAAACATTTAGCAAGGAGGACAGGTAGATCCAGGTACACACATTGGAGCTGCTTCATTAATGCTTGGCATTTATATGGTGCTATTCAAAACACATCTCTGTAGGCTGGTGTTATGTCCCCAGAACAGAATGGGGGTGAACCATGTTCTCTAGGCAATGTCTCTAGTGAGGCAGTATTTCCTCCTGGGGTTTTTAATTTCAGTATGTTCTTGCTAACCGTGTTTTTTCTCTTGCAGGGAGGTGCCCAAGTCCTCTGAAGAATAGGGACTTTGTTACCTTGCGCTCCTGGCTGCCCCTTGGCCACGACTACATGATCATCAACTACAGCGTCAAACATCCAGTGAGCCACATGCTCTCAGCTCCTTGCAGCTGATCCTTGGGTGGTGCTTGCGGTCCTGCCATGCTGCTCAGAATAGGAAGCAGGGATGGGCACCATCCCTGGCTTGGTACCCTGCTGGCAAGGAAGAGGAAGGGTTATAGAGCAAGGGGTTTCCCTCCACCCCATCTCTTCTCTTCCTTTGCTCATGCAGAGGCACAGAATTCCTTCTTCCTCAACCCCCTTCTCTCAGGCATGCCAGTTTCTCAACCCCCTTCCCTCATTTGTCATCCTTTAAGCCCCATTAAAAGCACGCCTTTACTCAAAGGAACCTAGGAAGTTGCCTTCTAGAGAGTCAGACCATTGCTCTATCTGGCTGAGTAGCTGGCAGCAGCTCTATGGGGTTTCGGAGACAGACAAGTCTCTTCCAGAGCTAACTGGAGGTTGAACCTGGGGCCTTCTGAATACAAAGCATGTGTTCTAGCACTGAGCCATGGCCTTACACCAAGTCAAGGGAATCATTTCTATCTGCTGTGCAGCAAGAATATCTCACTCACCTCTTCCTGAGTTGGCCACTGTGGGGAACTGGCAGCCTCCACAGTGGGATTGCCGCTGCTGCTGCTTCTAGGCTTGGCTATCCACCAGTTTCCTCCTTTCCCTCCTTCGCTCCCTCCATGGGCCCTGCTCCTACACCTGAGGGCCCTTAGTGCATATGCATCTGTTTCTACAAAGGGCTTATTGTGTGATTCAGTGCCTTCACGAGTTCCCCTTCAAGCGGACACTCATGTTGGTGACTGCATGTATGAACCAAGCCTTAAACTGTGGGGTCTCTCTGCAGAAGTACCCACCCCGAAAGGACTGCGTGAGGGCCGTATCCCTGCAGACGGGCTACTTGATCAAGGCAACGGACAAGAGTGGCTGCATTCTTTACTACCTCACCCAAGTAGACCCTCGAGGTGAGCATTTTTACGCCCAGGTTGTGGCTGGGAAAAGACAAAGCCTGAGGGGGGGGGGTTGTTCCAGGCAAGTCAATGTTGAGGGTTAAAGGCGGTAAATAAAGGGGAGATTTCCTAAGGCACAGATAGGAACCATTTTTGGCAGAGCAGGCCAGATTGCAATTACAGTGGTAAGTCGGGTTAAGTACTTAATTCGTTCGGAGGTCCGTTCTTAACCTGAAACTGTTCTTGACCTGAAGCACCACTTTAGCTAATAGGGCCTCCTGCTGCTGCCGCGCCACGGGAGCACAATTTCTGTTCTCATCCTGAAGCAAAGTTCTTAACCTGAAGCACTATTTCTGGGTTAGCAGAGTCTGTAACCTGAAGCTTCTGTAACCCGAGGTACCACTGTATCTGAGGTTGTTATGACACCACTCGCGAGTCGAAGCCATTGGCACCATGTTTCCCAAGTGCCTGGCAGTGAGGCAGTGCGCAGAAGGGGGGCTTTAACCCTGCTCTCTGCAGGGATTGGCTGTGCGATCAAATTCCACATGGAGGACCTGCTCACTCAGCCGATCCTGCAGGACTGAACTCGCCACCATCAGTTGAACTTGATTGTGCAGCCAATTCAGCCACGTCTCTACTTGCACCATATCTCAGGTGTGGGGCTGGTGGGTGTGCTTTGGGGAGAGGAGCCTTGCAGGATAGCAAAGGATAGCCAAAGGACCCACAGCGATGGGTGACGCACCTGTCCCATGGGGCACAATAGACTGGGCTCTTCTCTGTGTAGGAATGGTGGGAAAATACAGCAGTTATCATGGCAGAGATACTTGTGTGCAACAGCTTTTGGTAACGAGTGGATCTGGTTTGCTTTTAGGTTCATTACCAAAGTGGGTGGTGAATAAAGCGTCTCAGTACGTGGCACCAAAGGTAAGTTGGAGTTGTGTGGGCACATCCATGTGGCAGGATGGCGATGACTGAAGAAAGTTGCTAAGCAGGCTTGGGGGGGGGGATAACTGTCCATATTGGCACACTTGTGGGAATGTTCAGGGATGCAGGAGAGGATATATTGCCTGATAATAGCCTTTCCAACTTGTGTTAACAAGTTCACAATTTAGCAGAGAAACATTCCCCTTTTAAACTCAGCGGATGCGTTTGCTCAGGCTCGCTAAAGCCTCTATAATAACTGTTCTGGTATTTCCCCCTTATTCCCTCATAAAAGATAAGGCACAACACAATCTTCTATAAAAGCATAAAAAGAGTTTACTCACATTCTGTTCACAATCGGATCCCAGAAGGCAGACTTAGCTTAGAAAAGTAACATACACCTGGAAACTATCTCATAAGAAGACAGTCCCTTTGTCCTATCTTGGCTGGAAGCCAAGAGAGCATCTTTGGCTAAGTAGATGTTGCTTCTTCGATGCATGTAGTCAAAAAGAGAGAGAGATGGCTGCCCTGCCCTGTGCTTTTGTCTTACCTGCACAGGTGAGGCCACGCCCACCTCTAGTCACATGCAGAGGAAGTCTGCCCCAGCCCAGAAGGAAACAGGAAGTTTACCTGCTGGCTGGACAAACATTCCTCCCCATGTGTAAACATGTTCACTCTAGGAATGTTGTACTTGACTGCTCTTGTGTTTCACATCCCACAACACTGTCAAAAAGTGTAGCACAGCTAGAATATGGAAGAGCTGTGCTATGGGTGACACCTCTGCAGTTTTTAGGCCAGCAGCTCCCAAACAAGCGTGGCCCAGGATGTTTTGCTGCTTAAGGCAAACACCCCCCACACAGACACACACACCATGGGCACTCCCTGCCATTGCCATGGGCCCATCACCACCTCCTACTCCACAGGCACCCCCCGCTGCCACTCCCATCGCGGTGCAAGTGTGGTGGAGCCCATGGCAGCATCATGCCCACAGAGGAGGCAGAGGCAGTGTGGCGACGGGGGGGGGTGCGCTTATGGAAAATGTGATGCAGCTGTGGAGGAGGGGGCAGCAAGAGGCACGTTCCTCAGGCTCAGATCTGCTGCCCGAGGCCACCACCTTACTGCACCTCATGGGCATGCCAGCCCTTCAACCAAATTGTTTGCTCGGGGACATTAGGGAGACTCAAAAGAACTGCTAGTGTGCCCCAATAAAGGAATTACCGGTAAATAGCTGGTAGCTCTTAGGAGGGGCATGGAGATTTCTTCTATCAATCAGCCTCCTCTGAGGGCAGGAAATTTTGCCGTGACTGAATTCTATTTTATTTTGATTTTATATACTGGGATCTTTTTATGTGAACCACCCTGAGACCTCCGGGCATAGGGCAGTATATAAATTATTATTATTATTATTATTATTATTATTATTATTATTATTATTATTATATGAGCCAAAGAGACCTGATGTTCACAAAGGTCATCTACTGTACCTCTGTCTCAGCCACAGCCCTGAGCCTGCTGCCTCTGTCTGCTCATGTAAAAGTGGATCTTTGCTTTCAGTTCAGAGACACAATGCACATTAGCAACCAGATTTTTGGCTAGTACCAACTTACTCTCCTTTTACAGGCTATGAAGACGATCTATAAGGCAGGGCTGAAGTACCCAGAGTGGAAACGGAAGCATGACCCTGGCTTTAAGCCTTGGTTGTACCCAGAACAGAACACATTGCCCAGCATTAGCCTAGCTGAGCTCTCCCTGCAGCATTCTGACTCCCTGGAGAACATCGACGAGAGCGGTCTGTCTGAAGCCAAGATGAGCCTCAGTGACGACGAGGCCTGAGGCCAGGATCTGGATGCACAGCTCATCGCCGTCCTGTGGGCTGGGTGAAGCCTTCCACCATCCAGAACACAGCAGCTCCCACAGAGCCACCCAGCGCCCACCCACCCAACAGAACACAAAGCTCCCTGCCCTCCAACTCCCCACTTTCCAAGAGACGCGGACACACCAGGGGCATCGTTCAGCACTACTTTTCAAGAAGTGAATATATGACCAGTGGCCACAGTTTGCTCTTGCCTACTTCCCTGTTTGTGAATCTTGTTGGGAAGCACCACAATTGTGCATGGGATGATGGTTTTCAGGTGGCCATGACAGGTCCGCAGAATCTCAGTGCGCAGGAAGGGACACCACAGGACCAACGACCTGAGGTATCCTTTCTGCGCAGACTGAAGTGCAGAGTATCATTGCGGATCTGCCAAGAGCTTGTGGGGGTGGGGTTCTCTCACTTGCTGCTATGCATAATAGCCTTTTAGAGCCATTTGGTGGCACTCGGGGGACAATCCCACTAGCAGTGTCCTGGACTATTCACCGAAAGTTGACATTACGTATTGTAAGTGTGGAATGCGGCAGCCTCCCCTCAGACGGCACAGGACCTAGGAGGGCTGGAAGGTGGCCTTCACACATAATGCTAAGTCACAGATGCCAATGGGATAACCTGGGCCCGGTACACTGTATGCGGATTGGGGCCCTTGCATTCCTCCCTCTGTAATCTATTAGCAAGAACTGCTAGTTATGCACATATATTAATTTAGCCTGGCCTACCTCACAGGGCTGTTGCAAACGGGAAAGGCAGGATAGATGTACATGACCGTGAGCTCTTGGAAGGAAAAGTCACATGCAAATACATAATGCCATTCACAGATTGTGTAAAGAAAAACAAACCTGTACAATCCCAGAAAAGCAGCCCCCCCTTGTTTTAAATGCAACATTTTATAATTCTGTTACCTACTGCAAGATACCAAAACAATAATAATAATAATAATAATAATAATAATAATAAAGTTGGCCAACCCTGACAAATTGATAAACAGCAACAAGGAAAAAATATTGCAAGTATGTGCAGTTTCAAACTTTGCTATCTGAAGTACGAACTCTCAGCTGAGGCTACCTCACAGGGCTGTTGTAAAGATAAAAAAATGGGGAAAGGAAGACAATTATACTCCTTGAGATTCCAGCATTTAAAGCATGATACAAACAAAAGATAAAAAGGACCCCTGGACAGTTAAGTCCAGTCAAAGGCGACTACAGTGGTACCTTGGGTTAAGAACTTAATTCGTTCTGGAGGTCTGTTCTTAACCTGAAACTGTTCTTAACCTGAAGCACTACTTAAGCTAATGGGGCCTCCCACTGCCACCGTGCCACTGCCGCAGCACGATTTCTGTTCTCATCTGAAGCAAAGTTCTTAACCTGAGGTACTATTTCTGGGTTAGTGGAGTCTGTAACCTGAAGCATATGTAACCTGAAGCGTTTGTAACCCGAGGTACGACAGTATGGGGTATGGTGCTCATCTCACTTTTCAGACCATAGGCAGCTTTCTGGGTCATGTGGCCCGCATGACTAAACCGCTTCTGGTGCAATGGGACACTGTGATGGAAGCCAGAGTGCATGGAAATGCCTTTTACCTTCCCGTCACACTGGTACGTATTTATCTACTTGCACTGGCGTGCTTTCGAACTGCTAGGCTGGGAGAATCTGGGGCAGAGCACCAATCTGGAAGCCCAAGAGGCTCAGTGGTTTAAACCACAGCACCACCCGCTCCATGGTACAAACATACAACAGCAAGAAGCAACACTCTCAGCTCTCAGCAAAACACACACAAGGTGACATTTTGTCAACCTTGATAAGCAAAGCTTGTGTTAAAAGTAGGAATTTTAACTTGCTGCATCTGTAAAGTGCTGTAAGGTGGAATGTGACACATGAACAACATAGGAACATAGGGAGCTGCTTTGTATTGAGTCAGGCCATGGGTCCTTCTTTCTCAGTATTGTCTGCACTGACCAAAACAAACAAGATGAATTTTAACAGGGAGAAATGTAAAGTATTGCACTTGGGCAAAAAAAATGAGAGGCACAAATACAAGATGGGTGACACCTGGCTTGAGAGCAGTACATGTGAAAAGGATCTAGGAGTCTTGGTTGACCACAAACTAGACATGAGCCAACAGTGTGATGCGGCAGCTAAAAAAGCCAATGCAATTCTGGGCTGCATCAATAGGAGTATAGCATCTAGATCAAGGGAAGTAATAGTGCCACTGTATTCTGCTCTGGTCAGACCTCACCTGGAGTACTGTGTCCAGTTCTGGGCACCACAGTTCAAGAAGGACACTGACAAACTGGAACGTGTCCAGAGGAGGGCAACCAAAATGGTCAAAGGCCTGGAAACGATGCCTTATGAGGAACGGCTAAGGGAGCTGGGCATGTTTAGCCTGGAGAAAAGGAGGTTAAGGGGTGATATGATAGCCATGTTCAAATATATAAAAGGATGTCACATAGAGGAGGGAGAAAGGTTGTTTTCTGCTGCTCCAGAGAAGCGGACACGGAGCAATGGATCCAAACTACAAGAAAGAAGATTCCACCTAAACATTAGGAAGAACTTCCTGACAGTAAGAGCTGTTCGACAGTGGAATTTGCTGCCAAGGAGTGTGGTGGAGTCTCCTTCTTTGGAGGTCTTTAAGCAGAGGCTTGACAACCATATGTCAGGAGTGCTCTGATGGTGTTTCCTGCTTGGCAGGGGGTTGGACTCGATGGCCCTTGTGGTCTCTTCCAACTCTATGATTCTATGATTCTATGATTCTATGATTCTATGACTGGCAGCTGCTTTCCAGGGTTTCAGGAATGAGCTTCTCCCAGCCCAGATGCCATTGGGAATTGAAACAGAGACCACCTGCTTGCAAGGCGGATGATCTACCACTTTCCTAAGGGGGGTGAGAGAGAGAGAAGGGAGAAAGAGATCAGAGGGGTAGCACAACTCCAGATGACTGAACAACACTGGAGAAGCAAGTCACCACCAGGGCCACGAACAGTGGTGGTGAAGAAGGCTTTCATGAAATCTCCTCCCACACTGGCTCAGAATCAGTCATGACTCACCAGTCTCGTAAGTAGCAAATCAGAACTGGATTTCTAGACTCAGAAACAAGGAATTATCTGTGCTTCCCCATTTAAGGGACCTTCCCAGATCAGATGCAGACAGAAAATTATGTCTGTATAAAGAATTAATATTCATTCAGTGTGAATCAGTTTCAAGTTATTCTTTAAAGTCACAGCTTCTGTGTGGGGGTGATGAGAATAGGAACATCTTTTTCCTGTCAGAGTCCAACATTCATTCTCTGCTAGGAAAAAAATCTCACTCTATATAGAAAGCTGATGTATATAGAAAGCTAAGGAAGCGGGTGGCGCTGTGGGTTAAACCACAGAGCCTAGGGCTTGCCGATCGCATGGTCGGCGGTTCGAATCCCCGCGGCGGGGTGAGTTCCCGACTTTCGGTCCCAGCTCCTGCCCACCTAGCAGTTCGAAAGCACCCCTAAGTGCAAGTAGATAAATAGTTACCGCTTTATAGCGGGAAGGTAAACGGCGTTTCCGTGTGCTGCGCTGGTGCTGGATCGCCAGAGCAGCTTTGTCACGCTGGCCACGTGGCCCGGAAGTGTCTGCAGACAGCGCTGGCTCCCGGCCTCTTAAATGAGATGGGCGCACAACCCTAGAGTCGGACACGACTGGCCCGTACGGGCAGGGGTACCTTTACCTTTTACCTAAGGAAGTGAAACCAACTCCCAACACGCTGATATGCAGAATACTACAACAGCACAGATTTTGAGACAACTTCTTGATTTAAGATTTTGGCCCAGAACAGAGTTCAGTTTAGTTGGTGGTTAACAGCAGCACTCTTCCAGTAGGAGTAGGGAAGGGAAGACAATCCTTTTTCAGAGACCCAGCAAAGACATCCAGGAAATGAGGTGGCTCAGGAATGGAGGAGGGGTCCCACTAAATACAGCTGGGGAGCTTTCCTGTTTGGCCTGTGACTCAGGGAGCCTCCCAGTGTCCTGAGATTGGTTGGAAAGGAAATAGGAAGTTGCTGCTAGGCCTGAGATTAGCTAAACCCATCTGCCATTCGTTCAGATCCAGATCCGACTGATAGACATCGCACCAGCAAAGAGATGAGTTCCTACTCTTCCCCAACTCACATCCAATTTCATTCCAAAAATAATAATTTTTAAAATGCTTTAAAGTGCAGCTGCATGGAAGCCTTTTGTGTGCAATTTAGCACTGAATTTGATCTGGGTGGTGGCTGAGGGGGCAAATTATTGGATTAGTTAGATTAGCCTTTGCTGCAACCCACAGGATGTTTTGTTTGGGGAATCCAAGCCCCACCTCTGACCTGCAATATTAACACTTGACTCATTGCAGGGTTGTTGCTTACTAATCCCCAGCAATCCTAACAGTACAGAGCAGACTGCATTGCTAGGGCTATCCTATCTCAGCCTCAATAAACCTGCATAAATTTAAAACCGTAAGGACCATAATCAATTTCACCGTAAGGATTGGGTAAATCGGGGCCAGATGTAACTTCTGCACAACAAGGGAGTGGCTTGCAGGGAGGTGGGACCGATTCGGATGGTCCGCCCCTGCCACTTAATGGATCCAATTGGCTTCCAGAGAGTGGTAGGGGATGCTTTATCCCAAGTTGATGGCCTTTCAGCTGATTCCCTGGTGGCACGCTGGAATGCGGAGTTAACCAGGGCTATTGACTGTCTGGCTCCGAAGCGCCCTCTCCGATTGCATGGAGCCCGGACAGCCCCGTGGTTTTCCCCGGAGCTGAGGGTGATGAAACAATCGTTGAGACGGCTAGAGCGCCGGTGGCGGAAAACTCATTCTGAATCAGACCGGACACGGGTTAGAGCTCAACGTCGAGCCTACCAAGTGGCAATGGCGACGGCGAAGAGGGCCTTCTTCGCCGCCTCCATTGCATCTGCAGAAAACAGCAGCAGGAGACTTTTTCAGGTGGTTCGCAATCTATCGGAACCACCTGTACCACCGGGGCCTGGTAGGGACCCCAAGATCTCCTGCAATGCTTTTGCCAAGTTTTTTGCAGATAAAATCGCTCAGATTCAGAAGGAGGTAGACTCCACCGTGGGAGCAGGGCCAGGGCGGGAGAGTGCTAGAGTTCTGTCTGGTCCTGTTACATGGGATCAATTCCAATCTGTTACCTCCGAGGATGTGGACAGGCTGCTTGGACAAGTGAAACCGACCACCTGTCTCCTTGATCCTTGCCCATCCTGGCTGATAAAAGCAAGCCGGGAAGGGCTGGGCGATGGGCTCTGCGGGGTGGTGAATGCTTCCCTCTGTGAGGGAGCCTTCCCAGACCCGCTGAAAGAGGCGGTCATTAAACCGCTTCTTAAAAAAACATCTTTAGACCCGGCCAATTTGGCCAACTATCGCCCAGTCTCAAATCTGCCATTCTTGGGCAAGGTGATTGAGCGGGTGGTTGCTGAACAACTCCAAGCACGCCTGGAGGAAACGGACCATTTGGATCCCTTCCAATCGGGATTCAGGCCTCACCATGGGACTGAAACTGCCTTGGTCGCACTGGTTGATGATCTCCGGCGGGCTAGGGACAAAGGTGAGAGCTGTTTCCTAGTTCTGCTGGATCTCTCAGCGGCCTTTGACACCATCGACCATAACATCCTTCTGGACCGTCTAGAGGGGCTGGGAGCTGGGGGCACTGTCATACAGTGGTTCCGCTCCTTCCTCCTGGGCCGTGTCCAGAAAGTGGTGGTGGGGGATGAGTGTTCAGACCCCTGGGCTCTCACTTGTGGGGTGCCTCAGGGTTCTGTCCTCTCCCCCATGCTTTTTAATATCTATATGAAGCCGCTGGGAGAGATCATCAGGGGGTTTGGACTGGGTGTTCATCAGTATGCAGATGACACCCAGCTCTACCTCTCCTTTAAATCAGAACCAGTGAAGGCAGTGAAGGTCCTGTGTGAGTGCCTGGAGGCGGTTGGAGGATGGATGGCGGCTAACAGATTGAGGTTGAATCCTGACAAGACAGAAGTACTGTTTTTGGGGGACAGGGAGCGGGTTGGTGTGGGGGATTCCCTGGTCTTGAATGGGGTAACTGTGCCCCTGAAGGACCAGGTGCGCAGCCTGGGAGTCATTTTGGACTCACAGCTGTCCATGGAGGCGCAGGTTAACTCTGTGTCCAGGGCAGCTGTCTACCAGCTCCACCTGGTACGCAGGCTGAGACCCTACCTGCCCGCAAACTGTCTCGCCAGAGTGGTGCATGCTCTAGTTATCTCACGCTTGGACTACTGCAACGCGCTCTACGTGGGGCTACCTTTGAAGGTGACCCGGAAACTACAACTAATTCAGAATGCGGCAGCTAGACTGGTGACTGGGAGTGGCCGCCGGGACCACATAACACCGGTTCTGAGAGATCTGCATTGGCTCCCAGTACGTTTCCGAGCACGATTCAAAGTGTTGGTGTTGACCTTTAAAGCCCTAAACGGCCTCGGTCCTGTATACCTGAAGGAGCGTCTCCACCCCCATCGTTCAGCCCGGACACTGAGATCCAGCGCCGAGGGCCTTCTGGCGGTTCCCTCATTGCGAGAAGTGAGGTTACAGGGAACCAGACAGAGGGCCTTCTCGGTAGTGGCGCCCGCCCTGTGGAACGCCCTCCCATCAGATGTCAAAGAGATAAATAATTACCTGACATTCAGAAGACATCTTAAGGCAGCCCTGTTCAGGGAAGTTTTTAATATGTAACGCTGTATTGTTTTTAACACTGATTGGGAGCCGCCCAGAGTGGCTGGGGAAACTCAGCCAGATGGGCGGGGTATAAATAATAAATTATTATTATTATTATTACTTGGAATACAAGATTTCTACATCACAGCTGGAGCCTGGTCTAGAGCATGGGTAGGTGAACTAAGGCCCAGGGGCCGGATCTGGCCCAATCGCCTTCTGAATACGGCCTGCGGACTGTCCAGGAATCAGTGTGTTTTTACATGAGTAGAATGTGTACTTTATTTCAAATGCATCTCTAGGTTATTTGTGGGGCAAAGGAATTCGTTCATTCCCCCCCCCCAAAAAAAATAATAGTCCGGCCCCCCACAAGGTCTGGGGGACAGTGGACGGCCCCCTGCTGAAAAGGTTTGCTGACCCCTGGTCAGAGATATGACCAGGTGATGCTTCTGAGAACATCTCCGTGATTCTGAGAGGACCTGAGCACTCCAGTACAATACAAATCTTTATTGTGGTCTTCGAGCAGCTTAAAAGGATGGGATATAGTCATTTAAAATCTGGAAAGTGTTTTGGAAAGCTAAAAGGTACTAAAACAGAAGGTGAATGTAAAAGTCTATAAGAATTTAAAAGAAGCTAAAAGAATAAGGTTGATATATAAAAGACTTTTAACTATCAATTTACAGAGCACTCATATGTTCATTAAGTCTGGGTTTTGGCGCAGATCATCCTCGGAAGAATTTTGAGCACTGCTGTGCAGAATCCAGCAACATTGTATGTTGTTGCAAGGACTGGTATCTGAGAGCAGCAGGGAGGTATAGAATTGCCCTGTGCGCCCTGGGTACTTACGAAGTAGTGGGGAAATCAGGCTAATGCGAATGTCTCTGTGATACAGGCGCTAGAGAAGGACATGCTCTACCGTTTCTATTTGTCCCGAGTCCCAGGGGCATTGTCTCTCCGAGTAGCCAATCTTCCTGTATGCCAAGCACTCCAGAAAGAAATCGTGCGCTGAAAGGGGGCGTAGGGCAGCCTTGGACTTGTCCGTATGTATGTGTGCATATAGATGGCACAGCACCATGTGGGTGGATCCATTTGCAGGCTGGATGACCATGCCAATACCGCATGCACACTTATCACTGGTGTGCTAACTCTACAGATGAATGGGCTGACTTGCAGGTTACTCCTATCCAGTCCCTACGGGGCAGCTATGGCTGCGTGGGGGCATGCCTGAGAGTGACCCCTCCGTGCTCTGAATTGTCAGCCTTTGTCACTATTAAACGTAACTCAGTACAGTACTTTTTTCTTCTTCTTCTGCCCATTTCCTCCCTAGACTGCCGAGCGGCAAGGGCCGGGATCCCTGAGCAGGGCGAGCGGCGCCCTGCCCACCCGCGCACGACCCCTTTCTTCCGTCGCTGCCGGCAGAGCTCGGCGGCCCGCTTCCCCGGGGCTGCTCCGCCCTGCTGTTCTGCCCCTGGTTCCCCCAATCCCGGCCACGAATGCCGGCTTCTCCGGCCACCAGGGCAGCGAAGGCGGAGGTTCGCGGGGCCAGAGCAGGGCCGGGGAGGCTTCCGTCCGGCCCGCGAGTTGCGCAGCCCCGAGGAGGCAGGCGGAGGCGCCGCTGCTGCGCTGCGCGGAGAGGGCGATCCTGCCGGCGACGGGCCTGCAGGGGCGGGGGAGTCGCGGCTCAAAGCAGGCGGGCGCCACCGAGGGAGGGAGCCTTGGCTCCCGGCCAGCCCTGACCCGGCGCGGGGCGCGAGCTTCATCTCCTGGTGCGGACACGGGGACTTCGGAAGCGGCGCTGCGCCACTGGCCCATCTCGCCCAGCGCTGCCCACACTGGCTGGCAGCGGCTGTGCAGGGTTTCCGGCAGTCACTCCCCGCCCCACAGGGAGACGCTAACTTTTCTTTTAGCCAAAGCGGTAAGCGTGGGGGGGACGGGGACCAATGTTATTTCAATACTACTTCACACGTTTTTTCTGGCTGACTGCTGGATTTAGATTACCTGAGGCCGCTAAAGGCAGTTTCCAGGGAGCGAGCCCTCAGTATTTCCAAGGAAGCCAACTGTTAGCAGTGAATCCGTATGCAGCAGTGTGTGTACACATTCACCAGCTTAGTTGTAAATCAGCTGGCTGATTAAAAACTTTTTGTTAATAGAATAGTATATATGCTGGCTGCAGAGTTTTGATTTAAGTAAAGTGCGGAATGAATACAGTGCGGATTGTGATGGCTTGAGACCCTGCTGCTCCCTGGATTCCCCAGCCCCCTCACTCGGGTGCACCATGTTGTCTCCTCCTCCTTACTCCTTGGAACAACTGGACACTCAGCTTTTCCTGTCATCTTTGTTTAGACTTAGTTATGTTTGAGAGGACTCAAACCTTTTGCCTTTTGACTGTGGCAAACCCTGCTTTCTCTCATTTCCTTATATACAGACTTGCACGCAATGGTGTGTGCGGACTCACATGACAGTACACCTGCATAATACCTGGTGTGAAGGATCAGGCACAGTTCTTACTAAGGTCGTAAACCTGTGTCTTGGCTCCACTGCAGCAAATTGCAGGTGGACTTACATGATCAAATACTTTCTCCATACAAAGCATGTACTTTTTAAGTCAATGTTTTTTGTACTTTTTATTGATGGTTTTTTGTGCTACAGTGGTACCTCGGGTTAAGAACCTAATTCATTCTGGAGGTCCGTTCTTAACCTGAAACTGTTCTTAACCTGAGGTACCACTTTATCTAATGGGGCCTCCCACTGCCACCGCACGATTTCTGTTCTCAACCTAAAGCAAAGTTCTTAACCCAAGGTACTATTTCTGGGTTAGCAGAGTCTGTAACCTGAAGCATCTGTAACCTGAAGCATATGTAACCCGAGGTACCACTGTATATGCTGGCTGGTTAAACCAGGTGAGGGTAGCCGAAAACTCAAACTCTCCGTAAGTGAAGGACTTCCCCTGCATGCAAAGACAGGCTCCAGCGGATTGAGTGGGTGGGACCAAGAATGAGTCCAATGATCCAGAAGGTGGTTTCTGCATTTTCCGTAGGCAGTGGTGTCCAAACTTTTTTCAAAGAGGGCCAGATTTGATGAAGTGAAGGGCTTTGAGGGCCGACCAAAGAGCCAACCACAATTGAAGTTGTTGAGGGTTTTTTGGGATTTTACCCCAGGAAATAAACTGCCACAGGGGCCGGATTAAATCAACCGGCAGGCCGGATTAGGCCCCCAAAACGGACTTTGGACATGCCTGCCCTAGAGGGAAGTGAAGGGCAGATGGAGCCCATCAAGGTAGCCCATCTAGGAGAGGGAAACCCCTGATCCCAAACCTCAGCTGCCTTGCAGGACATATTTGGAAGAAGAAAAGGCTAAACCATACACAAATCTGGAGTGGAGTCCCTAAGACAGCTGGATGGCATCTTGGATGCCTCCATCTGGCAACTCCTACAGCCAAGCTGGTACCAAATGTCTTGGTCTGCTTTCCTTTGGACCACATCAGCAAGGCCAAAAGTGTGGTCTTGTCAACTGGGCAGTCCACTTCACTGCTGCTAATGCAGTGGTTGGACTTCACCTCTGGAGGCACACTCCACTGTCTCATCAAGGCAGATGGATGCTGACAACAACAATGGCTAATATCCTCCTCTCTGACATCCAGTTTTCTTTTTTCTTTTTTAATAATATTTATTAAAGTTTTAAAAGTATAACACAAGAAATGACAACAAAGACATCACAAAAAACAAAAAATCAAACAATCAAACAAAGAAAAATACACAAAAATAGAATAAACCTTCTATAACATGACTTTCATTAACTTGTTTCTTTGACCTCCTCACACCTCCCTTTTTTGTATTCTGCTTCAATTAGCTATTTCAGCAAATCCTTTCCATCTTTCCCAAATTTTTATCCATTAATTAGTCTTAAGATAGTGTAATTTTACCTTTCCTGCTTTCCATCAACAGTCTGTTTAACATAAATCCTTTATAATACTTATGCAAAAGTCACATAACTTCATTCCAGCCTCCTTCTAAACTTCCTTAATTTTACTATGTTTCTGTAAATAGTCTTTAAATTTCTTCCAATCTTCTTCCACCAACTCTTCTCCCTGGTCTCGGATTCTGCCGGTCATTTCCGCCATTTCCATAAAATCCATCACCTTCATCTGCCAATCTTCCCGGGTAGGTAGATCTTGTGTCTTCCAATATTTTGCGATGAGTATTCTTGCTGCTGTTGTAGCATACATAAAGAAAGTTCTATCCTTCTTTGGCACCAATTGGCCGACCATGCCCAAGAGGAAGGCCTCTGGTTTCTTCAGAAAGGTATACTTAAATACCTTTTTAATTTCATTATAGATCATTTCCCAGAAGGTCTTGATCTTTGGGCATGTCCACCAAAGGTGAAAGAATGTACCTTCAGTCTCTTTACATTTCCAACATTTGTTATCAGGCAAATGATAGATTTTTGCAAGCTTGACTGGTGTCATGTACCACCTATAAATCATTTTCATTATATTCTCTCTTAGGGCATTACATGCCGTAAATTTAATACCTGTCATCCAGTTTTCTATGTGCAGGGAATTTAATTTATACAAAAAGAAACATTTGATCAGTTGAGACCCCCACCTCACCCGCATGATGCATGCACACAATATGAAGCAGTTCAGCTCAGACACAGGTTGACCACCTCAGGACTTTGATATCTGGAGAAGTACACGGACACATTTCATGCCAAGTAGAATGAACAAGCTACCTGCATGCACAGTGCCATTGGCCTATGCACAAATATGCACTCCTAGTGCATGGCTGAAGTAATTCCTGTTTGGGGGCGGGTTGGAGAGAGCAACAGGAAGGAAGCCTGCACTGAACAATGGGAGGAAATGGGACAACTGGGGGGGGGGGAGGCTCAGCGAGCGCAAAGTGGTGTAATGTGCAGCAGCTAGATTCACGGAAAAAACATTCAGCCTGCGATGCTTTACAAGCAAGACTCCTAAGGATACCTTATAGCCTCCTGTGGCACCAGCCGCTGCACCCACGATGAGTGAAGAGGGGGGTGAGAACAGGTAAGCCATTGCCGGAATTACAGTAGTTTAATCCAGAGTAGTATCAGACTAATTCCAGTTTCTGTAGCAGTTGCGAAAACTTTCCTAACTGGGGATGGGAGTGAGTCAGGAGAGCTTCCAAAGGCGCATTGTGGAGCCGATACACAGCCATGGCTAAGAGACTAGCAGAAGCTCCCAGCTTCAGATCTTGAACGTACCATGAATGTGCTGGGTAGCTCTAAGCAAGCAGCTCAGCCCCCATCACCCGCAGCCTCCCAGAGGCACAAGACATTTCACAGCAGCGTAATGGAAGAGAAGCTCCTTGAAAGGGAAGTGCCAGGTATACAGGCCAAGTATTTTTGATATACATAATGTTGGGGAGAAATACGAGTTCTGGTTAATTCTTTTCAATAACCATTTTCTTTATTTCTTGAACACGAAGTGATTTGCACCCAACCAAGTGATATGGCCACATCCCTGAGAATGGCTGTGAGCAGGAGACAGACTGTGGTCCCTCCAGCAGCTGCTGCCGTTCTTACAAAGTAGAACGTGGTCTCGTTCAGTAAGACATTTGTGTTTCTTAAGCAAAAGAGCATACCTGGGATCATTTAATGCAGATTAGATACAGATCACAATTTTGCATCCTTTCTTTGTAAATTAAGCACGTCTTGATGGACTGTTGGGAATCTTTCCTATTCCAAGACTTTTGTACAGTGCCCAGAAAGCATTTGCTATTGGGCACCTAATTTAGGAATGAGAATACATGAGTAAATTCAGTATGTTGGTTTTTTTAATGCTGAAAAAAAGACCATCCCTGTTTTTAGAACATAGGGATTCTCTTGCTTGATTAGATCCAAATAATCCAGCATTCTGTTTCCAACAGTGGGCAGTCAGAATCCTCCAGGAAGCTCACAAACAAGGCATGGTGACATAGACCCTGTTTGCCCACCACCCCACTGTCGCCCCCCAGTAGCTGGCATTCAAGGGTACACTGTTTCTGAACTTGAAGGTTCCATTTAGACATGATAGCTAATCACAGTTGACAGACCTACCCTTTGTGAATTGGCCCAAACTTTTTAAAAAGTTTCTAAATTGGGGTAGAACTACATACAGCTGCATGCATCTGCACAAATGTCTGATGGCTGCTTTTCCAAAATAAATGCAGGTTTTCAAGTGGGATTTGGAGTTGAGAAGCCAAGGGTGGGAGGGAGATGGCATTTAACTCTTTTCTACCCACCATATCTCTGCTCCACATCTCTTTCTCTCTGTCATTAGATCAAACTAAAGGCCTATATAGTCCAGGATTCTGTCCTCACAATGTCCTGGTGCCTATGGGGAGGCCCACATGCAGGAAGTGCATGCAACAAAACTCTCCTGCTCATGGTCTCCTGAAACTGGTTTTCAGAGGTATACCACCTCCAATCCTGACAGCAATATAACACAGAGAGAGAGAGAGCACACACCACAAGCCACTTTGCCTTTTGCAGTGTTTGAAGCATGTTTGGAGATGCTGTCTCAAAGGTTTGGGATGAGGGTGGGGATGAAAAACCTGGTATAATAGCAGCATATATCATTTTAGAAATGAATATGGGACCCGGGGGAGCAGCTGGGGGTGGTTTTGTGCAGAAAAAAATGTGCGTGGAGAAATAAGCATCCCACCCCCCCTGCTTCTGCCACTTCTCCATTCCAAATCTTCTCTTCCCACAGCTTCCCTCCTAAGGGAAAGCAGCTGTTGTGCTTTTGTTGCACCCCTTTGCATGTAACATTTGGTTAGGATCTGACTGGTTAGGATCCCCCCTTGGTGCATCTTGAGGTCTGAGGCATCTGCCCTTCCAGAATAAATCGTTTTATTAAATTTGCTTAGTAACATAACATTATTATATATATTCTATAAAACAAAGAATACAGAACAAAATTCATTTATACTACAATGCCTAACTACATGTTAATATACTGTATATGGTTTCTGAAAAAAGGCTTACATAACAAAATCAATTCAAAATACCAGCCATGGCAAAGTTCCCATATTCCACCTTCTACAAAGCACCATGATGTGAAACTGAATTAAACAACTAAGGGAAATCAAATGAACACAAGACTTGGGAGTCAGGGAAATAAGTAAGAAATATATTATTTTAATTCATTTTGCAAGAACGATGATTAATCAGGAGTGCAGATTGCCCAGGAGTGAGACTTGCCGGTTCCAGGTTTAGACTGAATTTTTGTAAAGACCAGCACGCGCAAAGGAAAGTCATTGGTCTCCATCTATTTGGAGAAACCAGAGAGATTTCTGAGCCGATAGCAGGAAGGGCTTCTGCAAAACAGTGGGGGGGACCCTCCCATCCTGAGTCTGCCTAGCAGGCTGGATGCTGTCTTAGTTGCTGGCAGACGGGCTGTGAGAAGGAGGTCCTTGCTGTGTGTGACTCACAGTTTGGTGACCTCTCTCATGCCCTCAGCCAGCAGTCAGGCAGATTACAGCAGTGCCTTTCCAGTCACAAACCCCTCCCCATATTGGTCACCCCGGCAGAATCTCACTCCAGCCACAATCCAGTTGTTTCACTCTGGGATGGGCCTGCATCTTCCTGCACAGAGGACAGGGTTCTGAATGCCCTGCTGGCACTCTCACAGAGACAGCACAAGAGGAAGCTAGGCCTGACTTCTCAGGACCCGCAGAGACTGCATATCAGCCCAATGTCAGGACTCTGTGCAGAGCCAAGTTTTGTGTGACAGAAGTCTGTCAGCCCCATCTTCCTGAGAAAGTGGGAACTTTTGTCTACGCGAACTTTTAGCATGAAAGGTATGAGCACTAAGGAAGCCAGGCTACAGGAAGGACAATTTTATGCTGCTGAATTAATCTCAAGGTATATGAACTCCTGAGCCTTTTTATCTGCACAAATTGGACACAAGGATGGGGGTTCATGAGGCAAGCCAAGGATTCCCATACACTTAGCTCTTCTCCATTCCTCCCAGTTCCAGGAGAGATGTTCTGCTGCCTTCCTGTGCCAGGTTTTTAATTGCTTTCTTTCCTTTCCCCCAGGTGGTAGGCTGAAAAAAGCTCTTTCCTCCCTTGCCAAGGGGACATGCACCACCAGTGCTCTGTGGACTCTGACATTGCAGACTGGCTGGCCCTCATCCATCTGGAGAGATACTGGGATACCTTCAAGAAACATGGATATGGCTCCGTGAAAGATGTGATCTCTCTCAGTAAGGAGGACCTGCAGAAGCTTGGCATCACCGCTACTGGGCACCGCAAAAGGATTCTGAATTTAGTGCAACAAACTCGACTGCTTGTGAGGGACAGAAGTGGGCACATGGCAGGAGATGCTCGTCACAGGTCTGGCAAGTGTGTGGATTCTCTGGATGGGACTAACGCAACAGAGAAGAATGAAGTGGGCTCAAAGAAAGAAGTCTTGGTGGAAACTATTCCCAGCCTTGGGGCTGATCTTGACTCTGAAGACCATAGTCAGCATCCACGGTTGAACAAGGAACCAACGGCTCCTGTGACCAAGCCAGTGCCCAAACCCAGGACGTTGTTTCCTCGTGCGCACCAAGCAGCCAAGCCAGAGAAAGTCTCATTGGCACAAACACCTGCGTCTGTCTGCAATCCCACGTCTTGCTCTGAACAACCTCCAAGAACGTTTATTATTCTGGAGGGATTTGATCCAGGGGAAAGTACCACGGATGCCGAGAGGCTTGAGTTCAGTCCAAAGCACCAGGCAGGGCCAGGAGACAAAGTCCAAGGGGTCACCTTGCCACCTCAGAGTAGACCAAGGGAGGGCCACTTGGAATATGCTCTGCAGTGTTTTGCTCCTGAGAGCGGCATGAGTGGGGAGGTCAGGAGTGTGCATGAACTCACCTCCTCATCCACCTTCAAGAGCCAGCCTGAGGACACTGTCAGTCCAACGGAGTCGAGGCTGCTTCCTTCTGCCCTCACCAAGTCAGCCTCCCCAGAGGAGCAGAAAGAGTCTGTGTCAGGTGTCACTGGGCCCTTGCCAGTGAAAAGCATGGAGGCGAAGGAAACTGTGAGGAGTCAGCCTTCTGACCTGGTCAAGCAAAATGGGACTGTGACCATGGAGAATGCCAAGTGAGTATCTATGCCTTTCCTAGCAGTACTCTTTCAGGAAACCAGCAGAAAGGCCTCAGGTAAAATAGGAGTGGGGTCATTTGGTTGTGGCAGTTGCAGATAATTAGTTCTGCAGCCCGGTCCTTTGGAGTTGGTGACTGGATCCCTGCTGGACCTTGCAGCCAGCCAGCCAGCCTGCCTTAAGTGATGCACAAGGCTAGGGAGTATGTGGGCTGGAACAAAGGCCTTTTCATGGCTCTGAGAATGCATTTGTGCATTCCTGAGGAACAGCGTCCCACAACTGCACTACCTAGTATGCCAAAGGAAGCTGGTCCCATATAGCCCTCATCTTGGGTGATAGGATGGCATGGAACCCAGGCTAATTCGCATCCTGAAAACAAAAACACTGACCTTTTGCTCCACAGTCAGTTTGAGGCTTGCCAGGGCAGCTCTAGGGATCAGGGTCAGGTGGGGATGTTACAAATGAGTCCTTTAAGAGGTGCAGTGAGTTTTAGAGTTTTAAGTTCACACTGCAGGGCTTCACACTTCTCATGAATGTGGTTGCCAGGCCTGGTTCAGTGGTGTTAACTCTTGAGGACAGCTTCACTCCTAAAAATCTAAAATGAAACCCTATTACACTGTCAGCCAGTTCCAGGCAAAGTCTTAAAGTTAATACATAAAATGAGAAAGAGGTCAAACTTAACAGTGACCATGACAAATCCAGAATGCGGCAGCTAGACTGGTGACTGGGAATGGCTGCCAAGAACATATAATCCCAGTCCTGAAAGACCTACATTAAATTGTGCTCGGAAACATGCTGGGAGTCAAAGTGTTGGTGCTGACCTTGAAAGCCCTAAATGGCCTCGGCCCAGTATACCTGAAGGAGATTCTCCACCCCCATCATTCTGCCTGGACACTGAGGGCCTTCTGGCGGTTCTCTCCTTGAGAGAAGTGAGCTTACAGGGAACCAGGCAGAAGACCTTCTCAGTAGAGGTGCCTGCCCTGTGGAACGGCCTCCCATCAAATGTCAAGGAAATAAACAACTATCTGACTTTTAGAAGACAGCTGAAGGTAGCCCTGTTTAGGGAAGTTTTTAATGTTTGATCGCGCATATATATATATATATATATATATATATATATATATATATATATATATACATTCTGTTGGGAGCTGCTCAGAGTGACTGGGAAAACCTAGCCAAATGGGCAGGATATAAATAAAATATTATTATTGTTATTGTTATTGTTATTTGCTGTATGAGAGCAGTGCGCTCTGAAAGATGGAGCACACACGGACACACACATTACTGATATATTGTGTTAAGCACTTTGTCTGATTACAGCAGCATAAAATTCAGGGGTGGGGAACCCCTGACCCCTGACCCCAGCTTGGCCTCCAGACTTCCCCATTTGACCCTCTAGAATAGGCTTCCTCAACCTCGGCCCTCCAGATGTTTTTGGCGTACAACTCCCATGACCCCTAGCTAGCAGGACCAGTGGTCAGGGATGATGGGATTTGTAGTCTCAAAACATCTGGAGGGCCAAGGTTGAGGAAGCCTGGCCTAGGACATTTTGGAGAAGCTATGCTCTCCCACCCCCACCTTGCACCTGGCATTATACATACATTGGGAGCTTGAGGTGGTCTCCCGATGGTTCCTCCATCGGAGCAAGCCTCACTACCACCCACCTGTCAGAAGACGCATGGCAATAGCATGCCTTGTTCAAGGCGGGAAAGCAGCTTCCATTACTGGTTGCTTTGGCTGCGTGTGCTTCAAAGAACAGTATTTGGAAAGAGAAGTGTTTTCATCCTCCCAGTGCTGCTCTTTGAAGCAGCCCTGCGCTGTCCAGCACTAAGCAGGATAGACCTCCCCCCCACACACACACAAATTAGCTGGTGTGAATGGAGATCAATCCAGCCTGAGTTGGGTGTGTTGAGCGGTCTCCCTGCAGGACCCTCTTACCCACCCAAACATACTCAGTTTGGCTGGGCTTTAGAATTCAAAGCACCTCACAATCAGCAATGCACTCCTAAAAGGGAGGTGAAAACTTTTAGCCTTGCATTACTGCCTTCAAGGTGCTTTGAAGTTCTGACTCTGGGACTTCAAAGCACCAGATGTCATTTGTGATGTCACTTGATGGGCAGACCCACCCACCCTGTCACTTTTGTCCTGCGAGGCAAATCCTTATGAGGTTCTGGTACATAGAGCCAAAATGGTTGACACATCCCTGATATAAACGAATAAAACCACAAACTACATGGCTGGCTGTAGAGTAGAGGGAATGTTGCTGTGGATGTGGTTGGCAGGTGCGATAGTTTTGAATATGATGCCTGGCTACTTGGCTAGGTGGTAGGATGAAAAGGATGAATTATCCAGGAGTGGCTGTGAGCAAAGTGGAGGTCTGAAACATGGTATCCCTCCTGGGTTTATATCTCTGCTCCATTCTTGCAGGTCCTTGGGACAGCTCTGCCTAGATCATCCTCCACAGGGACTTGATAACAGATCAGGTGAGAGCGACAACAGCATCCTTTGTCCACGTAGCTATAGTTCCTTGGAGGTTTAGCTATTGCTACATGGGAAGAGCTAGAACCACATCAGACACAGGAGCCAATGAGGTGGATGGACACTGTGAGAGTAAATGTTTGTTTGGGTTCCATATGCTCCTAAATCTGAAAGCTGTACAGGGTCTATGCACACTTCCTAGGGGAACTGGCTGTGTTTACCCTTCATGGGCACAGGAGCCTAGGAGTTCAGAGCCCACCTGAGAAATGCTAAACAGACAAGACACAAGGGGCTCTGAATTTGTTTGGAACAGCAGCGGTGAAGAAGGAAGAATGTAAATCCCCATTGTCAAAGCTCCTACATGTGTGTGTTTTGCATTGTGAGAAAAATAGCAGTTGGAGGGTGGATTAAGATTGGGGGAAGGGCCCTTTTTATTCAGGGGACTCGGCTATACAGCTGCAAATAAAAACATTTTAAGTGTGTTGTAAAGCGCATTATACAAATGTGACACTAGATGGCGTATTTTTCAAAACGTTTTTTTTAAAAAAAGCATTTTCACGTTTTTGTATCTCATCTGTTTTGGCGCTCTTGAGAGACAAGAGACCAGTGAGGGCTTTTCTTTCTGCCACTTCAACCCTCCTGACATTTCAGCTTTTGTTTCCCCACAGGACCTGTTGAGGACTCCATCAGTCCCTACTGCGAGAGCATGTTTGGGCAATGGTGGCCTACCCAGGAGCAGGTGAGGAGATATGCAAATATGGAGTAAGGGGCAAGGAGTGGGAAAGCCAATGAGAATGCTTTGCATTGATTCCTGCTCAGGCTCAGTTCTGCTAATTCAAGAGTCCACCTTATCCCTTATACACCCAGTCGATCACAGGAGAGTTTCTCCTGCAAGTTCCAAAGATCTCAGAAGCCCGCTCCACGTTAACTCCGAGCGGGGCTTTTAGTGTGGCTGCCTCTGTCCTGTGGAACAGCATTCCTGCTGTGATGCAACAGGCACCCATGAGCTGCACTTTCGAGAAGCAATTGAATACATTTTTGTTCCCACAGGTTATTTCAGCTGGATAAATGGGCTGCAAGGTTTCAGTCTTGTTTAAAATGTATTTGCTGCTTTGTTTTGAACTGTTTTTAATTATCCTACTTGTAAATTGCCTTGAGATGGTGGCTTAGAAGATGATTAATAACAAGCACAACAACATCAGCCACGATCAAAGCAGCTGCTCATTACACCTCAGAAGTGGTTAGGGAGATGCCAGAGGCCTAGTATGGCACCCCACTTTCTATGTTCACCCCCACTTTTCTGAGCAATGAGATGCCCCAGGCACACAGCACTTAACCAGCATTTGGTTTCCCTTGGAAGGACATTCTCTGGAGGCTCCCAAAGTTCTGTAATAATGGAGCTTATGTCCAAAAGCACATAAGGTCTAGCATAGCTGGAGGCACAGCTTAGCACTCCCGACAGACAGCCAAAGGTGGCCAATACCTTCCTGCCCTGATTGTGAGCTTTCTCAAGGCATCTGGGTAGCCACTGCTGGAAACTTAAAACTAGGTTAGATTGATCTTTTGATCTGATCCAATCTGGCAGCTTGGTGTGCATCAATTTGTACACAGGGCATAGAGTTCTGGAGCTTGTCTTTCAGCAGGCAAAGAAAAGGAAAGGAAACAAGAACTACCTTTGTCTCCTAAACATTCTATGAGAATCTTCTTCCAGGCTGCAGGATCCCTTGAGTGGCAGGAATACGAAGAGTTGCCAGAATGTGCACCAAACCAGGGAGAAGAAAGGCCCGTGTAAGTGGTTTTAGCTACTATTCTCTCCCTACTTCTCAACTCTTTTTTACCAGTGTTAAAAATAAGCTGAAAGGGGGGCAGGGACACACTGGGAAATATCTCCGAAGATGGCATCTCATTGGTGCAGACTGCAAAGAAGTTCACCAGACTAGACAGTGCAGCGTAACTGCGGGCATGGGCTTTCACCAGGTGATGATCTGGTTCTGCACTACTAGTGGTTGCCTGTCTTTCACGTGAAGCAGAGAGGGACTCACAGGACCGGCCATCACTCAGGGCTTGTCCACACTTCCGCTTGTCCTGTGCCTAGAAAGCAAGGCTCTGGGCAGTTTTTTGCTTGACCTGCACTTTCTAGGTACGGGTCTGAGTGGTTTTCCCCTTGCCCCACTCCTTTCCCAGGGAAAACTTGCTCTTTACCTTTGAATCAGAACAAATGGCAATCTGCAGAATATCTGATTTCCATTTGCTCCAGTTGAGTGCTAAAGAATGGTTTTCCCCAGGGGGAAGCAGTGGGACCAAAGGAAGTGTGCATAAGCCCTAACTGTACTCTAACTCCCCCTCTCTTGTCAATTTCAATGAGGAGAGCAGGACAGAGGAATGGGACTGGCAGGGGCTGGTGTTCCTGTTTCCTGATCTTCTGTCTTCATTGTTCCTCTAAAGGGCATTTTGAAAGGAACAGGATTGCCCTTCTTGCTACCAGCTGTTGTGCGAGAGAACTGAATCGGTTCTATAGCTGAAGGGCTGTCCATGCTTCAAGAAATAGGTCTGACATCTTTCTTTCAGGAACAGAAATACCAAGATAGAAGAAAAGAGCCAGTCCATGCAGCCAGTCCACATTGTCCAGAATGAGACTGAGGGATACTTTTCAGTGGAGGCTCTGTGGGCCAAAGGCTCCCCATTCAGACTCTCTGACCACCTGTATCCTGATGAGACTTCAGAGGACCTAACCATCTCCCCCTATGCCAGCTATACCTCGCTGTCAGAGCGCTCGGTCACTGTGCTCAACGGCTGGCTGGACAAGCTGTCTCCACAGGGGTAAGTGGCAAGGGAAATGCGCCAAGTTAAAACAGGCTCTTTGCTTACTTGCAATCATTTATTTGCCTCTTTCCCAATAAACTGCCTAGAGCAGTGCACACAATTTAAGCATCAGAAATCACGCAAGCTGAAGTAACTACAAACACAAAAACAATAATTACATCTCTGCCGGAAAACTGATAGTTCTGTTTTGGTAAAGAGAAAGGTCCTGGACAGGAAGAAGAAATGCTGAGATTTATACACACCCAGAAGTGAAGGGCAGGAGGTCCTTCTCTAAGCCCTGATGTGTGAGAGGAGGCTGCATCACTCTGTGAAGGAAATGCACTCTGCACATGTGCAGAGTATTTAATCAGTAAACAGATCGACTTAGTCTTTGGTGGATCGATCAGCAAGGGCAATTTTTAATGAAGTGCCAATTAGGAACGTAACATGTTTTGGGGTATTTGAGGCTTTTATTGTTGTTGTTCTTACTCTTTCTCTGATTCTATACTCCAAATTGCCCCCAGTTGAAGATGACCATGGGGGGGGTGTCACATGTGTTTCCAAGCAACATGGCTTTAGGTGTTCAGATTATCTCTGAAAGGCACATATATTGAAGTTTTGGTAATAAGCACATTTATTGAACAACTGAAAGGTGTATGATTAGTCCATTAAACAGCCTTTACTCTTCAGCCTTAGTTGAGAGGCTTTCTACTCGAGAGCTGAAACTTTTTTGCACTAAGCCTTAAACCAGGTTCTAGGACTGAGCCCTGCTGGTACCAGAGTCAGGCCTTTCATAAGCTCTAGCAGTGCAGAGAGGTGCCCCTGATAAAGGGTCCTGGACTCAGCCTGCTCTCCTTTTATTCCCATCAGGAACTACGTCTTCCAGCGACGCTTTGTCAGATTTGACGGGAAAAGTCTCATGTATTTCAACAATGAAAAGGTGGGACCAGAAGAAGAGAAACTCTGGCTGCTAAACGCTGCACATTTGCTGGGGGGGGTGCTCAGGGAGACCCAAGTGGGAGACCAAAGGGAGAAGACAATGGGAGGTCCTGGCTCAGCTGAGGAAGGGTGGGCCTTTCTGTGCATGTGGAGGAGATATGGCTGTGGGAGGGGTCATTGTGAGACAACCATCCATTTAGGGCCCCAACATCCCATGCATGAGCCTTTGACCCATCTGTTTATTTTCAAGAGCCCGGTTGCCAAGCTGGTTTGTTTTGTTTTTTTGCCTTCCGGCTGGGGAGGGAAAACCAGATCAGCGTAAGATATAACTAGATTGGGGAAATGGCAACACTGAGCTCCCTTTGTCTCTTGCAGGAGCCGTATCCTAAAGGTTTGGTTCCCCTCTCTGTCATTGACGTGGTGCGCTCCACCAAGGACAACAAATTCCAAGTTGTCACGAAACACAGGATCTTTGTCTTCAGAGCTGAAAGTGAGGGTGAGAAATCCCATCTTGAACCCCAGAAGAGAGCACCCGCTCTCTTATTTTTATCTGTTTCAAATATTCGTACACACACCCCCCCCCCCTTGTGATCCTGTTCACTGCTCACACTTTGCCCTTTTCACTTGACTTGGTTGAGAGAAGGAGAGCGGCCTGTAGCTATAGCAAGAGCTGTCTGACAATGGAAGGGACTCCCTCAGGAGGTGGAGATTCTAGTTCCTTGGAGGTTTTTAAGCAGAGGTTGGATGCTTTACATGATTAATTCGTTCAGACCCCTGGGCTCTCACTTGTGGGGTGCCTCAGGGTTCCATCCTCTCCCCCATGCTTTTTAATATCTACATGCAGCCTCTGGGAGAGATCATCAGGGGGTTTGGGCTGGGTGTCCATCAATATGCAGATGATACCCAGCTCTACCTCTCTTTTAAATCAGAACCAGTGAGGGCGGTGAAGGTCCTGTGTGAGTGTCTGGAGGTGGTTGGAGGATGGATGGCGGCTAACAGATTGAGGTTGAATCCTGACAAGACAGAAGTATTGTTTTGGGGGGACAGGGGGCGGACAGGTGTGGGGGACTCCCTAGTCCTGAATGGGATAACTGGGCCCCTGAAGAAGCAGGTGTGCATGTAACTGGGAGTCATTTTGGACTCACAGCTGTCCATGGAGGCACAGGTCAATTCTATGTCCAGGGCAGCTGTCTACCAGCTCCATCTGGTACGTAGGCTGAGACCCTATCTGCCCGCAGACTGTCTCACCAGAGTGGTGCATGCTCTAGTTATCTCCCTCTTGGATTACTGCAATGCGCTCTACATGGGGCTACTTTTGAAGGTGACCTGGAAAGTACAACTAATCCAGAACACAGCAGCCAGACTGGTGACTGGGAGTGGCCACTGAGACCATATTACACCAGTCCTTAAAGACCTACATTGGCTTGCAGTACATTTCCAAGCACAATTCAAAGTGTTGGTGCTGACCTTTAAAGCCCTAAACAGCTTTGGCCCAGTATACCTGAAGGAGCACTCCACCCCCATCATTCAGCCCAGACACTGAGGTCCAGCGCTGAGGGCCTTCTGGCAGTTCCCTCATTGTGAGAAGCCAAGTTACAAGGAACCAGAGAGAGGGCCTTCTCAGTAGTGACACCCGCTCTGTGGAACGCCCTCCCATCAGATGTCAAGGAAATAAACAACTATCCGACTTTTAGAAGACATCTGAAGGCAGCCCTGTTTAGGGAAGTTTTTAATGTTTTAAGTTTTATTCTGTTTTTAATGTTCTGTTGAAGGCCACCCAGAGCGGCTGGGGAAACCCAGCCAGATGGGCGGGGTAGAAATTGTTGCTGTTGTTGCTGCTGTTGTTGTTTGTGCTGCGTGTGTCAGTTCCCACTGAAACTTTACTCTGGCCTTTGGCAATTGCCCCTGCAGCTCAGCGGAATGAGTGGTGTAGCGCCTTGCAGCAGAGAGTGGCTGAGCAGCGGCTGCTGTGTCCCCGGCCGTGCCTCAGTGGCACCACTCATCTCCAAAAATCCGGGCACCTGGAGCTCAAAGGCTACAAATCCAAGCTATATGTGGTGCTTGTCCTGGCTGAGATGTGGTTATACAAAAGTGAACAGGTGAGCGCCAGAGCCTTTCAGCAGTCGGAAGCCCAGTCTAGAGAACTTTCTCAACCTCCCCAAATACTTTTGAAACAGATTTTTTGCTGCTGTGCCTAACTTAGGAGTTCGGAAGAGCAACCTGGGGCCACTCTATGTTTTTTCTGCTCCTCGCACTTGATAAACTGGGGGAAGAGGTGACCTTTTGGCTTTGAGGGCTTTCCTTGGGCGGAATTGGAAGGAGAAGGACCCTTGCTTCTCCATTAGTAGAATAAATAGTATTGTGTCTGGTAATGGGATTGGGATGATGTCAGCACTGAGGATTTAACTGAAGATTTAAAGCTGTTGGAAGAACAAGTTAGCAGCCAGCATTTCTAAACAAAAGAAATGGAAGGAAACGTGTTTTGGCTAGTTTTTATGGCCTTTGCTTTTGTCGGGGATAGAGCTGTAACTCTGTAATGGGAACATCACTGTGACTATAAGCTGAAGTCTGATTATTATTGTACCAATTTCACCCACAGTTCTTTAAAATGGGCGTCGCCATCTGCCTCATTGAGATGCATGGCGCCACTATCCGAGAAGCCAAAGGCCGCACCTTTGAGCTCATCACCCCATTCAAAATCTTCAGGTAAGACACATTGGTGTTACAAAGTGGGGGGTGCATGTGCTGAAGAATTGCATGCTGGGTAGAACCAGCATTAAGCACTGGCATGACTGAGCTCCTGCCAGGCCAACAGCCCAGCAAGACCCACTGCTGATCCTAGAAGCTGGGCCAGTCTCTCATTTCTACATAGAGGTGCCTGGCAGCAGCAGAACAAAGAAGAGTGCAAGAGAGCTGTGCACCCCACTGCCTCCTCCATGTACACCTTCCACTGAGAAATGGAAGATTGTCCCCAGAGAGCCCTGCAGCACCACAAGGCATTGAGCAATGGCTCTTCCACTCTTCTTAGCCATTGGAGCACAAGGAAGTCTTGCTCCACCACTGCTAGGTGCTCCACGCATGAGAAAATGGCAACTTGCCCCATAGACAACATTGGTAGGACATCTGGGTAGAGTAGAATACCAGCTCCATCATGCTTCACTCCCTCCATCAGAGCCCTGGAAATTTTTGTGGCGGCTGGAGATGGAGGCATGATGGAAGGTAGGCAATCCTGTGTCCAAGAGCTCCCCCGAACCTGATGCCAGCACCCCACCTGCTCAGGTATCTGAGAAGGGCAGGGTAGAAGAAGAAGAAGAGTTTGGATTTGATATCCCGCCTTTCACTCCCTTTAAGGAGTCTCAAAGCGGCTAACATTCTCCTTTCCCTTCCTCCCCCACAACAAACACTCTGTGAGGTGAGTGGAGCTGAGAGACTTCAAAGAAGTGTGACTGGCCCAAGGTCACCCAGCAGCTGCATGTGGAGGAGCGGAGACGCGAACCCGGTTCCCCAGATTACGAGACTACCGCTCTTAACCACTACACCACACTGGCTCTGGGTATTGTTTTCTCAGGACATGGGGAGGGTTTGAGGAAAACTGCAGTTTATTTAATGTCATCCTTGGCTTTGTCTGGAGCAGAAGCAGCAGCCCATTTGGGCTCTGGGTGTTGCAAGCAGAATGTTTGTGGCACTGCAGGGTGTTTTCTGGGAAGACATAACCTGCAGTGTGAGATCTGTGTTCCCTTAGTTTTGGAGCAGAGTCTGAGCGAGAGAAGAGGGAGTGGATGGAGGCCCTGCAGAACTCCATTGCTGAGACACTCTATGACTATGAGGTGGCTGAGAAGATCTGGTCAAACAAAGCCAACAGGTTCTGTGCCGATTGTCGCACCTTGAGCCCGGACTGGGCTTCCGTCAACTTGTGTGTGGTGATCTGCAAGCAGTGTGCAGGCAAGTGTATCTGTGTGTTGTTGTGCTCCTTCCCATCTGCAAGATGGTGTGGATGAGGATGTCTTGTTTATGAGGATATGCAGGAGGAGAGATGGAGGAGAAGGCTGCTCCATACCTTTGGTGGAAGGCCAGGACTAGGCATTCTGGAACTGGAAGCAGTACCAAAATGTGAGTCCCACAACCTAAGCTACAACAGATTTAGTGTTTCTGACAGTGTGCCTGAGGCCAGAACAGCTTCCAATCACCCACTCAACCGAGTTTTAAGTGCTTTATACTGGAGTTAATGAGCAGCTCTGCATGAGGCTGGAGCTCAAGAGCTATTCTCATGGCCTCACATGCAGATGCGGCTACTTTGGGCCTGGATGTGAGACTGGCCCTCTGTGCCACCTGCAGTTGCATCGCATGTGTGTCATATGAAGTTTATGCTTTTATAGCCTCCCTGCTTCCACAGGTCAACACCGGAGCCTGGGCTCCAGCATTTCAAAGGTGCAGAGTCTGAAGCTGGACACAAGCATCTGGAGCAATGAGATGGTTCAGGTACTAAGCCTTTCCTTGAGGGCCCAGAAACTGAAAAAAATAATAATAATGGTAGGGACTAGGTAAAGGGTAAAAGGACCCCTGACCATTAGGTCCAGTCTCGGACAACTCTGGGGTTGCGGCGCTCATCTCGCTTTATTGGCCGAGGGAGCCGGCGTACAGCTTCCGGGTCATGTGGCCAGCATGACTAAGCCGCTTCTAGCGAACCGGAGCAGCGCACGGAAACGCCGTTTACCTTCCCGCCAGAGTGGTACCTATTTATCTACTTGCACTTTGACATGCTTTTGAACTACTAGGTTGGCAGGAGGAGGGACCAAACAATGGGAGCTCACCCCATCGTGGGGATTCGAACCGCCGACCTTCTGATCAGCAAGCTCAGTGGTTTAACCCACAGCGCCACCCGCTAGTAGGGATCTACAGATCTAGAAGGGACTAGATCTGTAGAAATGCAGAGCACAGTTGTGGAAAGGAAGGATGGATGGATCTAGTATTAACTTGAGATTCTTGACTAGCTTAAGGTGCTCTTCTTCTTTGACCCCCTCTGGGGATCTGGAGTGTGCTCTTCCTCCAAGTTGAATGTCACCCCAACCCTCTTTCTTAAAGCTATTCATCATGCTGGGGAACGAGCAAGTGAACAGGTTTTGGGCAGCGCACCTCCCACCTTCTGAGGCTTTGCACCCCGAGGCCAGTGCTGAGCAGAGGCGAGAATTCATCACTCGCAAGTACCGCTATGGGCGCTACCGCATGCCACACCCACAGTACAGCAGTCAGGAAAATATTTTGCAGGTAAGGCCATGATGTAAGTTGTTATGTATTTGGAAACCCTTCCTGAGGATGCGAAGCAGCTATGAAGGGGCTGCAATTCCCACATGCGAATTTCAGGGCACTGTTCCACAGAGGCAGGAGGCGGGAAGCCATTACTGTTACCCAGAGGGCTGTTGAGCTGCCTTTCCCAGAGATTCAGACTGCAGCATCTGAAGCTGCTGTAGGAAGTCGGCTACCTTGATTAGCTCCACTGACCGCTTTTATTTTCTCAGGCTCTGTGTGTGGCTGTGTCTGGGCCTGGACTTCTGAAGAAAATGTTGCAGTTCTTTGCAACCACCAAGGAAACTGAGGCAGGAGGTTGCGGGTTCGTTTCTAAAGCCAAGCCCTGGGGCAACAATGGGCAGGACCAGCAAGGCAACTGCCCAGGTAACCTCAGACATGTCTCTGTGTGTGTGTTTATGCAAGAGGATAAGCATTTTATCCATTTAATCGCATCACATCTTTCCCAGCGGACACTCCTAAATTTTGTTGCTATGTACTTGTTTCCTGGTATCAGCTCATAAAAAGTCTGCTAAGTGTGTTTAATTTTACATCACAACCTTCTACAAAAACATTAGTTTCCTTTACCAAAACTACTCCTTGGAATTTGAAGCAAACTATAGGAGTATGAAAGTTGGTTTTGAGCAAAGACAAGCTATTGTTTTTAAATGAAATTATTTGTACAGAAGGTTTCATGTTTGTCAGCTATTGAACTTCCACTCAGTTCTACATAAGTTCTTTGCACTTCCTGCTTGCCTGCCTCATTCGTAGAATACTCTGTAGATGTGTGTTCAGTGACAATGTATGAGCATTCCTTAAACAGGATACGCAAATGAATTTTGTGCATTTGATAGGCAATGTCAGTGTGGAGGAATTGAGCGCAGAAGGAGTCTACAATGAGATTACACAACCTGTGGTACACCAAGGCTACTTGTACAAGGCCCCAGTTGTGACAAAAATGGCTGCCACCAAGAAGAGCAGAGAGGGTAAGTGTGAGGAAAGGGTAGGCCCCACAACCTGTGGGTCAAATGGAGTAAGGCCTTTGGCCAACGCGCCCTCTCTCTCTCTCTCTCTCTCTCTCTCATGTAGACTTTCAGAAAGTCTGGTGCTCACTGGAGAAGTTTTTCCTCTTCTATGAAACTGACAGGAGCTCTGAGCCCGTGGGGAAGATAGAAATGGCTGATGTGATTTCACTGGGTGTGAACAGAACAGATGGGCTGGTTAGCCCTATCTCCTCAGAAAGGTATGTGAGAATATGACATATTCAGCTCTTGTCCCCTTCCATCTAAAAGCTATCCCTAAAATGAATCATGACAGAAGTCAGGTCACATCTGTGTGGTGTGTTGCTAGTGGTGATGCCACACAGTTGCTCTCCCTGGCAGCCACCGGATGTTTCGTACTACTTCTTGTCATTCATGTGCTACCAGAGCCGTCTTTCCCATTGGTCTTAGTGGTTCATTGCGCCAGGGTGCCGGCCTCTCAGGGGCACCCTAGCAAGTGGAGGAGCTGCACTGCTTTGCCGGCAGCCTCCCCTTTCCCTGCACGCCCGCCAGCTGCACCCCACCAACTGTATGGCTGGCGTGCATGCAGCTTCCTTCCCAAGCCTCCGCAGGAGGAGAGTGATCCCCACAGAGGCTTAGGATGGAAGCTGTATAGCTTCCCTCCCAAGCCTCTGCATCTGCTAAAGATGGCCCTGCTCCTGGTTGTTGTTCTCCTACTGCTTCCTGGCAAAAGGAGGCACGCAGCCTTCTGGGGCTGCCTTCTCGGGCACCCCGACACCAGATAGCATGTCCACCAGCATGTTTTCCTACTTAATCACTGCCACCACGCTGGGGATTGGAGCGGTGAGAGAGGCAGAGGACATTTTCCACCACCCTCTCCCTTGTTTTTTAGTTGCGGGGTGGGGGGGCGCCGGAGGGATCTTTGCACCACGTCACTGGATATGCTTAAGACAGCCCTGTGTGCTACTGTTGGTTTTCACAGTGCTTTGCCCTCTTCATAGTGGCTGCTTTTGCAGTAACTACAATGAAATGACTTACTATCATTCATGTCTCAGATGTAAATGGCCAAATAATTACTCCATATGTCAGAGGAAACCATGTACAACATTTGTACAGCACTGGAACCATTTAAACCTACCCCTCACATAGACTCCTGTAGAAGTTAAAAAGCACCTAATGTAACCACCTTACTGAAGAAAATACACAAGAGAAGGTTACTTTAAAAAAAACACCACTCCCTTAAATAGAATTAACTATTCATTGCAGAGAATGCGGAAGGGGGCATTTAAACATGGCAACAGTTGGTATCTCTTTTTTAAATATGAAAGAAATATTGGTGTCTAACCCAATGCTTTCAAGTGAGATCATGGGAAAGAAAAGAAATGTCAAAAAGCAGTACACCTGCCTGATATCTTGTTTTACCAGGGCTAGGAGTTTGCAGGGAAAGCGGTAGCAGAGTGGTTTCTTTAAGAAAGTTACACCACATAAAGACCCATCTGCGAAGGTCACATAAAGTAACAGAAAGCGAGGACAAATCAAGGAAAGTCAGATTCAGAGGACTGTTGCTTGGCAGGGCTTTGGCAGGACAGCCGCCCATGAGCTCTGCTGGCCGTCCCTGTCGCTCACCCCTTCTGGGATGAAGTTGCTTCAGCAAATATCTAAAGCCTTACAAAGGTTGGCAGTGCCTCTTCTTCTGTTCCCTCCCCCGCCCCCGCAAAAAAACTGGCTGTGCTCTTTGGAGGGCCTTGGTCCAGTTCTGTCACCGCTTGTTTCTGTGAGGTGAATGAGAAGGAGCCACTGCTGGGAACTGGCCCTTGGAGTCTGAGGAAGGCAGAATCACACCAGTTTCCTCCTTGTGTGAGCAGCCTGTGACTCTTTCTCATGTGAGGCATGTTCCAGGGTGTGGCTGAGCACTAACCTCCTGCAAGATGGAGGAGATCCAGGACTGCATTTCTCAAAATTTCTGTTTTATTCTTTTTAAAAAGTGCCTGAATGGGATTGAGGCCACGATGCTCTGGGACAGGAGTTCAAACTTCTGTCTGCACGGTTTTCCCAATCTAAATTGTCCTCAAAACTGCTATTTTCCTTGCTGGGGAGAATCGTAGAATTGTAAAGTTGGAAGGGAACTTGAGGGTCATCTACTCCAACCTCCCTGCAAGGCAGGAATCTCAGCTAAAGCACCCATGACAGATGGCCATCCAATGTCTGCTCAAAAAGCTCCAATGAAGGAGAGTCCAATGCATCCCCACTAGCAGTTCTGTGAGGCTGGGGAAGAATTTGTGTTGGGGAAATGACCAGAGGTGAAAGCACTAAGACGTCTCTATTTTAGCACAGAATCATAGAACTGTAGAGCTGGAAGGGACCACGAGGGTCATCTAGTCCAACCCCCTACAATGCAGGAATCTTTTGCCCAACATGGGGCTCGAACCCATGACCCACAATTCTGAGATATTAAGAGCTTTATGCTCTAAGCTATCCCATGCTTTATGGCCTCATGTCTTGCCTGTTCTGGCTCTGAGTAAAAGTGGAGGAATTGCTTCCCCAGACAGCCATTCTCCATGACCCTATCATTTGCTTCAAGCAGGTTCCACTTCACACTGGAACTGTATCTGAGCAGCGAGCGAGTGCAGCAGCTGGGGACTGATGGGCCAGACAGTTTGCAGTCCTGGGCCAGTGCCCTTGGCAAGGTAATGGTGTGGAGCAGTAGCATCCCATGAAAAGTGTCAAAACACTGGAGTATTTATGAACCTCCAAAGCACAGGCACCACCTTCTCCTAACACAGCCAGTCAAACTATCCTTCATTAGGGCACTCTAATCCCAGGTCCAGAATGTGATCTCTCTTTTGTCTACCTTTGTCCCATTTATTGTTGTTGCTGTTGTTGTCATTCTTTATTTCAGTATTAGTCACTTGGCACTTAGGAGTCCCGAAGTGTCTCACACAGTTTTAAAAGCATAAAGCATGTCATTGGAGAAAGGAACAATTGCTATGTGGTAGATTCCTCTGCTCTGGTTTCATGCCAGACTCATCTGCACACAGCCCTGTGCCCCGTCCGTCTTCCAGTGAGGCTGTATCCTTCTGACCTGACCATATACCATTCCTGTCCTCAAAGAGGAGGTTGATGGGCCAATACCCAGCTTGCATGCTCTGGCCAACCTTTACAGGGCCTGTGCATTAGCCTTTTGGCTTGCCTCTCCAGGTCTGCTTTCTTACTCCTTTGCAGTGGTTCACCCCTCTCAGCTGCCACTGCCTGCTGGGCTACGAGTTCCAGAAAGTGGGCAGACTCTGCTACAAGTCAATGTTGAATCCCAATCAGTGGCTGCAAGGTTTCTTCATCCTCCAGAAATCTCATCTCTTCATCTGCCCTGGAGAAGAGGGGGCAGCTGAGGACAGCATCAATCTGCGGCAGCTTCAGGAGCTCAGTGAGTAATCCCTGCCCTAAGAAAAAAGAGAACAGCCCCCAACTTTCAGAGCAGCCCAGATGCCAACATTAGCCTTTGAATGTTATAAACTTACTGCTTTTATTATTATTAGTTTTTCTGGCATGGAATAGAAGCCTCATTCAGGCTTAGTTGAAGGCATAGGGCTGCACCCTTCTGCACGGAGCTCTTCTCTGATTTCCCTATCCACTGCTTTTTTCTCCCTTGTAGGTGTTGTTCCCCTTGCTGATGATCCAGAGAAGAAAGAGATGCTGATCCTGGTGGAGATGGGGCGGTGAGATGTGTGAGGAGGAAGGGCCCTCAGATAATTCAACAGAGCAAAACCCAGCTTTCCTTGGGAAAATGTGGTTAGCAGCAGTAGGGACTGGCTGACAGAAACAAGAAAAGAGCATGCTAGGAGTTGAGCCTGCCCTGAAAAGCAGAGTCAGTCTGCAGCATTCTCTTCCCCTTCAGCAGCTTCCTGGTGGAAAAAGCCAACTGGCTGCATTCTAGATGCAGAGTGTGCCTTCCTCCCTTCAACCCATCCTCAGGGGTTGTTATCCTGTCTGCAGGTAGACCTTCCAGTGCTACAGAGTGAGTAGAAGAGCCGACAGCAGCAAGACAATCTGCCTTGGTTTTGCCCACCTTGCTTGGCTCCTATTAGCCAAAGAGGAGGAAGATAGGGTAGCTTGCAAAACCTTCACAGGCAAGGAAGTATCTAAAAACTACGGATTCGGGAGCAAATGCCACCAGTACCTGGTGATGACATGACACTTCTTGAGGAAGAAGCAGGCCCTGAGCTATGAGTCCTCACTTTCATCTTCCTCCTGCTCTTCCTACAAATCCACCACTCCTACAAAATGGAGATAGCTGCCAGTCGCTGCTGATCCAGCAGTAGTTCCAGTCCAGCTCAAGCTACACCTGAGCAGTGAGTGGCTCAAACACTTTCATAAGGTCAGGTAGAAGGCCTGTGGTCTCTTGTATTGCCTGATGGCTTTCCCAAACTTACTTTTCCTCTGCACTGTCCAGGCATGGCCTGCACTTTAAAGTTCCATGTCCAAGTGCCCCCCTTTTTTTTGCACAGAAGTTTCCCTGTGAAAACCTACTCTTTAAAGCTGAATTGGAGCAAACAGCAATCTGCAGAAAACTCAAATTGACGTCCACTCCGATTCAGCTTTAAAGAGCGGGTTTTTGCAAGGAAAGCTCAGCCCACCCCAAAAAAACAAACCACCATGCTCAGACATGGAGCATTAAACTGCATGACCTGTGCCTGGAAAGAGCAGGGTGAGAGCCGAGTGTGTCCCCAGAGTTCCTGACAACTGATACAGAGCTCACTGCCTTGGCTGTCCCCACCTCAGCATCCATGCCTGGGAATAGCTTTGCCTGTTTCCCTGTTATTCTGCCAGTTTCCCTGCATCCAGCAAGCATAGAGGAGCAAGATCTAGGATATGTCTGGTTTTAGAACAACTATATAAAGGTAAAGGTACCCCTGCCCGTACAGGCCAGTCTTGACAGACTCTAGGGTTGTGCGCCCATCTCACTCAAGAGGCCGAGGGCCAGCGCTGTCCGGAGACACTTCCGGGTCATGTGGCCAGCGTGACAAAGCTGCATCTGGCGAGCCAGCGCAGCACACGGAAACGCCGTTTACCTTCCCGCCAGTAAGCGGTCCCTATTTATCTACTTGCACCCGGGGGTGCTTTCGAACTGCTAGGTTGGCAGGCGCTGGGACCGAGCAACGGGAGCGCACCCCGCCGCGGGGATTCGAACCGCCGACCTTTCGATCGGCAAGCCCTAAGCGCTGAGGCTTTTACCCACAGCGCCACCCACGTCCCTAGAACAACTATACTCTGCGCCAAAAAGAAGAGTTAGTGGCAAGCAGGGGAGTGGGGAGGAAACAGTGTTAAATTATTGTGCTGTAGAGGACAGTATTAAAGGAGTGTTAGTAATAAAGGGGTGGGAGTAATATCCAGAAAATAGAGGGTTGCGATGGAGCCAATGAATTGGGCTTGAGTGTGGCAGGGGGACGGGTATGTAGTTCTGAGAACAGTGGACTTGAAGGAAGAAAATCCCAAGTAAGAAAGAATGGCGTCGTGCTGGACATGGAGAGAACTATTGCACTCATGTCCTGCCTGTGGACTTCCTTAGAGGCATCTGCTTGGCTGCTGCGAGAACAGGATGCCGGACTGAAATGGGCCTTTGGTCTGGTCCAGTGGGGCTCTTCTTGCTCTCCTAGGTCTGGCCCAAACTCTAGAGACAGGTGCCACCCTCCTCGCCTTCCAGTCGCACTCATTCTGTGTTCTGTTTTAGGACATTCTGTCTTCAAGGAGCATCGCGGCTGGACTTTTCCGCATGGTGCGCAGCTATTCAGGCTTCAGCAGGGGGGCAAGGGAATGCTCTGCGTGACCAGCAGCTCAGCAGGAGTGGCATCCCCATCATCGTGAACAGCTGCATTGCCTTCATCACCCAGTATGGTGAGTCCCTCAGGGGCTCTTCCCATTGGCCAAAAGTCAATATTCTACGGGGAGCCAACGCATCAGTGGCCGTCCACCACCAAAAACAACATGGGGAATTTTACCTGAAAGTGGTTGAAGGAGGTTTTAAGGAGTGAAAGGGTCGTACAGTCTCCATTATCTTCTCTTTGCTGGTCTTCTACCCAATATTGCAGCATCTGTGGCTGCTTTGTGCAAAAGAAAACTGAGCATTGTGTGTAATGTGAGTCCCACTCTCACACAATGCATATAAATCAGTTGCAACTTTTCCTTCCCATTTCCTGCCTGGGATCTCCTTGCTGATTTTTCATATAACAACTGCAAAGACACAGCCCTTAGGTGCCATTTTTTTCACTGGACTACCTTTCTCTCATTTCCCCTTCTCCTCCATCAGGGCTACAACATGAAGGCATTTATCGGAAGAATGGAGCTAAGTCTCGAATCAAGACTTTGATGGAGGAGTTCCGACGGGATGCTCGAAACGTCAAACTGCGCATCAGTGAGAATTTCATTGAGGATGTGACAGACGTGCTGAAGAGGTTTTTCCGGGAGCTGGAGGATCCTGTTTTCACCACATACCTGCACCCTCAGTGGAAGGAGGCGGCAGGTACCAGCCTTCCTGTGCTGCTGCTCCTTTATACGCCAGCCAGCAGCTGAAGCCTCCTTTCATTCCTTAGATCCCAACTGCAGTGGGACAACTTTTGGAGTTACATACAAAAAGCTTTGCTCGCTGCAGGGATACATTCGAGCCACAAAAGAAGTTGTCTTCCAGTGCCATATCCCGTGAATTCTATGATGTCAAGAAAAACAAAACTGAGAGTCTGCCTACATGTGACCCTAACAAACTGATGTGCTTTTAAAAATTAAATGCCAGCTTTTTCAGGGCATGGGGGTGTCAAAATTGTAACATGCAGTGAGGAGAGAAGGGGAGCTTTAAGTCTTTGGCCCTGGCTGCAGTCTCCATGAAATTCACCTCTTACGCACACAGAGAGAGCAAGAAAGCTTAAGAAAAAAAGCTTCATTTGGTTCTAAAGGGAACTTTCCCCCTAATGCTACTTGCCATGCTGGGCAGGTGGCTTTCACAGAGATTGTGGCTACAGCTGGAAACCTTTCCTCCCTGCATGCTGTGATCTGGATAACAATCCCCACACACCAGAATTGCTAATCCCATTGTTAATATTACCTGCAGTTGGGCTTGTCACCCAAGAAAGCCAGTGCCAATCAGAATAGTTGATACTGAACTTTTGTTGTTGTTGTTTAGTCGTTTAGTCGTGTCCGACTGTTCATGACCCCATGGACCAGAGCACGCCAGGCACCTCTGTCCTCTACTACCTCCCGCAGTTTGGTCAAACTCATGCTGGTAGCTTCAAGAACACTGTCCAACCATCTTGTCTTCTGTCTTCCCCTTCTCCTTGTGCCCTCCATCTTTCCCAGCATCAGTGTCTTCTCCAGGGAGTCTTCTCTTCTTATGGATACTGAACTAGATTGGCCAAATGGACAACCTGATTTGGAAAACAGAGTAAACTTTTTTTAAAAAAAATCACAGCCAAGCATTCTTTGTACCAGGTTGCTCAGGAAGAAAAGCTCTGTTGCATACAAAAGATCTCCCCAATTGTCAGAAAAGGCTCCCTTCTTTTTTGGTGTTCTTCTTGCTTGTATACAGCCCAGTATGTATTGATATAATTAAAGCAGAAGAATGTATCAAAAGCCATCTGAAGCAGCACATGTTGACCTGGGAGGTTCAAATCTCCACTCAGCCATGAAGTTTTCTGCCTCTGCAGCTAATCTGCCCCTTAGGGTCGTTTGGAGGATTAAACAGGGAGGGATAGAACCACTTATGCTTTTTGGAGGGAAAGTGGGATATCAATGTAATAAATAAATAATAAAACAGAACATAATATAATATTTAGAGTGCATGTTTACCAAAATTTAATTCTATGCTGCTTCCTTTCAGCAATCTCCCAGAAGTCCCAAAGATTGGAGCGATACAAGGAGCTGATAAGCCGCTTGCCCCGCCTCAATGGCCGGACCCTGGCTGCTCTGATTGGCCACCTGTACCGGTCAGTCTATACTCGCCCTCAGTGGCCTCTGCAAAAATATCACTCTGTGCTTCCCAGAGCTCCTGTGGAAGGTGTTCTGTTTAGAACAGAAAACACCTTTCAGACCCTGGATTTAAAATCAGGGAAATGGTGCCAGGAGGGATTAAGTCCCCCTCCTGTAGTTCCACAGTCCCAGTCTAAATTCCCTCCTCCTTCACCACTCTGGTTGCTTTTAAGTCCTAAGAAAAGATGGCACACCTGGATGACACAACGCGAAATGGTGATGTGCATGAGAGATCAGAGGCTGCTAGGATTTCCATGGCTGGAAGAGTGGTAGACATGGAAACTCTTTCTAGTTGAGTTCCCTCTTCCAGGGTTATCAAACCAATCCAGTGCACAGTTCTTCTGCAGGCTGCTCTTCTTTGACAGTCCAGCTTCTGCTTACCAACTTCAGTAAATGCTGTGCTGTGGCATTGGTCTGTTGATATCAGGACATGGAGAACCACCTAAAAGTTGCAGTTCTTCCCACTCTCCCTTCCAGCATACTCATTCAGTCCATAATGGAGTAGGGGGAATGTGCATGGACTGAAAAATAACCCCCCAAAAAATATGTTTGTGTCCTATCAAGCAGTTAACCTTTTGAGTAACATCCCCTGCTTCCCCCACCCGTTTGACTCAGATGTTGGAAGTGGAGAAATTGAGAAAGTTATGCTCCATTCCATACTGTTCTCCAGACTTCAAGGAAGATGTTAGGAGAGATGGGAAAGCGTCAAAGAAAAGAAGATACTGCATGCAGCCTTCTGGTCCACCTGTGGAGGAAGGACATCAGAGATATAGGAGATAGAAGGGAAGCAGCAGAGGGGGCCATGTCTGCACATGGGGGAGATTGGTGGATAGATGCAAACATGGCTACCAGAATGCCCCTTGCTTGGAAGAGTGCTGGCCATGGAAGCGCCTCCGCTCACTCCTGCAGCTACTCATGGCCTTCTCTCATTTGATATTGCAGGGTTCAGAAATGTGCTGACCTCAACCAGATGACCACCAAAAACCTGGCTCTGCTCTTTGCACCAAGCCTTTTCCAAACGGATGGAACGGGGGAACATGAAGTCAAGGTGATGGAGGAACTGATTGACAACTATGTTCCTATCTTCAATGTGAGTCGCCTGCCTCTTCACCCAACTGCTCTCCCTGTTACTTCACAGTAGGCCTCTGCCTTTTTGCATCCATGCTAACTGCATTGCTTCTCCTGCCCTGTAGATAGAGGAAGACCAGGTGTTGCAGATGGACCTGGAGAACAGTTTGATTACTACCTGGAGGGATGTCCAGGTATTGCAGTTTCACTTGCCCATCCTTTTGGCATGTTGCCCAGCAGATAGGTAGGCAACCACAACAGCCCAAGAGACATTATGCGAGGGCTTGGATCCATGAGGATTCATAAAGGCTCCTGATTCTGTGTGGTTAGCATCCCCTGCAGACAAATCTTCACTGTAGCCTAGTAAAAATAATACTTAATGTTTGTGGGTGGTCTGAAATACTGAACATTAAGATCTTGTCACAGAAAAGTCCCTGTTCCACATGCTTACACAACAACCCACACGCATTGGCTGTACCACCAGAAGGGTCTCCTCCACAGACTCTGCAGATCTTGGGAAAGGCACTCCTTCAGGTATTTAGGCCCCAAGTCATTTAGGGAATTCTAGTCCAAAGTTTACACCTTGAATTGGGCAAGGTAGCAAACCAGCAGCCAGTTCAATTTCTGCAGGACTGGTGTTGCATGGTTAGCTCTGGGTGTACCTCTCGGAACCCTCACATCTGCATTCTGCACTATCTTCAAGGGTATCCCTTTACAAGTAGCCTAAACAGAATTATCCCCTCACCTTACTCCCTACAGCTCTCACAGGCTGGTGATATCATCCTTGAGGTTTACCTAGAGCAGAAGAACCCTGACTGCTGTGTCACACTTAAGGTGAGCAACAGTCCTCTCAACAGCCACTGTCCCTTGGTGTCATTGGGTAATATGGGACTGAGGCCGCTGGCTTTTTTCACAGAGGTGGAGAGATCAGCCCATGAAAGGCTGCTTGTGTGAGGAAATCCACTGGAGTGGCCAGAACCACAGAGCTGCCCCTGGGCGTGATGGAGGGGCTCTCAGCTCTAACAGAGACATAGAAATGCCTTTGTACTTCATGGCCAATTTCCAATTCTACGCTGAAATGCATTAACTGATTGCAAGATTTGTGTATAATGTCACTCTGCACCTTTACTTGAGCACATGCTGACATTCCTGCCTCTGGGTTGGCTGACTGAATCGTGCTTGCTCACCACCTCGCAGGTGTCTCCCATAATGAGAGCAGAAGAGCTGTCCAATCAGGTGCTGGAGATGCGAAATGTGGCACCCAGCCTGGACATCTGGCTTACCTTTGAAGTCTTAGAGAATGGGGAACTAGGTAAGCAGATGATACCTTTCTGTTGAGTCTGTGTGCCAGGAGAGCTGTAGAGGGTTTTCAGAGCTTCACAGATGTGTCCAAGACATTCTTTTATTTGTTTATTAATTACATTAAAAAGGCCCACCACTTGCTTAACAATAATTACATTAAAATACAGCTTTAGAATATGTTCCTAAGGTTTTCATGCCACACACATGAAATTTGCACAAAATCCTTGACCCTGTAATAACAATCATTTTTGTGAATGCTCTTCCCGCTCCCTGAATCTGGTCTCTGGACATGCATTGGACTCTTTCTGGCCCTTGTTTTTCAGAGCGCCCCCTGCATCCCAAGGAGAAGGTCCTGGAGCAGGCCCTGCAGTGGTGTAAGCTGCCCAAACCCAGCTCTGCTTATTTGCTGGTGAAGAAGGTTCCCATTAGGGAAGGCAGTTGCCTCTTCACAGGTGAGTGAGCATGCCCTTCTCACGTAGCCCAGCTTGTTGGTGTCCTGGAAACAAGCAAGTCAGCCCCTGCTCACTTTTGCGATATAGCGGTAGAGTCTGGGGCCAGTGTGGTGTAGTGGTTAAGAGCAGTAGACTTGTAATCTGGGGGACTGGGTTCGCGTCTCCGCTCCTCCACATGCAGCTGCTGGGTGACCTTGGGCCAGTCACACTTCTCTGAAGTCTCTCAGCCCCACTCACCACACAGAGTGTTTGTTGTGGGGGAGGAAGGGAAAGGAGAATGTTAGCCGCTTTGAGACTCCTTAAAGGGAGTGAAAGGCGGGATATCAAATCCAAACTCCTCCTCTTCTTCTTCTTCTTCTTAGCCAAGGTAGCAGGACTGAGAAATTCTGCTTGAAATTCTGCAGAGTTGTGCCAATCAGAGGGGAAAAAATGCTGGTCTCAATGGGCCACAACTCTGATTCAGTATTTCCTGTGTTCATAATGTACTGGCCAGGTATTTGTACAAAGTTATTTTATGGAGGGGCTGTAGCTCAGAAGTAGAGCATTTGCTTTTCACCCAGAGTCCCCAGGTTCAATCCTCACTTTCTCCAGTTAAAGGATATCAGGTAGCAAATGATGAGAATGATTACTGTGCAAGACCCTGGAGAGTTTCTGCCAGTCAAAGTGGAGCACTGTGCTTGGTGGGCCATTGGTGTAAGGCTGCTCAGTGTAAGGCTGCTTCGTTCAGATTCATCACAGAACCTCAAAGCTGAAAGGAGCTACGACTTGTCTGTTATTTGGCCTCTGAGTGCTGGCTCCATAATTCCACCGCCCTGAACATTGTTAGGCAACAGTGCCTTGCTGAGTGTAAACCTCTCCGCCAATGTTCCCATTTCCTTGCAGGTGCTAAACGCGAGAGCCCCAAATGTGGTCTGCTGAAGTGCCGCGAGGAGTTGCCCAAACTCCTGGGCAACAAGTTTCAGGAGCGCTACTTTGTCATCAGGGACCGCAAGTTGCTTTTACTGAAAGAGAAACGGGTATAGCAACCCAACTAATACATTTGTTTATTTTAAAATGTCACATCCTGCCTTAGCTTGTAAAAAGCAGCCCAATACAACTTCCAAAAAAACAACCATTAAAGCAAACCAGCAATAATCGCTCTTAAGGTTTGGTTGTAAGTTGCTTTGTGACCAACAAATTTAATAATAATTGAGGGCTACTGGTTTTTTGGCTGCCATTATCTTGGTATACCAAGTTTCAGAGCTTGGTACCATCTCAATAGCTGAAAAGCACCATGTATTTCACAAGGACTAAATGATCCTCTGTACTAATCCTTCCTTCATCCCAAAGATAGACTCTCATTATTACAGATTTCAAGGAGTGGTCCTTCCATTCTTTTGCCCCAAACCACAAAACTGTAGGATACCCAGAGGGCCCTGAAGATCTGTTTTAGTAGAACAGAGTCCCTTTGTCTCTCCAACTTCCTTTTTGTCTCTTTCCATCCAACCTCTCTCAAAAAGGCAGCATCTCCCCCTTCCATTGCCCAGATAAAGGTAAAGGTACCCCTGCCCGTATGGGCCAGTCGTGTCCGACTCTGGGGTTGCGCGCCCATCTCGCTTAAGAGGCCAGGGGCCAGCGCTGTCCGAAGACACTTCCGGCTCACGTGGCCAGCATGACAAGCTGCATCTGGCAAGCCAGCGCAGCACACGGAAACGCCGTTTATCTTCCCGCTAGTAAGCGGTCCCTATTTATCTACTTGCACCCGGGGGTGCTTTCGAACTGCTAGGTTGGCAGGCGCTGGGACCGAGCAACGGGAGCACACCCCACCGCAGGGATTCGAACCGCCGACCTGACGATCGGCAAGTCCTAGGCGCTGAGGTTTTACCCACAGCACCACCCGCGTCCCCATTAATTAACCCCAAATAGCAATAACCCCAATTGCCCAGTTAATTAACCCCAAATAGCAGATAAGAGTTCTGCCCTTTCTTTATATTTTGGAAAGCTAATAATGCCTTATGCCTTTGGAATGATGATTGCACCTTCCGGTTCTCTATCCTCAGAGTGCTAAGCCAGAACGGGAATGGATGCTAGACATGGCCAAGGTTTACATGGGGATTCGAAAAAAGCTGAAGCCCCCTTCACAGTAAGTGACTACGGGATCCCACTGAATTTACAGTAGTGGGGTTGTGGGGGAGACGCCTGGCCTGCAGGCCAGACTTGAACCACCAGACCTCCTTGTCTGGCCTACAAGGCCATTTTGGCCAGCAGTTGCACTTGTTGTCCTATATGACATGGGAGCTTGGGAAGCGCTGCCCCCTTTGAACTTTGACAGGTGTCAGTCACCTGATGTAATTATGACATCAGATGAATGACAACAGGTGATTGTCTCACTCTGTATCCATCTCTGCTACAGGTGGGGTTTCACTCTGGTTCTAGAAAAGCAGCAACTGTGAGTATCCTTTCTATGTTGCTTTGTTCTTTCAGTGTGAGATGAGCTATTCCTCCCACTTTCCCTTCCTTCCTCCCTCCCTCCCTTGGCTCCAGGGCTTTTCTCATCTCAAGCACTGTGTGGGACAGGATGGAAAGAGCCTGTCACAATGGGACTGCCTCTGATGCATGAATGTGACTATAGTCCGTATTAAAATGGCAGGTGGAGTACCACCCACTTTCTTACAGGCTGCTGTTCAGCCTGAGAGTGCAGTTGCTCAGGGACACACCAAAGGGCTGCTTCCATCACTCGTGAGGGCAGTTCACTGGCTAAGACCAGCCGTGTCTGGCTACCGCTTACAGCTCCCATGCCCATCAGGCAGTGTTAGGGAAGAAGAGAAACATGAATCAAATGAGGTGACGGTGTCCTGTTCACTGCCTCCTTTTGGAATCTGTTGTAGCATAACTGGGTAAACTTGGAAGAGATTCAGGTGCAAGCCTTTCCCTCAATTACAAATCCTCCAGTCCTAATCTCAGTGGCTGTGAGTTGCAATGGCTGAATGAAACTTCCATAGTCAGAGACAGCAAAGCCCCTGAGATTCTGAGGACAAAAGAACAGTGGGTGGTCCATTCCCTATCACTGAATTTAGGAAGGCATCTGTCTGGCCATTGGTGGAAATAGAATGCAGGTCTTAGGTCCAATCCAACAGGGCAGTTTTGATGTTCTTTTGAGTCCTTTCCCTGGATAAACTTCACCAACCACCTTTAGCTGCTCCAGGGAATGCACCACAGCCTGTTGAGCTAGGGAGTAGGGTGGGACAAAAGTCACCAATGTTGGCAGTAACAGGGAGTGTTTGTTCCACAGGTATTTAGCATGCATGGGGCAATCTGATCTGTGGGACTGGACCACCAGCATCCTGAAAGCCCAGGTGTGTAAGAAAAGCACTCAGCCAGGAACATGAAGTGTTCCCTTCAGTCCAAGTTATGCATAGGGAATTGCTTTCAAGTAGTTTGCTAATGAAATATCTGTGATTGACCATAACACTGATGTGATAGTTTTGTTCTGATTTGTGGTGTCATCTCCACAAAAAACGTTTTCTGGATTGTTCATCCTTTTATCTGGCAACGACTTGCCTTTGTGGTGACAACACCCAACAGAGTCTTACCTGAAAATATATTCAGATGGGAGATCTGCCATGGGTCACCCCTCAGGAAAAAGCTCAACTATTCCTCCTTCAGGTGAAACTCACCTGTTTTCACTCCAAGGACAAGTTGTTTCAGATTTTCAGTGCATTTGTTGGAGAAAATGGTTAGAATCCAATGTGCAAGCATTTATGCTTGCATGACAGGACTTCTCTTTCTCCTCCTGCCCCCATGCATACCTAGCACCCTCCCCAAATTTGCTCCAGAGGTTTGGGGGAAGTTCTGAAACAGATATGAGGGGGCCACAGGGAGAAGAGAGGAGGGAAAGTCCCTTTGGGCAAGTGTGAATCTTTCCACCAACAGAGTGGTAGGAGGAGGGGTTCTTCAATCGCAGCAATCCTACATGAGAGGGCCAGAAAATGAATGCCTCCCTTCTTTGCTATATGGCTACTTCTGTTTTGCAAATGAAGGTGGGCAAGAAAAATTGTGGCTCTTTCACCCAGCAAAGACGGGATTCTTTCCTTTCCTACAAGGCACAGTGAAATGGGGCGAATTGTGTGTGTCTGTACCCACACTCTTGTGCAACATAGCAATGATGTTGTTGAAAAGCCAGAAAATTAAAAGGGAAAAGGAGAGGATGATGTTGCCCCTTTTCTATTCTTTTTTTTTTAACCATAGCCTTTTTAGTGTTGGGGAGGTACATTGGCTGTGCTTCTTTTTACTAAACATTTTGCAGCCGCCGCCTCCTCCAGATGCAACTCTTTCATTACTAATGTGAAGTTCCCTAAAGGGTTAATGATGAAACCCAGATAGAAATAATCAGAAGTGCCATAAATAGTCCACTGCTTTATAACAGGTTTTTGCTTTGCATCCATTTTCTGCCTGCAACGATAAAAGGGAAAATCTTTGAACTCCGTTCCAAATAAAAAACCATTAACAGAGCTGCAAACTTTGCACGCTAAGCTTTCTACCAAACATCATCTTTGCCTCTGACAGCAGGTGCCTGTGTGATTGTGGTGGGTGCTGGGCTTATTGTGCATTTTAAATATTCCACATAAGTTAATGCTGCATTTCCAAGTCCTATACGCAGACAGACTGCATTTGTGACCAACTTATGGTGGAAGACAACACCCATTCTCTGTTAGCCTGCCCCTTACATAGAGACCCAATATATCACTTTCTGAAACCTTTGTTCACACAAGCCACCAAGTACACCCCAGCAGAAAGGGTTTGGTTTCTTTTAAGTGACAATAATAGCTTTGTAACACAGAGAGTGATCCTCTATGCACTGGCTGCAAAAAAGAGAGGAAAAAGGAGATATGGCGATTTTATCTAAGTTGTTTTGGTGATTCAGTGGTTTAATATGAAATCAAGGTACAGTGGTACCTCGGGTTAAGAACTTAATTCATTCTGGAGGTTCGTTCTTAACCTGAAACTGTTCTTAACCTGAGGTATCACTTTAGCTAATGGGGCCTCCCGCTGTTGCCGCACCACCGCGGCACAATTTCTGTTCTCATCTTGAAGCAAAGTTCTTAACCCGAGGTACTATTTCTGGGTTAGCGGAGTCTGTAACCTGAAGCGTCTGTAAACTGAGGTACCACTGTACATTTAAGAGTGTTGGTGTCTCTGGTATCTTCTCTCATCATGGATGCCAGCTTATATTATGGTTGTATGTTCTGTAATATTTTATTCATACTATTGCTGCAAGTTGGTCATGACCTTTGGCTTGAACAATAAACTTCTGAACTTAATAATAATAATAATAATAATAATAATAATAATAATAATAGTTGCCTGCCTCTTGTGAAGGAAGCATGTTGGTTCAACAGGTAGTCACTGCAAGCGGTTAGTATCTATTACTAAGAACACACTTATAGAATAACCAAAAAAAAAATCCATTGCATCTTCTACTCAAAAGGGCAAAATAACCTTGCAGGCCTGAAACAAGAGATATCAAAGGATGTCTCTCTCCTAAAATCAGTCTCAAAATGTAGCAACTAGCCAGATGAAATGTGGAAGGGGCAGCCATGTTTTGATGTATTTCTCCACAACTCAGCTCACTTCCAGTGTCAGACCTGGGTAGGGAGAAAGCATCTGAAGCAATGGCACAGATTAAGGCAGGCTATCAGCTGCCCTCATGCACATCTTTTGTTGTATGCATTAGAGCCCCATACCTAGGAGTAGGGAATGTCTGACCCAACGACCAGACGCAGGGCCCCACTGAAGCATGCCATGGGTGGCATGACGTCAGTGAATGTGTTGTGACTGGTAATATAAAGAAATCGTTGTTGACTTCCCTTCCTTTAGCATGACAGCATCCGCCCGGTCATCCTGCGTCGGCGCTCGTCTTCTGACCTATCCAAGCAGAAGTTTGGCACCATGCCCCTGATCCCTCTACGGGGAGACAGCACCAATCCCACCATGCTCTCTGCTAACCAGACCCTGGTAAGGCTGCATGACCTGGCTCCTGCTGAAGCCCTGTTCTTCCATGAAACAAGAGCAAGCTGCAAAGCATGCGCAGCTTTACAATCCCTGTGCTCAAATGTAAAGCATTTCCTTCTGCTGGTTGTATGTCCTAAGAAAGTGGTACAGTTCGTGCCAGAGCCCAAGAAGAGTAATTGGTGGGTGATCTATTTCTGTGTTTAGCCGCAGTTATGAGAGAGTCACTTCCTCATTACAAGAGGAATTAATTCCCACATGATGTCTGAATGTGCTTTATTGAGAACACTGTCTTTGCTCATGAGTAAACCTCCCCAGCCTCATCCATGAAGCCAGGGCCTCTATCTTAGAAGAACAATTGGCAATGAAGCAACCAACGAATTGCTTCTAAGAAAGCTCTTCTCAGCCAATAAATCTGAATTGGTGTTCACCTTGAGCAGATCTCTTAACTGGTTGAGGAGGCACCAGCCCCTTCACCTTGTGGGCTGGAGGGCCTCCTCATGACTTATTCTTCTGGTGCCCTGGATTGTAGGTGGAAACTGCATGCCCAGAAAGAGCAACAGCAGAACCTTCTGAGAAGAGAATGAGGCATACTTTGCCCCTCTTGCTTTTTCTCCAAAGGAAAAATGGGATGGTACAAAAATAAAACCCAATGACCCCAACCTCTGGGTCTCTGCTAAGCTTTCCAAGTCATAACCAGGACTGATTAATCTGCTCTTCCTTCTTGTCTGCTTGTGGTGTGAATTGCATCATCTGATCACTTTTATTCCTCTTGTTTGCAGCACCGCCTGCACACACGAAGGACACTGTCCATGTTTTTTGTAAGTACCTATGCATTTACAGTATTACATACTTATCCTGTATCCCTTACACTGTTAATAGAGGGGGGAAATACAAAGCTTTCTCTCAGAGTTAGATCTTGAACCTTTGTCTCACACAGAACAGGGTGAACCCTCCCAGCTCTCACCTGGGAGCTTCCCTTTCTTCTTCTCCCAGCCTCCCACCCTGGGAGACCTTCCCTTCTCTGCCTCTCGCACAGGGTCTTTCATCAGCCAGCCATCACCTTCCTGTGTGTACCCTCATTAACCCAGAGAAGAGGACATCAAACAAAAAACAAAGCAAAAGCATAGTAGATAAAAGAGAGAGAGTAAAAGCAGGAAGGAAACGATAATGAAAAAGAGGTCCCCTCCATTTCATCATCTGTTGCCTCCCACTTTACTATTCCACTCTCACATTCTGGCAGACCTTGATCGGTATTTTCCTTCAAAGGTTCTGTGCATTCTTTGGTTTGATCTTCCTCTGATGCATTTTCATTCACCGTTTTATGCATCTCGGCTCCAAGCCAAGGAGGAATCCGGGCCGTGGTGCTGCAGAATGTCTGTGGAGTGGGCAAGCGCTCCCTCTTCCAAACCCGGTTGGATCTGGGCCATCCCAGAATGGAGACTAGCCAAGCTGTCTCCCCTGAGCCTTGTCAGAAAACATTGCCCATGCATGCCAAACAAAGTGTGAGCCACTGACAAGCTTAGTTGCCTATAGCCTCACCCAGGACTGCCATCTGCTATGGCAAGGAGAAGGAAGGGTGGCAGCCTGGGCCTTGACTTGTGGTTGAGGCCTATTAGACACTCACACCTGCAGTGTCAGAGCCAAAACAGGGCAGGAGGCCAGACTTCTAGGATTTGTGTGAGTGCACACATAGTCCTGGGTAGCTTACTAGACTAGGCCTGAGCCTCAGGCAATTAGGTTATTGGTGCAAGCTGCAGAGACCTAAAATTGCAGAACCAGGGCCAGCCCAACCTTGAGGCGGACTGAGGCAGCCACCTCAGTGGCAGAATCCCATGAGGCAGTGTCCCCGTGGTGTCCCACCTGCTCCTGCTGCCACTACCACTGCAGAAGCAACAGTGGCTTCCGGTGAGATTTTGCTGGAAACCGCTGCACAACCCCAGTAAATGAGGTTCAGTGGTGGTGGAGATGGCACCTTCCTGTTTTGCCTCAGGCGGAAAAACAGGACAGGCAACCCCAGCTCAGAACAATTTTGGAATGTTTCTTTCTGCCTCGAGCCCAAGCAATGGCAATTCCATTAATGGCCTCCTTTTGCCTTGACTCCTCACAGCCAATGAAAATGCATCAGGATTCACTAGAGGAGCAGCAGGAGGCGGCCGAGTCTGAACCTGTCTATGAGGAGGTGGGAAACTTTGCCGACATGGGCTTTCTGGAGCTCCAACAGTCCCTGCTGCCTCCCGTGGACCGAACCAAGAAGCCAGTTCCATGCTCAGAGCAGGCAGTATCCAGCTCACTGCCCCCCTGCCCAGCCCCCAGGACATCTGGAATCAACGTGGCAAAAGGATGCTGCTTTGAGAGGACCCTCAGGCTGGAGGAGGGGAAGGACCTCCTCCCAGACAAGCTCCCAGGACACAGTGTGGCCCCAAGTGCCGCTGTAGAGAGAATGACCGAGTTGCCTCAAGGGTCGCCTGCCCCAGACTGGGAACAGGGGCAGTCAATAGAGGCACCTGCCTCCACTCCAGAACATCCAATGGGAGAGGAGCCTCAGGCTGGTGCCCCCAGGAAGAAAAGCTTCCAGTCAGACTTGTCCATCAGTGACAAACTCATGCAGGAGCTGAGTTCTGCCATCCTCCGGAAGAAGGAGTGCCAGGAGACACCTGCCACAGTGGGGAAGCAGAACCCCCGGGATGGGGCCCAGGCACAGCTGGAAGGGTCACGGGATCAGAGGACAGAGATTCCTTAAACTGGAACTAGGCTCAGCGCAGTCCTGAGCATGACATGAGTCGCGGGAGGCTGCTGGTCTGCATCACGTCTCTGCCTGTGATGGGTAGAACCAAGTACCCTGCCTGGAAGCGTTGCATTAAGAAATCCTCTCCTCCTCTCGAACTATTTTATCCTTAGAGTTCCCAGCCACTTCTAGAGAGGAAGCGTGGTGTAAAGCAAGGTGGGGTGATATTTACTAAGGCAAGGGTGGTGCCCCCCTCAGCTCCACCCATATCCACGTGCAGAATGTGGTGCTGCGTGCAGGATTCAGGTTCCTGGGAACCTCAGCTTTCATTTTTACAAGTTTCTAGCCCTCATGCTAAGATTATACTCCTGCCTGCCTATGCGCAATGCCTGAATGAAATCATAGAAGTCAAATAGGTGGCTGAGTATGTCCTGTGATAATCTGAACATGTCACAGACTTCAGCTGTTCATGGTGCAAAATTTGGATGGCATGGCCATCTTTTTCTGTTTCGACAGGCCTGCACAGAGAATAGATGTTCTTGAAAAGGTAAGGAAATCCTGAGCATTCCCAGCAATATTCATACTGCCACTTGGAATAAATGAATTTTGTACAACAGAGAGCAAGAGAGTTTGTTTATGCTGAGTTATCTGGAACAGAGCTGGTTAATGTGCACAGTAGATATGGGAGCCAAAGGTTTGTTCATACCGTATTAGAGACAAGTAAATTAGCCACAACTGCTTGAAGATTGGAGAAGGGAATGCGGTAAACCACTTCTGAGGTGGTGATGGTGACTGGGTGAAGCTCTGAGGAAATGTCTCAAGACTGCACATTCCAGTTGGCCCTCAGGATCCTGAGGCAGTTAAGAACACACTTCACTCTTCTCAGTTGGACATCTGAACTTCATAGAATCATAGAATTGGTCATCTAGTCCAACCCCCTGCTATGCAGGAATCTCAATTAAAGTATCTATAACAGATGACCATCCAACCTCTGCTTAGAAACCTCAAATGATTTGGATCACCACTGGGACATGTGCCATTTTCCTGATGAAAATTCCCCTTCCCTTTTTGCCCTAGGCAGCAAAACATGCAGCTACACATCTCTAGGTTTTGCCCTGTGGGACAAAAAGCACCATGGAAGTTTTTTAAATCAGGAGCTTTAAATACCCACCCATCCCTACTGCTATTTTATTTTTTTTAGTTGTGGCTTTCCCAATGGTAACATCAAATCTGATTCTCAGATTCATTTATGAGCCAGGCAGCGAACTTGAAATCATTGGAATCAAATCTAAATATTTATGAAAGGGAAGCCAAAAACAGAGCCAGCTATTCATCTCTGTTCAATAAACAATTTAATTCCCAATATATTATAAAGGAGGAAAGAAGTGTATTAAGGGAACTAACAGGGTAATTTGAGAGAGGACAAAGTTTGAAAGAAACACATGTGGGCTACATATAGCAAGTGTTAAAAAATAACATAACATTTAGTTTATATTCAAAATGTCCTTTCCAACATTCAACAAAAGGAGAACTCTCATCTGCCAGCTGAAGTCAACATGGCCCAAAATTCAAAATCCAGCCAGGTGAGCGCTTGCTTCCAAAGAGGCAAGCTGGACATCCTGACCAGGAGATGCCATATTATGGGCAAGAAAGAGATAAGAGCTATGAGGCATTCAACTCTGCTCTTAGGACCTAGCCACTTAACAATTAATATACAGTGGTACCTCGGGTTACATACACTTCAGGTTACAGACTCCGCTAACCCAGAAATAGTACCTCGGGTTAAGAACTTTGCTTCAGGATTCGAACAGGAATCGTGCTCTGGCGGCACGGCAACAGCAGGAGGCCCCATTAGCTAACGTGGTGCTTCACGTTAGGAACAGTTTCAGGTTAAGAACAGACCTCCGGAACAAATTAAGTACTTAACCCAAGGTTTCACTGTATATAAATATTCCCCAAAGTGAACAATTGATCAGAGGTGAATAAATAAATGCACAGGGAGCATATGTTTACCCTGTTTTCATATTTTTAAAGGGCTGCTGTGGCATTCCTACGGAGCCCCTGGTCATCTCACGGACTATTGACCCGTACACCACTGTTCCGCTGCCACCAACCAGGTCCTCCCCGGTAAATCACTTAGCCTCAGTCAGGTTCTCAAATTAGCAAAGAAGAGTGTAGTTTATTGCAGACACAAACAAAGTTTAACTGCATTCCAAACGTTGTTACTCTTTACCTTCTTAGTCTTATTTTATCCTGTCTCTATCTCTACTACCTCCCCTCACACAAGAACCAACTGCACTGTCTCTCTATTTCCAACTCTCTGCCAACTGCTTTTCCAACTGCCTTTCCCAACCAACCAACATACTAAAACGAACCAACTACCCACTAAAACCAACCAACTACCCACACCCAAACCTCAGGCTAAACCCTTTTATAAACAGGTAGGCTCCACCTCCGACTTTCCTACTGGTCTACATATTAACCCTTTCTCTCCCCCTGTACAGACATTTTCAAATGAACAGGCAAACACCACATCCCTCCCCCCTTAAAGAAGTTTGATCAGGAGGGATAACTGAACAGAGTTACACTCCTGATCAAACTGCATTAGACATTTAAAACAACTCAGTTATCTACAGGAAAAATTATTAACTGTCCATGGTTAACCTTCACCGTCGGGTCTCTTGATAAAGCATCGGCCACAATGTTCAGGGACCTTTCACGCTTCTTATGGGGAAATTGAACTCCTGCAGCAACAGGGCCCTCCTCATCAGTTTGCTATTAGTTCTCATCATCCTTAGCCAAAGCAAGGGTGAATGATCGGTGCACAGTATAAATTTCTGGCCCCAGGTGCATGGTTTTAATTTCTGTAGGGACTAGACGATAGCAAAACATTCTTTTTCTATCATGGTAAGGTGTTTCTCTCTGGGTAGCAATTTCTTGCTGACATACCTGATCGGATGCAGGTTGTCTTTCTCTCCCGGTTAACACAGCACAGCTCCAATCCAGCATTCTCAGTAACATATTATAAAAAATTAGAGGAAATAATAACACCCAAATTACAATTAATTATGAATGAAATTTTAGATAAAGGAGAAATACCCAATTCGTGGCAAGAAGCATTGATAACCCTTATCCCAAAGCAAGGTACAGATTTGAGACTTATAAAAAACTACAGGCCAATATCTTTATTGAATATAGACTATAAAATATTTACTGGAGTTCTTGCAAATAGAATGAAAACTCTGCTAAAAAGGGTAATTTAAAAAGATCAGGCAGGATTTTTGCCAGCCAGACAAATAAAGGACAACACTAGAATAATTATAGACTTAACAGAATATGCCGAAATGAACCCAAGTAAAGAAATGCTTTTGGTAGACGCTGAAAAGGCATTTGACAGTGTCTCTTGGAAATTTATGATCAAAACCTGTGAAAGTTTAAATTTAGGTAAAAGATTTATGAATGGAATTCAAGCAATCTACAAAAAACAAAGAGCCAAATTAATCCCAAACAACGAAATTACAGAAGAATTCGACATCGAGAGAGGGACACAACAGGGATGTCCTTTATCCCCACTCCTATTTATAGCAATATTAAAAAGGTAAAGGTACCCCTGCCCGTACGGGCCAGTCTTGACAGACTCTAGGGTTGTGCGCCCATCTCACTCAAGAGGCCGGGGGCCAGCGCTGTCCGGAGACACTTCTGGGTCACGTGGCCAGCGTGACAAAGCTGCATCTGGCGAGCCAGAGCCAAACACGGAAACGCCGTTTACCTTCCCGCTAGTAAGCGGTCCCTATTTATCTACCGGGAGTGCTTTCGAACTGCTAGGTTGGCAGGCGCTGGGACTGAACAACGGGAGCACACCCCGCCGCGGGGATTCGAACCGCCGACCATGCGATCGGCAAGCCCTAGGCGCTGAGGCTTTTACCCACAGTGCCACCCGCGTCCCATTATAATAACAATATTAGAAACCCTATTAATAGCTCTGAGAAAGGACGAAGAAATAAAGGGCATATGTCTTGGTACACAGTGTTACAAAGTAAGAGCATTTGCAGAAGATGTGATCATTACAACCGAAACACCAAAAGAAATTATAAAAAAGCATTAGGAAGAATGAAAGAATTTGGTGAAGTAGCAGGATTTAAATTGAACAAAGATAAATCGAAATTGATAACTAAAAATATAGGTGAGAAAGGGAAAAAGGAACTAGAGGAAACAACAGGACTTAAAATAGAAAATAAAGTGAACTATTTAGGGATATGGATTACAAATAAAAATACAAATTTATTTAAGGATAATTATATCAAAAAATGGAAAGAAATTAAAAGAAGTATGGATAAATGGGGAAAACTAAAACTATCATTAGGAGGAAGAATATCTATGATTAAAATGATGATACTCCCCAAAATTCTATTTTTATTCCAAACGATTCCAATAGGAACTAAATATTTTATAAGCTGGCAAAGAGATCTTGCAAATTTTATATGGCATGGGGAAAAGGCAAGGATAAAATTAGAAGTAATGACGGGCCCAAAGGAAAGTGGAGGATTCGCAGTGCCAGATTTAAGAAAGTATTTTGAGGCAGCGTGTTGGTGTTGGATAAAAAAATAGATATTATTAAAAGATAATGAAGTCCTAACACTAGAGGGCTGGGACAAAATATACAGCTGGCACGGCTATTTATTCTATGACAAAAAAGAACGACATAAAAAATTTACTAATCACATAGTAAGAAAGGCTCTATTGGATGTCTGGGAAAGAACAAAAGGAAAAATTATTGAGAAAACTCCCCAATGGGTTTCACCAGTGGAAGCAACCACAACATTAAAGAGTAATGTAAAAGAGACTTGGCCAACATATAGGGAAATATTAGAGGATGTAGAGGGAAATATTAAATTAAAAGCATACGAACAATTACAAACATTTAGAATAAATTGGTTACAATATTATCAATTAAAAGCAACATATGAAAAAGACATAAAAAGGAGGGATTTGAAAATAAAACCTCAAAATTAGAAAAGGAAATATTGCAAAGCAATAAAAAAATACTTGCAAAAATATAGATAATGAAAACCACCTTAGAACAAGAGACAAAAGGGGAAAACATGTTAAAATGGGAGCATGATTTGGGATATGAGATAGATCTGGAAAGATGGAAAACTTTTTGGGAGGAAAACATAAATTTTACTGCGTGTGATTTATTAAGGGAGAATTTCAGAAAAATTCACCACAGATGGTACCTAACCCGTAACAGATTGTCAAAAATAAATAAAAGGAGCAATGACAAATGTCGGAAATGTAACAGAACAAAAGGTACGTTATATCACATGTGGTGGACTTGCCCAAAGAGTAAAACCTTTTGGGACATGATCCATGACGAAATAAAAAAATTGATAAGGACATCACACACAAAAAAGGCAGAGGCATATCTATTAGGAATTCTAGATAAAGATATCCCAAAAGATAAAACTAACTTATTTCTATACGCAACAATAGCGGCAAGAATTTTGATTACTAGCTATTGGAAAGAAGACAGCATCCCAACAAAAAGAGAATGGTTGGGGAAACTTTGTGAGTACCTGGAATTAGCAAAACTGATGGATATAATAAGGAGAAAATCCAAAACTATGGTTATGAAGCAATGGGAGTTCTTAAATGATTATTTACAAAATCAGGGCTCAACTACAAAAATCTGGTTGTGTTTAGAATACTCTTGTGCGTAATATAAAAAAAATACAAAGTGAGACATTAAGGAAATCCAAAGGGAAAATATGAAGAACAGAGGTTCTGACGAACGGATTATTAAAAACGCGTGAGGTAAACAGTGGAAGTCTTTTTTTAAAAAAACAATTTATTTAAGGTAGTTAAGGACAAGATGAAATTATACAATTGAATATAAATATAGATGGGAAACGGCTATGTATTGTGAGTACTTACCTACTTTTAAAAATTTTCACTTATGATCTTTTTCTCTTACTTCTTTATTCTTTCTTTGCTCTTTTTTTCTTTTTTCTGATATCTTTCATTTCACTGCTTTATCGTGAATAGCATTTTATAGAGGTATAAATAACTGTAAATATGAAAAGAGACAAAATATTCTCTAATTTTTTTTCCTTGGTTAGATGTATTTTATTTTCTTTTGTATTTTCTTTCGTTGTGAATATATATGTTTTCTAATTTGTACTTAATAAAAATATTAATAAAAATAAATAAATAAATAAATAAATTGTTATTTAGGGGAATTGAATTTAATTCTAAACTATATACTGGAAACGTGGGAGATTACAAGGGGTAAAAAAAACATGGATGTACCGTGCCATACCAGAAGCAAAAAAACTTGTTCTGATGAATTGGAAGAGCCGCAAAAAGATTCCACAGAGCACATGGATTGATAATATGGACAGACTAGCTACATACGAACGAATTGCATGTCAACGCAAATTAATGAATAAATATGAAGAAATCTGGAAGGAATATTTAAGCGATAAGGCGGACGGTGGTGGGAAGTAGGGGGATGAGAGGTGGGGAAATATTGTTAAAAAGGTGTAGTCATAGGTATATCAGTACTCAAATTTTAAATGTTAAATTGTGTTATAAGCATTATTGCAGTTTTTGTTGCGTGTGTTTTTTGTGGTTGTTGTTTGTCTTGAAAAAATGATTAAATAAAAACAAAAACAAATACCAAAGCAGCACAAAAGAGTCCAAGATGCTGGTAAAATAAGTAGCAAATTCAAGACACAAGTACCAGTGGCTATATGGACAAAATGAGGACTGAGAAATAATAAAGATGTATCAGCAGATGCTTGAGGCCTGAAGAAGTACCGTATTTTTCGCACCATAAAGGTAAAGGTACCCCTGCCCGTACGGGCCAGTCTTGCCAGACTCTAGGGTTGTGCGCTCATCTCACTCTATAGGCCGGGAGCCAGCGCTGTCCGCAGACACTTCCGGGTCACGTGGCCAGCGTGACAAGCTGCATCTGGCGAGCCAGCGCAGCACACGGAACGCTGTTTACCTTCCCGCTGGTAAGCGGTCCCTATTTATTTACTTGCACCCGGAGGCGCTTTCGAACTGCTAGGTTGGCAGGCGCTGGGACCGAATGACGGGAGCGCACCCCACCGCGGGGATTCGAACCGCCGACCATACGATCGGCAAGTCCTAGGCACTGAGGTTTTACCCACAGCGCCACCCGCGTCCCACCATAGGACGCACTTTTTCCCTCCTAAAAAGCAAGGGAAAATGTGTGTGTGTCCTATGGAGCGAATGCAGGGGGAGGCAGGCGGGAAAAGCCCTCAAGAGCTGCACACAAGCTCCGTGCGCTCTTGCGGGCTTTTCCACAGGAGGGAGAAGGGACTGACTGGCCGCATCAGTCCCTTCTCCCACCTCCCAGAAAAGCCAGGAGAAGCCGCGATCTCTTTAAAGGGGTTGCACGGCTTCTGCGGGCTTTTGCGAGAGGTGAGGGAATCCCCCCCCCCTCCCAGGAAAGCCAGAAGAAGCCGTGCAGCCCTTTTAAAGTGTGCGCGGCTTCTGCCGGTTTTGCGGGAGGTGGGGGAATTCCCCCACCTCCCAGGAAAGCCCTCCGGCAAGCCGCAATCTCTTTAAAGGAGTTGCGCAGCTTCTGTGGGCTTTTGGGAGACGTGAGGGAATCCCCCCACCTGCCAGGAAAGCCCTGCGCAGCGTCTCCTGGCAAGGAGAGGCTGCACGGGGCTAAAGGGGAAGCCAAAACAGCGAGCGGGATCCACCCCACCCCCTGCCTTGGCTTGCTCCATAGCTGCGTGCAACCCCTCCGGCAGGGAGAGGTTGTGTGCAGCCTGTACGCTGCTCTTTGGGGCTGGGGGGGGGAGATTTTTTTTCTTGATTTCCCCCCCTAAAAACTTGGAGCGCCCTATGGTCCAGTGCGCCCTATGGTGCGAAAAATACGGTACATAGAAATCTTTTTGGCTGCAGGCCCTACTTGTTACCTTTAATGCCACTGAGGTGTCACTTTTCAGGCCATCCAAGATGGGTTTGAATCGTTCCACTTCATCCATTTCTGCTCGTTGTGTCAGTGCCACCAGAACGTGCTCATGCCTATGTAAGAGTAAGGAAAATAAATCAGTAACAGATTATCTGGCAGTGCAATGCTAGCCATGCCTACTTGCTAGTCCCAATAAGTTCAATGAGATGCACTCCCAGGTGCTTTAAAGATGGCAGTCTGACTTTCATACGCTCGCAACAGGAAACTATGTAAGAGTTTGATAAATTGTGCATCTACTGTATTAAAATTTCTAAAAACTGTTAAGAAACAATGTTGCCTTGGATCCAGGGGACCAAAAACCCTCCTAAGCAATATGGAGTAAGATGTGGGGCTTCAAAGTGGGGATGACCCCAAAGCTTACACATGCTTTGTTCAGCTTCTGCTTCTTAGGCTTCAGGCCGTTGTGCAGATTACATGCACATTAAAACTTGCAATTCAAATGTAGCCTTCCGTTTTTAATGTATTTTGAAAAGGATCCCAAGTGCTAGACTGCCCACCTATGAAATACAACTAAACCAAAAGATAAATCGCCTACAGTCACTTACATATCCACAGGCTGAGGCAGAATGCAGAGGGCAGACAGTAGCATGATAGCATCAATCATCATGGATGGGACTTTGGGGTCAACGGCTCTTGCCAAAAGCAGGATCCCCTCCTCCGTTTCAAGCATCGTCTTAATTCCAAACTAAAAGAATGGGGGGGGACACCCATTGAGTGCATGCACATACAGAAAGGTTGCCAATGCCACAGGAAGAGAGTAAGGCAACTGTCTAACCTGGGAAATAGGTGTATGGGGGGGCAAGACCCCCCCCAAGCGGACATGTGCAAAAGTGATGTTGGAAAGATCCCATAAGTGTGCAAATTTAACAAGGGGAGCATCTCAACTGAGAGTAATCACACTGGAGGTTTCTCACTCTTAATCTAGAAGTTCATTTACAATTCATCTCTCCTCTCCTCAAAGTTCTGATGTGCTCAGCTTGAGTTTGACCAAACTGTGGGAGGCAGTGGAAGACAGGAGTGCCTGGCGTGCTCTGGTCCATGGGGTCACGAAGAGGAGGACACGACTAAATGACTAAACAACAACAGCAACAAACCTATATACATTTTAGATTAGATTCCTCACACTATTTCCCTCTTATCTTCAATTCTGCTCCTTGTTTAATTTACACTGCCTCTTCGTTCTCATCAAGTTTCTCCTTTTTTCTTCTCCCCTTTGCTTCATCTTGCTACCTTCCAATACAATACGGTCCCTATTTTCAAATAGCTCTGCTCCCTTGCTTCTCTTACTTTCTTATTGCTTTCTTCTCCCCTCTTAACCTCCATGCTGCTGCTGCATGTTGGCTGGAAGGAAGGCGTGGCTGCGCTCTGCTCCAGGTGGCTGCCATCAGCCTGAGACCCTGCAATATCATCTGCCTTTCCATCAGGTATATAGAAGGGGAAGGCTTCCAGAGGCGAAGCACCATGTGCAACACTACTTGGCATGACACTTGGTGTCACCATGGAGCACCTCTGTTTCTCTGCCCAGCACCAGATTTCTCAGTGGTGACCCAGGTCTTGGAGCCTGAGCTTCCACAGCAGTATCTGCCTGCCATGAACCAGCTAGGGCAGCAACAGCAGCAGCAGTTGTGTTTAATGTTTATGATAATATTTTATTTCTTTGACAATGATGCGGTTTCAAATGTGTCTTTTATATTTGATCTCCTTTAGTACTGTTTTATTTTGAAATGTTTAAGTTTTTTGTTTGTGTGTTTGTTAACTTTGTTCTGTTAATCGTGCAGTCTATATTTGAAATCTTTAAGATAATATTTTAGTTTCCTGCTAGCACTGTTGCTTTGAAAGTATACTTTATATTTGAATTTCTTCTACAAATGTTCTATTTTGGATTGTTTTATTTGTTTTAAAAAGGATAAAATGGTATAAAGGACTTGCAGGGCGAGGGGTCGAGGGGTCAGGCAGGGAGCCCGGCACGTGCGGAGGGAAGGAAGGGAGGGAGAACTTCTGCCGGGCACCGCCAGCTCCGGCCGGGCTGAGAGGGACGGATCCGGCATCCGGGGGCCGCCAAAGCCCCCCCTCTCCCCACCGCCCGAGGGAGATGCCGCCGGCGGGACACCTGCGCGGGAGGGAGACGGAGACCTGCCGGGGCCGCTTCTGCCCGCCTTTCCCCGGCCAGCGCGGGACGAGGCAGAGGACGAGGCGGCGGCGGGGGCCGGGCGGGCGGGCAGGTGCGGCCCCGGCAGGTCCTTCCCGCTCCCTCCCTCCCTCCCTCCGGAGACACTCACGAATTTGCGGGACTTCCCCCCGCCGCCGCCGCCGCCTCCTCCGGGGTCTCCTCCAGGCACGGCCGTCGCGGGGGCCTCGTCGGCGGGGACCTTGCTCTTCTTCCTCTCGCGGCCGGTCCCGCGCGAGGGTCCCCCGCTGCCGCCACTGCCGCCCTCCATGGCGGGGCGCGAAGTCCGCGACCAGGACGGGGGCAGCTGGGCTCTCCTCCCCCGGCGCAGGCAGTCAGTCAGTCAGTCAGTCAAGGAGCGAGCGAGAGGCTCCTGACAGCAACGGAGCTCGACGCCCACCCGACGGGACCTCTCAACGGCCGGGCAGCCGCGCCTGCCGAGCTCCGCCTCAGCCGGGCTCCGCCCTCCGTCACAGTGGCTGCTCCGCGCGCCGGCCCGCCTCCCAGGAAACAGGGCCACGCCCACCGCGGCGGCGACGTCGCACGTGAGACGCAGCCACGCCCCCTCGCCTCCCCCGCCCAAAGCAGAGGGAGAGAAAGGCGGTTGGTCGGAAATCAGGAGAGCGCAGAGATAGGAAAATGGGGAAGAAGGGGGCATGTGAGCTCGGAGAAACAACTTCCAAGATCCTTTCGGCGCTCTCCTTCTCTCTCTCCTTGCCGGCCAGTCGTTCTCTACTATGGAGAAAGATGCAGACAAATAGCTCTCTCTCTCTCTCAATAATAATAATAATAATAATAATAATAATAATAATAATAATAATAATTTATTATTTGTACCCCGCCCATCTGGCTGGGTTTCCCCAGCCACTCTGGGCGGCTTCCAACAAAGATGAAAGATACACTAAAATGTCACATATTAAAAACTTCCCTGAACAGGGCTGCCTTCAGATGTCTTCTGAATGTCAGGTAGATGTTTATCGCTTTGACATCTGGTGGGATGGCGTTCCACAGGGCGGGCGCCACTACCGAGAAGGCCCTCTGCCTGGTTCCCTTTAACTTGGCCTCTCGCAATGAGGGAACCGCCAGAAGGCCCTCAGTGCTGGACCTCAGCGTCCGGGCAGAATGATGGGAGTGGAGACGCTCTTTCAGATATACTGGACCGAGGCCGTTTAGGGCTTTAAAGGTCAGCACCAGCACTTTGAATTGTGCTCGGAAACGTACTGGGAGCCAATGTAGGTCTTTCAAGACCGGTGTTATATGGTCTCGGCGGCCGCTCCCAGTCACTAGTCTGGCTGCCGCGTTCTGGATTAGTTCTAGTTTCCGGGTCACCTTCAAAGGTAGCCCCATTGCAGTAGTCCAAGTGGGAGATAACCAGAGCATGTACCACTCTGGAGAGACAGTCTGCAGGCAGATAGGGTCTCAGCCTACGTACCAGATGGAGCTGGTAAACAGCTGCCCTGGATACAGATTTGACCTGTGCCTCCATGGACAGCTGTGAGTCCAAAATGACTCCCAGGCTGTGCACCTGGTCCTTCAGGGGCACAGTTACCCCATTCAGGACCAGGGAATCCTCCACACCTGCCCGCCTCCTGTCCCCCAAAAACAGTACTTCTGTCTTGTCTCAAGGCAGCATCAGGCACGTGGCTTCTTTGAATCACTTTCTTTGGGGGGTTTACCTGTCTCAGAACATAGAACCAGGCACTTCCCTCCCCTTTGCAGGCACAACGGAATGTCTGTCTTCCAAGACAGAGCAAGGTCAAGGAACAAAGACTACACTTAGTGTGTATGCACACCCTCTGGAATCTGTTAAATTCCAAATAAAGTGCTCTTGCTGGTGCCAGGGTGTCAGGATGATCTGTGCATCAGTTTGCCAGTGGTTGGTCTCCACCTCCACCACGTAAATCTGCTTAACCCTCATATTTTGAAACAATCTGAAAGATGCTGTTGGCGAATTACAGATTAACCAACCCCAACCCCCAACAAATCATGCTGGAGAATTTGGATGAGGTGGAGATATCCCTGCACCCAGCCCAACCCAGAGACACTGCCCTTGTTGGCAGGGCAGTTCCACCAGCAAGAGCTTCCCCACTGTATCTGCCCAAACAAGGGGCACAAGCTACCACTGGCAGCATTGTTAGCAGCAGCCAAGAGCAATTTCCAAAATGGAGTGTTTCAGGGTAGAGGTGGGCTAGAACCCAAATCAGCCGGGCTGCTGCCACATGATAACAAGGGGCCCAACCAGGATCCGGATGCCGATATAGTGAGCTGACATTTTCCTCTGCATACCACACCTGCTCTGATCAGCACACGCAACAAGGTTCTATAGGTGGCAGCGGCTACTCCATGAAGCCTTGTCATTGCTTTTGAACTATCCCCCTAAGTTATCTAGATACTAATAACTTGCGGAAACTAAATATGCTACAAGTGAAATCAGCAACGTTTGAACATGTAGGTCCTCAACTTACCACTATATGGAAGCTCCTCACTAATTGCTTCATCTACAAGTAATGATGTTTCATAAGTCCTAAAATGAAAGGCAGAGTACAGTGAAGTCTTCACATGACACAAACCTGTGCCATTTTATATCCAAGGAAGGTGAAGCCCCAACCCATTATCAACAAAAGTTTCCAGAAGACTCACCAGCATCGGGCCACATTGCGAACTGTGTAGCCACCTCCTCCTAACACCAGGAGGGGTATGTTGAAACTCTTTACATATTCTACACATTCCCTAGGATTCAAAGTTATAAAATTTAGAAATGAATTCCTCTCAAATTTGCTTACATTCACCTATGTGTTGTACATAAACCATCACCCTTCATATGGCTACAAATAGGTTTTGGGAAATTTACAAATAACTAACAACACAGGCTCTATTTACTCAGGTGTATGCTCCTGAGCGCGTTAAAAGTGGGAGGTTTATTTCAGACTGGTCAAAAGCCCAGAAAGATATATGCAGCACAAAGAGTCAGTGTGAACTCTCTAAAGTCCTAAATATTGAAAAGATTGAGTAATGTATATTATGTATAAATACACACAATAACTTATTCTGAGCTAAATGCTGATCTTTCACTACTGACTTCAAAGGTGAAGGTTGAAAAAAAGTAAAGAGAGCCTAGGTAGGTATGTACTATTAACCCATCTGTACCACCTCAAGGTAATTCTTAGTATAACTGTAGGAGGCATACACAATTAATAAAGAACATAAAGAACAAGCAAAACCTGTAAACTTTCTGCTTATCTTGTCTTTGTGACAAAGCAGATAATTGTGCAGGTGTGCCTTATAGAACACACCTGCCTACAGAGGGGGACAACTGATCCAAACATGTTAACAAAAGTGGAACAACAATACCATCACTACTACAAAGCACCAAATCAACAAAGTTTGACATAACACTACATTATTGCTCAGAAAATCAGAAACGAATCCTCATGAGCCAGGATGAGAATCAATTCTCAGAATGGGGAGGGGGAGAGACAGGGTTTCAGACTGTTAAGTACCAAGGACCAAAAAAGATGTGACACAGAGATAGATTAATGCAGGGGGTCGCCAAAGTTTTTGGAGCAGTGGGCACATTTTGAATTTGGGGAAAGTGCCTGTCACAAATTGACTGCTGTTGGGGCAAAGCACAATTAGAGCAAGTACACGCACTGCTGTTTCCCCCTTCCAGACCTCATGCTTATTGTGGGAAATAAGCTATGTCCTGCTTGTGGAGATCACATGGCAATTATTTCACACTAATAGGAAAAATAAACAAGGTGGCCACACCCCTCTCTCACATCCACACACACATAGAGAACCATCTCTCACGCTTCACAAATGCCTCTCCCTCTCTGCCCAAGTGCATCTTTCACTCTCTCAAAGCACACATTCATCCATACTTCTTGCTCACATACGTATCTCAGTCTCTCACAGACCATATGCATGACTCTCCCCCTTCCAGCTCTCTCTCATACAAACACAACACTACACATGCATTTCTCATCTCTCTGCTCAAGTGCATCTCTCCCAATTACACGCAGAACCCCTTCAAGGGGTGAAGCAAGTGGATACCACCAGCTCCACATGGCTGGCAGGCAACAAGCAAGCAAAGAGAATGGACCATTAGGTGGGCAGAGAAGCAATCCCTGCCACTTCTCCCCACTCCAAAAGCAACCCCTCAAAGCAACCAGAATGCAAGAACAACCCTTCCAGCTTTGCTTTATTTTTAACTGAAGCAACCACAAAGGCTCTGATTTTTATCAGACCAGCAGCACTGTTTTTGCAATATAGTTCATTCACCATAGCAAGCAGCTATTTAGCCCATATCAGGAAATAAATATAGTACACCTGCATTTTTCCACTGTGGGAGGCAATAGCAAGTTCATCGGAAAGCAGTTTTTACTGAAGCAGAACAGGTGGGGGTGTTAAACTTTTTCTCATGCTGTTTTTCAATCACATACACACCAGTTAATTCCACTGTGTTTTTCTGCTGCAGGGCTAATAGTCGCTTTGTGGGAGGGGTCAACCTCTCCCTCACCCCTCCAACACCACTAGTCCAAACAAATGTGATGCTCCCACAGCTGCATTAAAGGGTAAAAAAGGTGGGAGATCCAATCACATCAGTTTCAGTTCCAATGTGCCCTTTTACTCAACTCATTAAAGGGACTCACCCATGTCCTCTTATGCTGAGGTTAAAGCAGGGGTAGGCAACCGGAGCCGGCCCATTCACCTTCTCAGTCGGGCCCGCAGATGGTCTGGGAATCAGCATGTTTTTACATGAGCAGAATGTGTCATTTTATTTAAAATGCATCTCTGGGTTATTTGTGTGCATAGGAATTCGTTCTTTTTTTTCAAAATATAGTCCGGCCCCCCACATGGTCTGAGGGACGGTGGACCTGGCCTTGTTAAATCAAAGACTGGAGTTCTGGGGAACTCAAAAGCTTTCCACAATTTTGCATCACTTTGCTTGGTTCTAATAAAGGTTTTGCCCAGCTGGCTTATGAAATGCTTTCTTATGGTCACTGAAGGCAAATACTTCCTGCACCTCCTTTGACAGCTGGTCAGCCCTTGCTAGGTCGAAACGCAAAGCAGCTCAGATGTATTGCAACCTGTGGAAACTTTACCGAAATGCCAGCAGATAACTCTGGCTGAAGCTCTTGCAAGCAGACCCTGCAAAATGTAAGATTTACACTATGATTAGAAAGCTCCTCCCTTGCCAGCGACCTAAATGAAAGAGGAGCATTTGTACAAATAACATCTGTCCACGAGGTGGTGCTAAACTGCCACAAGTGGCAAGGCTGGGCATGAATCATTTTCTCATATAAAAAGGAGGACAATGCCATTTTGGCTATTACTGCCAGCCCACACAGTACAGCCTGGGGTGCGGGTGTAAGGGCAGTTACTTAGGAAACAATGAATCTGACAACTGGTCTCTAGTTGTTTGCCAGATATGGCCCAAAATTATTTAGAAACATCTTCAAAACCATAGTGTGCCTTTTAAAAAGTACTACAACGACAGAAAAGAAGCTTTGGGAGCTGCAGTTGGGATCAAAAGAGCAGGTAGAGATCAATAGAACTGGCAGGACCAGTGAGGTCGGAAGTGGCCAATGCAAATATTTAGCACAAAGCATCTTCCTTGGGTTCAGGAGTGCCTGTTGTCACAGTTGCTTCTCTGCTGGAAGAAAGGTTGTGTGGCCTCCGTGCTCTCCTTACCGTCCTCCTTTATGAAGAACAGCCAACATTGCAGTTCACACCGGTTTTATCACATTTCAGAGCTGCTGTCACAATTTCTAGTGTGGGTTCATACCACAATAACTACTCAGCAGTAAACCTGATTGCATTCCCTGGGGATTGCTCCTTCGTAAGTGTAGCTTGGCTTGATTAGCCTTTAATGTGCTTCACAGGACTGTTCACAAAGGACCCCCCAAAATTCTATGCAAAACTATTGTCTCTCTCTCCCACCCCCCCGCTTATTCTCTTCTCTGTCTTCTTTCCAGAATGTGGAATAAGGTAGAGGAATATTAAGTGGACTAGCAGCCTGTTCTCAGTGCTTTCCCCCTCTAACAAGGGGACTTGCCAGAAGTCAAACCAAGGTGGCAGCAGCCAGAACAGCGTCCGGGGTCAACAGCTCTTAGGCCTGGCTGTGTAAGAAATATCTACCAGGCCAAGGGTGGTATATAGATTTGATAAATAAAATAAATAAATAAATGGAATGTCTTGGCCATAGCAATGTTTTGGGGTTGGGATTGGCTGAGCAGCGCGTAGAACTGGTCAGCCACAGGTTGACAGGAATGATTCCAGGAGCCCCTCTAAGTTTAAACAGAAGTACAATTGCGGGTGGGGGGGCAGGAAATATAGTTTAAAGATTTTTGGTGAATTTTTTGGGGGGAACATGTTTGTTTGTTTGTTTGTTTGTTTTTGCTTGTAACTTCCCCTTTGTAAAGGGATGTGGGTGGCGCTGTGGGTTAAACCACAGAGCCTAGGACTTGCCGATCAGAAGGTCTGTGGTTCGAATCCCCGCGATGGGGTGAGCTCCCGTTGCTCAGTCCCTGCTCCTGCCAACCTAGCAGTTCAAAAGCACAAAGTGCAAGTAGATAAATAGGTACCACTCTGGCGGGAAGGTAAACGCCGTTTCCGTGCGCTGCTCTGGTTCGCCAGAAGCGGCTTAATCATGCTGGCCACATGACCTGGAAGCTGTACGCCTGCTCCCTCGGCCAGTAAAGAGAGATGAGTGCCACAACCCCAATGTCGGCCACGACTGGATCTAACGGTCAGGGGTCCCTTTACCTTTACCTCCCCTTTGTAAGGCAGATACCCTGCTTTGCTCCAATGAGCCCAGCCTTGATTCCCTTCCTCTCACCTGTCTGCTCCAACTCTTCCCCATCCTGAAAGAAGCACAGAGAAGAACCGTTTTTCAGGACATCCCCCTGCTTTTTTGAATGAGGCAGCTGCGTATGATACTATACTATAATATTATATATTAATTTATACCCCGCAGGCCCCCCTCCAACAGACAAGGGCTCAATGAGGCTTACAGATAAAAACCGCTAAAAACCTAGGGGTGGGGGGTAAACAATCATTAGAACAACTAAACATCAACAATTAAAAACCGTATAATAGTCAGGGAAGTTGCTTTGGGAGCCTTTTTGGCTGGAGAGCGGGGTACTGATGCTCTAAAATGAATAATATAAACAATACATATATAAGATCTATTAAAAGCCTGCGATAAGAAGAGCGCGGCCCCTGCCATTAACAGCAGCCCGTTCCCAAAGCGCACCGCTCAGCGCCGCCACCGCCTCCTCCCAGTCGCCAAAGCCCCGAGAAAACGCCCCGTGGGAAGCGGCGGGGAGGCGGGCAGGGGCGGGCGGCGCTCTGCGGAGCCGGGCGGAGCCAGGCCAGCCGGGCGGCGCGGCAGTTCCGGACTCGCCTCCCCGCCGCCGCAGCCGCGCTCTGGACCCGCTTACCGAGGTCGCGAGGGCGGCCGAAGGAGGCGGCGAAGCGGGGCGCCCAGGAGCCCGTCGCCATGCAGCCGCCGCCGCGCAAAGTAAGTGCCTGCGTGCCGGGCGCGCGGAGGAGGAGCCGGGGAGGGCCCTCCTTGGCACCCGGGCACAGTCGGGGCCGCCGGGTCCCCGAGACGCGCTCTCCGCCCCCTAGTCTGAAAGGGCGTGCGCCCTTGAAGGGGGCGGCTTCCTTGGCAGCGCCGCGTCAGGCTCTAAACTAGGGGGGCCCCCAAACTTTGGGGAACCTGTGGGCACATTTGGAAATCTAATAAGCTCTTGCGGGCGCCACAAACGACCCATTTCGCAGAAGGAGAAAACCGTGGAGATGTGCAGAAGCTCCTCCCAGAAAACGCGGGGGGGGGCATCTACGCACATCTCAGAACAAATGAAACACAGAGGAAGGGGAAGGGGCAACCCCCCCCCAAAAAAAAAACAAGAAAGCAAACAAACACTCGTTAGATCTAAAAATTGGGCAGGGGCTTGGCTGGTGATGGAGGGGGTCTTGGTGGAAGGTGCCACAATGCCTGTAGAAGCCATATGGAGCCCCCCCTAACCTCTTGGACTCTTATGCATCATAATTCCTAGCCTTTGTATTTAAAGCGCTTAGCATCCACTCCCTTGTCATCCTTGCAACAACCCTTTTGCAGAGACTGAGAGGAGGAGTGACTTGCCCAAAGCTACTTACGGAGTTCATGACAAGCAAGATTTGAGCCAGGGGCTTCTAGACGCTGTTGCTACACCTGCTCCATGTGGGTTGAGCTCCTGGAGCTTCTGCCCACTGCTGGTCCCTGAGGGCAGCTGTTACTGGGGTCCTGCTGGTCCTCTTCCCACTGCCTCTGGGTTCGTAGCCTTACGGTTCCATTCCTGTGCAAAATAGGGGGTTCCTTTTCCTTCTGCTCCAGGTGTGTGTGCTTGCCTGCTCCTTGCCCTGCAGGAGGGCCTATTGCCATTGATAAGGTGCAAACTCTCGTTCTTCTGCAGGTTAAGTTGACCCAGGAAGTGAAAGTGCGCCTCATAGAGCAACTGTCAAGCCTTCAGAACAAGCAACAACGGGAGCTGGAACTCCTAGAGGACATCAGGTAACAAACTGAAATTGGGAACTGGGCAAGCTCCTGAACAGGTTCTGCCACAGGCCTAAAGGCTACCCTTTCCCTCCCCTGTTAAACAGCCTAAGACAGCCTTCCTCCTTACAGACATTGAATCAGAAAGCAAGGGATGGAGGTTGACCTCTTGCTAGTGGGTGACCCATGAACTTCCGAGAGCCTACTGCTCCTTATCCAAGAGGCTTAGTCTGTAAAGAGCATCAGCCTTAAGCTAGAAGTGTGGTTCACCTGCTTACATAAATCCAGCAGTCATTTGTGTTGATTCTGTACCTGAAGTTACCATGTTATGTTTCAGGGACTCTTCCAATGGATCAGTGGTTCATATTTAAAATGTGGGAATTACTGGACAAAGCAGAGTGGTGCTGAGTAGCATGTGCTCAAACCTGAGCCATTACTGTGCAAGATTGAGGCATCTCAGGGCCAACGAAAACAACAGCTGCTCAGTAGTCCATTCCCCCCCCCCTTTTGCTGGAGGCCATGTGAGTTAAAATAATGTGAGCTGCTGGGTTATTAGGAAAACTGCTCAGTTGAGGTCTTCTCTGGAATTTTCTGTCAGGAAGTATGACACACTAATTGTTGTTTCGTAATTATTACTACTTTGAACTTGTTTTTTAAAAGCACCATGCAATTTCTGAGGTTACAGTCGCAAGGGGGAGTTGGGTGCATGTTAGCTGGGCTTCCGCTGAGTCCCAGAGCTCTTCACCCAGCAGATCTTGAGAGTGAGATTGTTCCCTTGCCCTTAGATTCTGATTGTGCAAGAAGATTGGGCTGTGTGGTTATTCAGGGCCTTTGTCTTCTCCTTGCTTGCAGGTCCTACAGCAAGCAGCGATCTGCCATTGAGAGGGAGTACGGGCAGGTGAGACAATGCAAGGCTTCTGAGCTGCTTGCTTGAAATATGTTGCATGCTCCCATTAAATTGGGTGTAGCCAGCGACATATCATGGCGGGGTGGTGGTGGTGGATGTTACCAAAAAATGTCTGGCCTTAGTAGCGGCCATTTCCCCAGGGTTTAGAGCTCTAACTAAGTCGTGTCAAGAGATGGATACAGACTCGGCTTGTGCCATCCATTGTAAGCCAGCAGTCTTCCCTAGCTGAAGGAAGTGACCCAGTGAGCAGGCAAGGATCATTTGAGCTCTTCCTTGGAGCTTATAGACCTAAAGAGCCGGCTGCAGCTGTTTCTTATTACTTTTTCTACTTGGAAGTGGGCAGACGAAGAGTCAGCTGTAGCTGGAACTTGTACAGCAAAGGGTCTTGCAATCACTAGAAAAAGCTGAAATAAGAGGTGGTACTTATCTGAACATAGATCTGATTCCCACCTGGGCCATGTTTTGGAGAGGCCTCCTGGGTTATGCCCAAGCTATGCTATCAAACCAACATGCCCTGAAGGCCTAACTTCCTCAGCAAGCTACTAGGCTTTATGTCCTCACATTACTGAGTGTTGCTGACAGAATCCTACCCTTTAGCTCTCCTGCCTAATCTCTGATTCTCTCTTGGTTGCATCTGGCCACTGCACACATAGATGGCTTCGTTTGGCTGTCCCCACTGAGGCTTGGGCCATTATCTCTTGAAGTCCCAACCTGGGATTGCACGTGAGTAGGAAAGTGATCCCTTGGTGTATCATATCACTCGTCTGCATTTGATCTTCTGCCATCTTGTTGGACAGCATCCTTTTCATTCCTCCCCATTTGCTTCTTGCGAGCCATTCACTGGTGTTGATAAGTATTGTTCCCATCCTCCTGGGGGGTGACATAACTGTAATGGGACTGGCCTTGGAAGGGTCCCCCCAGGCACTTTGCCTGTCTAGAACTGGACATGGAAGATGAGTTTGGGGACAAACATGCCTTTTAGGTCTGATTCTCGTATTCAGCAGGATCGTGTGTTAAGAGATTTCTGGACTGCTGAATATTACTCCATCTAAAGCCATAACTCATATGTTGCATTTGAACACTTTTCAAAACAAGAGAAGCCAACATGCACTTTCAAAAGCAACTCCAAAAGTCATTGGAGTAGAGAAATGCCAGGCAAGGAAATTGTTAAAGACCTGTTCCTCTTCTCTTCTCTTCCTTTCTCCCCGCCCACTGGCAATTTTTCTGGTTTAAAATAAACTAATTATAAGTCATATTTGTGTGTAGGAAGTAATTCTATGCCTCTAGAAACTAGCCTGCCTCGGGAAAGGCTGGTTTTCTGTCTGCTGAAATAGGGAAGCATTTGAACATGCACTGCCATCTCCTGCTGCATGAACTTGTACATTTTAGGAAAGGCTTCACCACGTGATTCTTCTGGTCCTTTTAAAGTTCATACCCTGTTAGCATCTACTCTCCTTTTGTGCTACCCTCGACATGGATTCACATAGACAGTTTGGGACTTGTATTTTCTGTATGGGAGACCCCATACAGGCAAAGGGGCTGGGAGCTGTGTGTGCCAATCCATCGCCAGGAAGTTTGCTTTTCAACAGCTTTTCCAAATTTGTGAACATTATTTTTAAGCCAAATGTGAATATATATATGTGTGTATGTGTGTATATATATATATATATATATATATATATATATATATATATATATATATAATTTTCATTTATATACATTACAACAATGATTCAACTACAATTTTAGCATTTCCAGCTTCGACTCCCTTCCCTCTCTTTCTGCGGTTCTTTACATTTATTTTCATCCTTGCCTGTCTTAATTTATTCTTTTATTCATCTATTCTCATATATATCTCATATATATTTTTGAACTGCAGGTTTTTACAATAATCCCGCCAATGTCTTGATCTGTTTGCAGATTATTTGTAAATACTCAATAAACCATTTCCATGCCTTTCTAAAAAGTTTGTTATTTTGATTTCTTATTCTTCCGGTAAGTTTCGCCATTTCTGTATACTCCATTAGTTTCTGTATCCATTCTTCTTTCATTGGGACCTCTTCTTCCTTCCATTTTTTGGCAAATAGCATTCTTGCAGCTGTGGTCACATACATAAATAAATTTCTATACTGTTTAGGTAGCTCTGATCCCATAATTCCCAAGAGAAAAGCTTCTATTTTTTACGAATGTTATCTTAAACATCTTTTTCAATTCATTATATATCATTTCCCAGTAAGCTTTAACCTTATTGCAAGACCACCACATATGGAAAAAGGTACCTTCTTTCTCATTACATTTCCAACACTTATTTAATTTTGATTTATACATTTTTGCCAATCTACTAGGTGTTAGATACCATCTATATAAAATTTTCATATAATTTTCCCTTAAACCATAACATACTGTAAATTTTATATTCATATTCCATAATTGTTCCCATGTTTCCATTTCTACGTTGTGACCAATATCTTTTGCCCAGTGTATCATTGAAGATTTCACTTGTTCGTCCTTTGTCTCCCATTCCAATAACATTTTAGACATCACTTTAACATTACAGTTTAACAGGTCTCTCTCTAGTTGTGATAGTTGTTCCCCAAACCCCCGCTTCATATCCTTTTTAAATACTTCATTCAAATGATGATATTGTAACCATGTTGTTAACACCCCAATAAATCCTTAAACTCTTTTAATTAAAATTCTCCACCCTCCTCTCTTAGCAAATTACTAAAAGTCACCCAACTTTCCACCATATTTTTCTTTTTCACCGCTACGGCTTCCAAAGGTGAAAGCCAAAGTGGTGTTTCAGTCTCTAATAAGTTTTTTATATTTATCCCATATTCTATACATTTCCCCCCTAATTATATAGTTTGTGAAGCCTTTGTGTACTTTCGCCTTTTCATACTACAAATAAGCATGCCAACGAAAAATATTATCATGACCTTCCAAATCTAAAATATGCGGGTTCTTCAATAGCAACCATTCCTTCAACCAGCACAGACAAAATGCTTCATAATATAATTTAATATTTGGCAGGGAGAAACCTCCTCTCTCTTGCGTGTCTATTAGTATTTTATATTTTATTATTGTTTTTCCCCTAGCCAGTTGGGCTCCAGTGACGGAGGTGTTTGAAAATGCTGTGCCCTTGGTGTTTCAAGATCAATGTGGTCCCTGTAACACAGCTGATGACTGGGGAAAATGCGTGCATTTAGATCAGCTGCATTTGGCTTGCGAGTCTTGCAGGATGGGACAACCACTGACAGTGTTTCTCATGCAAGGGCTGGCATGGTGCTGACTCAGCACTGCTCCTGTGGTGCACCTCTTTGCTACTCCCAGTGCCACATGGGGCTTGTCAAGCAAGCAATTACCATATGTTTCGCCCTATTGGGCGCACCGGCCCATAGGGCGCACCTAGTTTTTTGGGGGGGAAATAAAGGGGGGGAAATGTATTTTTTCCCCCAGGCGCGGGGCTGGGGCGGGGGAAGCCCGAGCTTCCCCAGAACCCAGCCCCCAGAACAGGCTGCTGCCCGCAAGCCTTGCGAGCCCGGCGGGACCTCCCGCCGGGCTCACAAGACTTGCAGAGAGCTGCCCGAAGCCCGGGGTGCACAGCGCCACGCTCCCCGGGCTTCGGGCTGCAGGCAGCTGTGCGCAAGCCTGCAGAGCCTGGCGGGAACTCCCGCCGGGCTCCGCAAGCTTGCGGAGAGCTGCCCGAAGCCCGGGGTGCACTCCACTGCACTCCCCGGGTTTCAGGCTGCAGGCTGCTGTCCGCAAGCCTTGGGAGCCCGGCGGGAACTCCCGCGGGGCTCCCAAGGCTTGCGGATAGCTTCCTGAAGCCTGGAGAGTGAGAGGGGTCGGTGCGCACTGACCCCTCTCGCTCTCCAGGCTTCAGCGAAAGCCTGCATTCGCCCCATAGGATGCACACACATTTCCCCTTCATTTTTGGAGGGGGAAAAGTGCGTCCTGTAGGGCGAAAAATACGGTAAAGCAACAAAGCCATCATGCATGGGGGAAATTGGTTGCATGAACTGACTCTGAGTTACTGTCAGGAAACCGCAGTATTCTGAACCTTGGACCAGTGATAACTTTGCCTTATGCTGTTTTGAGTTTCTGAGCACACCTGCGTTCAGGTTTTATTTTAAGAATTGGATGTGCTCAGTCAACACACTGAATTCCCGCAGTCCTACACCATGGATAAGGAGGGTGCAAAACATTCCAGGATGTGCTTGATGCTGAGCATCTTCCCTGAGACGAGAGCACCTGCTGTGCAGCAAACCAGTAATATCGGAAGCTGCCGTGTCAACATAATACTGGCTCTTGGGTCTTTATCAGATGCTTGTTACTTTTATAGTCTTCTCCCTTAAGTGGTGAAGATATTTCCCTATAGCAAATACATATGAAAGAAGTGAAGGAGAAGAGTTAGGACAAAATCTTTAACATTTATGAAAAATGGATATTGCCCCTTTTAGGTGATACTTAACTGATGGGAGGAAAAGAGGCGTCTGATAATTAAGTAGCGCCCCTGTTCCCATGACCAAAAGTGCAATATTTTCTTGTCAGTTAAAGCAAATAAGAAGGGGGTGGGGAGTGGAGGACAAGTCTTTGTGCATTAACTGGGCAAAGTGACAAATGGTCAGTTCACAGGAATTGTTTCGGCCATACCATTTCTATTATTCTTTGCAAATAAGAGGACTTGCGTCCCAGGAAAAGGCGTTTCCAGAGAGCCAAATTTTGTGCTGTATTGGTCCATTAAAACAGGGGTGGATAGAAGGGAGGTCAAGATCTACTGGAGAAACTCTGGGTTGTTTGCAGTAGATTGCCAATGACTTTTGAGTTCCAACTGTTACAGCAACTTTCCCCCCAAATTAGGATGCTTTGGGGTATAGGGAAAACTAGGAATGGGTTTTTGTGTGAAAGGACTGTGAGCTCAGTTTTGGTACTATGCATAAATTCCTGAACTGAGATGTACTCCGGGGGCCCAGGTACCTAGTGCATGGGTGTCCCTCTTTCTAAGTGTATTTTTGGTCTTTGTTGGAAGCAGCCCAGAGTGACTGGGGAAACCCAGCCAGATGGGCAGGGTACAAATAATAAATTATTATTATTATTATTATTATTATTATTATTATTATTATTAGTGCTAGAGTTCTGTCTGGTCCTGTTACATGGGATCAATTCCAATCTGTTACCTCCGAGGATGTGGACAGGCTGCTTGGACAAGTGAAACCGACCACCTGTCTCCTTGATCCTTGCCCATCCTGGCTGATAAAAGCAAGCCGGGAAGGGCTGGGCGATGGGCTCTGCGGGGTGGTGAATGCTTCCCTCTGTGAGGGAGCCTTCCCAGACCCGCTGAAAGAGGCGGTCATTAAACCGCTTCTTAAAAAAACATCTTTAGACCCGGCCAATTTGGCCAACTATCGCCCAGTCTCAAATCTGCCATTCTTGGGCAAGGTGATTGAGCGGGTGGTTGCTGAACAACTCCAAGCACGCCTGGAGGAAACGGACCATTTGGATCCCTTCCAATCAGGATTCAGGCCTCACCATGGGACTGAAACTGCCTTGGTCGCGCTGGTTGATGATCTCCGGTGGGCTAGGGACAAAGGTGAGAGCTGTTTCCTAGTTCTGCTGGATCTCTCAGCGGCCTTTGACACCATCGACCATAACATCCTTCTGGACCGTCTAGAGGGGCTGGGAGCTGGGGGCACTGTCATACAGTGGTTCCGCTCCTTCCTCCTGGGCCGTGTCCAGAAAGTGGTGGTGGGGGATGAGTGTTCAGACCCCTGGGCTCTCACTTGTGGGGTGCCTCAGGGTTCTGTCCTCTCCCCCATGCTTTTTAATATCTATATGAAGCCGCTGGGAGAGATCATCAGGGGGGTTGGACTGGGTGTTCATCAGTATGCAGATGACACCCAGCTCTACCTCTCCTTTAAATCAGAACCAGTGAAGGCAGTGAAGGTCCTGTGTGAGTGCCTGGAGGCGGTTGGAGGATGGATGGCGGCTAACAGATTGAGGTTGAATCCTGACAAGACAGAAGTACTGTTTTTGGGGGACAGGGAGCGGGTTGGTGTGGGGGATTCCCTGGTCTTGAATGGGGTAACTGTGCCCCTGAAGGACCAGGTGCGCAGCCTGGGAGTCATTTTGGACTCACAGCTGTCCATGGAGGCGCAGGTTAACTCTGTGTCCAGGGCAGCTGTCTACCAGCTCCACCTGGTACGCAGGCTAAGACCCTACCTGCCCGCAAACTGTCTCGCCAGAGTGGTGCATGCTCTAGTTATCTCACGCTTGGATTACTGCAACGCGCTCTACGTGGGGCTACCTTTGAAGTGACCCGGAAACTGCAATTAATCCAGAATGCGGCAGCTAGACTGGTGACTGGGAGTGGCCGCCGGGACCACATAACACCGGTTCTGAGAGATCTGCATTGGCTCCCAGTACGTTTCCAAGCACGATTCAAAGTGTTGGTGTTGACCTTTAAAGCCCTAAACGGCCTCGGTCCTGTATACCTGAAGGAGCGTCTCCACCCCCATCGTTCAGCCCGGACACTGAGATCCAGCGCCGAGGGCCTTCTGGCGGTTCCCTCATTGCGAGAAGTGAGGTTACAGGGAACCAGACAGAGGGCCTTCTCGGTAGTGGCGCCCGCCCTGTGGAACGCCCTCCCATCAGATGTCAAAGAGATAAATAATTACCTGACATTCAGAAGACATCTTAAGGCAGCCCTGTTCAGGGAAGTTTTTAATATGTAACGCTGTACTGTTTTTAACACTGATTGGGAGCCGCCCAGAGTGGCTGGGGAAACTCAGCCAGATGGGCGGGGTATAAATAATAAATTATTATTATTATTATTATTATTATTAGGCACTATTTTGCACTTGACCCCAGCTGGTAGATGTTGGTGGGGTCTCACACAACCTGCATTCAAACCATGGAAAAACAGAATGCTGTGAATGGCGAGCAATTAATAACGTTGTCCATTTTTTTATGCAGTCCTACTTTTCTCTTAGACGTCAGTGGCGCTGTGGGTTAAACCACAGAGTCTAGGGTTTGCCAATCAGAAGGTCGGCAGTTCGAATCCCCGCGACGGGGTGAGCTCCCGTTGCTCAGTCCCTGCTTCTGCCAACCTAGCAGTTCGAAAGCACGCAGTGCAAGTAGATAAATAGGTACCTCTCTGGCGGGAAGGTAAACGGCGTTTCCGTGTGCTGCTCTGGTTCGCCAGAAGCGGCTTAGTCATCCTGGCCACATGACCCAGAAGCTGTACGCCAGCTCCCTCGGCCAGTAAAGCGAGATGAGTGCTGCAACCCCAGAGTCGTCCGGGACTGGACCTAACAGTCAGTGGTCCCTTTACCTTTACTTTTCTCTTACGGAGTTCACTTCAAATTAACATGGTTCCTCAGTGGCCTCCCATGCAGGCAGTGGCCAGGCCTGCTTAGCTTCAGCCGTGCTTCCCAAGCCGCCTATAATAAAGAAGATAGTTGCTGATAATAGCTAATGGAGCCGGAGAATCTCCACACACACAACACCCCCCCCCCGGCCTCCTCTTCTTCTTCTTGGAACTGCTGTGGAGAGGAAGAGCCAGCCGCTGGAGGCCAGTCTTACATCTGCAGCTCAGCAGGGGGGCCACAACACACACCCTGGGTGACTCATCTGCTAAGTTTTCTGCATGCGGGATGGGGAGGGATACCCAAAAAGAGCCAGTGGCCATATTTGCAGGAGCTTTCAGGGAGAGGGAGGGCTGGCTTGTGTTGTTGTTTCGTTTTTAACTACTCTTCATATCTTTCTTGCAGACTTAACATGGGTGGAAAGGTGGGGCACAAAATGTTTCAAAATAAATACACTGTATATATTTACAGGCATTGCAAAGGCTGGCAAGTCAGTACCAGAAGAGAGATGGGCAGCGTGGCTGGAGCGTCGCCAGTGACTCCAGGTGGGGAATTGGGCTTTGTGGCGAAAGGAGCTGAGTTGCCTTGCTTATTGGGGAAGGGGCTCGCCTGGCTTAGCAGGTGGAAAGGATAGCTTTTGAGGAGAAGGGGGACATCTTAGTCTTGTACTCATCTCCCAAGCTTGGTGTTCAGCTGAATCCAGCTTTGATCTGTTCTCAAGGCTAGGCCAAATAGCAATACCACCGTGTTTAATTACATGTGTTTTTGGTCATGTACATGGGTAGGCAAACTAGGGGCCGGATCTGGCCCAATCGCCTTGTAAATCCGGCCCGCAGACAGTCCGGGAATCAGCATGTTTTTACATGAGTAGAATGTGTGTTTTTATTTAAAATGCAGCTCTGGGTTATTTGTGAGGCATAGGAATTCGTTTATTTCTGCCCCCCCCCCAGGTCTGAGGGATAGTGGACAGGCCTCCTGCTGAAAAATTTTGCTGACCTCTGGTCATGTATATGCCTGGGGAAATGTGGCTATTGTTCTTTTAAGTGCCCAGCTCTTTGAATTCAAAGAGCCTTTTCTCTTTCCTTTCAGCTCCTTAACCTATAATGTTGAAAACCTCTTAGCAGAAAATGTGGTGGTTTTTGATATTGCATTGTGGCTTTATGCCTTTCTTTAATCAAGACATCTGTCAATGCAGTATCTGTGCTTGCCCTTGAATTTTAGTGCAGGAAGCAAAAGCGCCACCCGGATTACTTTCTTCCTCATTATTACTTGGGAGGAAGGAGGCTCTGTTAGCTGGAAAGCAAAGAAAGCAAGTGGGAGGAAGTAAAGAAGCAGCATTAAGCCATCGTTCCAGCGAAATGAGGATGTGTGCGCAACAACTGGATTCAGGAAATGGGTGGAAGGATGTGAGGAGCAAGGAGGGAGAAGCTGGCAACTGGAGCACACAGGCCTGGCAGAAAAACGAGGCAACTGAACCTTGACACAGTGGATGCTGTTGCCTTGTGTTGTTGGTCTAATGCAGCCATTCAATAGAGCTTCCTCAAATTTAACCCCAAGGCAAGTTCTAAGAATCTTGGAGGATGTTTTGTGGAGAGAGAAGCTGATGCAATGAAGCCCAAGCTCTGAGCCTGGATGGGGCTTTATACTCGAAGAGCTCAGGAAGTGGTTTTAGCACTTCAGGAGGCTGCTGATAGATATCGCTGTGCACATAGTTTAATGGGGACTGAGTGCATAGCTGTCAACCATCCCTTATTTGGTGGGAAAGTCCCTTATCCCAGCGCTGTGTCCCGCTGCTGTCCCTTATTGATGATGTCCCTTAAATTTCCCGGGTTTCAAAGGAAGCAGCTCCTCTCCCTCCCTCCCTGCCGGCCAGGGAGGAAGGAGGCTCCGACTGTGTTGCTTGGCTGCGTTGCTCACCCAATAAGGAGTCTAAGAACGACTGGGGGGTGGAGCTTGCATGCCTTGTGCCAATCAAATCGGCCACGTTGCCTGGGGACTCGCCTTTGCTCAGCGCTTCCCAGCGGAGAGGTGACGGTATTTTTCCTTGCTGCATCCCCTTTGCTGGGTTGCTGCACTGTGGGAACCACCACTTGAGGCTTCGTTTGGCTGCTGGCTGGGCTTTCTGCCTTTGGCTCGGAGGGGCTCAGAAGTTGAACATCACTGTGCTCCTTGGAAAATCCCTTATTTTGGCTGCTGATCCCTTATTCTCAAGGCTGCTGGTCCCTTATTTTCAAATCTGTAAGTTGACAGCTATGACTGAGTGCAAATCAGCAATTGTTTAGAAAGATGCAGCCGGTCGGTCTGTACTGCATGTACCATGCTGCTTAGTGCAGTGGCTGTCAGGGAATGAAAAACCCTGGTGCTCCTGGAGGACAGAGTCCTCAGACCTCATGAAATCAGAAGCAGGGGCTGGTGAAAGCTGGTAACGCCTTGACCTCCTCTAATATTTCTGCAGGAGTGTCTTTGGAGTCTGGAAAGGTGTGATCGATGGCACCGTCTCTTCTGGTCAGTCCAGGCTGGCTGCCTCCGATAATTATCGCAGTGTGAGCGCAGAGGCAGCTAAAACCGCTCGTATGTCAAAAGAACACTTGTTCAAAAAGGTACTCTTTGGGTGGGCTAGGAGGGTCCTAGTAGCAAGCCTTTGGGGACAGAGAAGCCGTGCTTGGCTCTGGATGGGGAGGGGTCCTTGAGACTCCGCTAAGGGGTTGAGCAGCAGCTGGCAGAGGGCAGGATGCTGAATGTCGGACCACTTCCCTACCTGCTCTCCTAGGGCATGGACCAGCTGCTGAATATCCAGACTGAACTGCTGGAGACGGTGAAGGAAGTCAGCAAAACCAAGAAGCATTACACACAGATTGAGCGGTCCAGTGAGGTAGCCAGAGAGAAGGCTGCCGATGTGGATGCCAGGTGAGCCCCCGGTTCCCTACCCACCAAGCAGGGGAATCCCAAAATGTGAGTGCCAGGGGGTCCCAGTGCGCCCTGTTGTTCTCGCAAGTCTCGCATGGTCTGGGACTTAAGATAGAGCTTTCCAGAGCTGAGCATCACTTGGTGGTTCACATCCAGGGGATCTGTGGGAACTGATGCCTGTCCTTTCCCTCCCCTCCACAGGCTCAGGAAGAGTGACCACGGCATATTTCACACAAAGGCCAGCTTGCAGAAGCTCAGTGCCAAGGTCAGAGGCCCATCCTGCCACCCCACTGGGACACTGAAGTGGGTTATAGAGGCCTGAGGGATGCGCCCGTCGCACAGCTGGCAGAGAGCTTCCCCATGTGGGGTGTGGGTTTGGTAGGCCTTTGAAATGTCGAGTGCATGGCCCTCTGTTCCTCTCATTGCAGTTCGCTGTGCAGCTGGCAGAGAATTCACAGCAGCTGGTGGTGGCACGAAATGAGTACCTCTTGACTCTGGCGGCTGCAAGAGCCCACCTGGAGCACTACATCCATGTGGAGCTGCCTGCTGTTTTCAAGGTAAGAGCTCTCTTCTTACACTGCACACCTTCTCCTCTGAGGACCTGGGCAGCTTCTTGTATAGCTGTGGCAGGCCATAACTTTGAACAGGAAAACCCTATGTGAAGGGACAGTGGTACACAGCTTCCTCTCCACTGACACACACTCCCCTAGTTTCCAATTTCACCTTCCTGCAGCTGTGTCCTTTTAAAAAAAAGGTGGGGAGAATTGCATGTTTTTTAGCCTTCCCTAAAATTCTTGGATTGCTGCCTACTGGTGCGCAGGATTTTAGCTACTACGCAGGATTTTAGCTTGAACCAAATTCTATTTCCCAGTTTCTTGCCAATCCCACAAATATCTTGCCTCAAATAGGCCCCTGTTTTTCTCTCAAGGAGTGCAGGGAGTTGCCTCATTTTGGATGACTCCCTGCACTGCAGCAAGTTTGGGCGGAATGATCTCTCTTCTCCTACGTGTACCTCTGTCCTGGAGGAGCCTCCCTTCCTGTTCCTCTTCTCGCTGTGCACCACCCAACCTGTTGGATCTGTGTTTTGTCAGATGCTGGATGGTGACCTTTATGAGCGGCTCAGAGACCAGCTGACCTTGATCAGCAAGACAGAGCTGGAGGTCTGCCACGGCACACAGGAACTTTTCCAGCGTGTTCTAGGTACATCTGCACAGGTAACAAGGCGCTGATAAATGACTGTGTTTCTAGGGGTCTGTAGGGTTTCCTCAAAACTGCTGTTCTCCTATTGGGAGAAAAATATAGGCATATTTTTACATTTGATGTTTTCAGATCTCCTCCAAGAGAAATCCCTCTGTGACTATTCTAAAGCTTTCTGAAGAAGAAGAAAAATTGAGAAATACAATCATGGATCTCCAGTGTCCCTTCTGTTTTGGCCCTTATTCTCTTGCCTAGCAAGTTTGGACTTTCTTCCCCCACCTTACATGTCACAGTTTAGTGTTGCTGTGGAACAGCCATTCCCCAAATGAACTTGTGGTAGCCCTAGGTCTTTGTTTCCGAGTTAAGCAACTTCAAGTACTTTTCTTTGGGACCAATCTGAAGAAAATGATAACCACCTTGTTAGACCTTCTCTACCTTTTTTTGTGGAATAACCTGTGAGCCCTCAGAGGCCTACCAGCAGGTGGGATAGGGTTGTCTCTTAAGCTTTTCCAACCTCCTGAAGCCCACCAAGCTGCACAAGACTTCATCTGCCTCTGGTGCCCTCTTGGTGTGTGAATTGTTGGAGGAGCAAAAGACTTGTATGGTGTTGTTGTGGAGCTCAGTCAGGAAGAGTAAAATTTGGGACTGGGTGTAGGGAGCACAAGCAAAATTAAAGAAAAAAGATGGTAACAGACGGGCCACAGAGATCTATAGGACAGGGATGGTTGACGGATGGGATAAAGAGAAGCCTGCAGAGAAAGAGGAGATTGCACTATGGGATGTGGAGAGAGGAGGAGCACCTGAGAGATTGTGGGAGCAGGAAAATGTAGCATAAGAAAGGTGAGTAAAGGGTAATGGGTGGAGTTACAAATACCTTGAGGACCACCGACCTGGACCTTGTGATCCTTATTTGAGACCCTCCTTCACGTGCCTCCTGCGCTAGAGGTCCAGAGGGTGGCAACACAAGAATGAGCCTTTTCTACAGTGGCTCCCTGTCTGTAGAATGCTCCTCCTAGGGAGGCTCGCCTGGCGCCTTCATTACATATCTTTTTTTAAAAAAAATAATATTTATTACTTTTAAAGATTACAAAAAAGGAAAAGAAAAGAAAAGAAGACAAGAGAGAGAAAAAACAAAAGAGAAAAAAAGCAATACAATACAATATATAAACAATACAAAACACAACCTAAACACATTAAACTGAACACATTAAACTAAACTAAACAAAATCTTAACCCTAACCCTAAATAAAACAAAACAAAAACAATTTAAAAACATACATCACACCTTTTCCATACTCTATCATTCCCTTGTTCCCTCGACCTCCTCTCACCTCCCTTTTTGTATTCCACTTCTGTTAATTGTTTCAGCAAATCCTTTCCATCTTTCTCTATTTTCTATCATATTATAAATATCTCGACATATTTTTAACCTTATTTTCCATTAAGACTAAAATACTTATATATGCTTAACTCCTTATAACATTTCTGCTAAGGCCATAAAATTTCATTCCACCATTTTTCTATCACTCATTAATTTTACAGTATTTCTATATATAAACTTTAAATTTTCCAATCTTCTTCCACCATCTCCTCTCCCTGGTTTCGGATTCTGCCAGTCCTTTCCGTCAATTCCATAAAGTTCATCAACCTGGAGATCTTATGTCTGAGGCTCTTAACTCTTTTCCAAGTCCCTTCTGCAGGTCTTCTTCATATTCTTTAATGCTAAAGAGCAGATCTCGGGAAGACTCCAACCTAACAATACTTTTATTCCTTCTGGACAGGTCAGCCAAATTTCCATAGTTGAAGCTAAGATCCATAAAGTGTTTCAGGACATGTTTCAAGTTTCCTCCAAATCCAACGGCCCCCAGAACTTCAATCTCCTCCAGACCCAAGTCCATGTCCCAAAAGTCAGTTAATCCCTGCATAGAGGGATCTTTCCAACTTTCCCGCCTTCATTACATATCTTCAGGTGCCAGGCAAAAATGTTTTTCTATAGCCAGGCCTTTGGCTGAAGAACATTCTATGGCCTTTTAAATGTGTTTGTAGGAGGAGGGATTGTTGGTTTGTTTTTCTGCTATGTATTTTGTGTTCTCATTATATATATATTTATGGTTTAAATCGCCCTGTGCTCTTTGAATGAAGGGTGGTATATAAATTTAATAAGCAAGTAAAAAAATAAAATAATTACAGAGATATCATTTACAGAGATATCAATTACAGGGATATCAGAGAGCCAGTGTGATGTAGTGGTTAAGAGCGGTAGTCACGTAATCTGGGGAACCGGGTTCGCGTCTCTGCTCCTCCACATGCAGCTGCTGGGTGACCTTGGGCCAGTCAGACTTCTCTGAAGTCTCTCAGCCCCACTCACCTCACAGAGTGTTTGTTGTGGGGGAGGAAGGGAAAGGAGATTGTTAGCCGCTTTGAGACTCCTGAAGGGGAGTGAAAGGCGGGATATCAAATCCAAACTCTTCTTCATCATTTACTCATGCAGAGAAAAATGAATATACACTATAGCACAAAGATAAAAGAGGTGGTGACAGATAACCGGATTTTTAAAAAAAGAAAATGCTGCATCAAATATGGCAGAAATACTTTTCTTAGTCTGATGTAGTCTGGCTCTCTTAAGGATGTAAAAATCTACAAGTGGTCCTTGAGTGATTTGAGTTGGGCCCTCAGATTTAGCTGATGAAGAACGTTGCAAATGTGCACTTGAAATGTATGTTGTTCATCAGAATTGTGTTTGATAAAATAAAATAAATAAATTCTGGACCACTGAGACTTTGGACAAGGCAGCATTGCCAGGGGCTCTTTGGAACACAGAAACAGCAGAGACCCTGTGCCAGCAGCATTTCCTCCAGCAAGGCAGTGAAGACAGCGTTCTCTCTCACTTGATTGGCATCTCTCAGACTTGCTTTTCTTCCTGGTTGTTCTTGCAGGTGTGCCAGGAGCAGAATCTCCTCCTCTTCCTCCAGGATAATGCTGCATTTTCAGCGATGGTCATGCAGCCCTTTCAGCCGGCAGGAGCTGACCAGGTGGTAAGAAAGAAGCAGGTCCTCCTCTAGCCCTCGCCCAGGAGGAGAAGGGTGTCTTCGGACAGGGCTGCTAACAGGCCTATTTCTTCCCAGACTTCTCTTCTGCATGAAAGTGGCAGCAGCCTTGGGGAGAGCGGGTTAGAGAAGGAAGCACGTCGCTGGGCCGCCCGAGCAGCCAGAGATTACAAAATACAAACTGTCAGTGAGCAGGTGAGCAGCCAGGCTTTATTTCCCAGGAAACACTTTCCATGTGATAGGACTTGTCCATGAAATTAGAGAGGATAATTCCGTTTTTCTGGTTGTACTTTTATCTTCTGCATTATTTGGGTGGATGGATATGAACTGGGAATAGCATAAAATCCTGTGAAGAGTTAGTGTCTGGGAGCAGGGTAAAATGAACCCCTGTCTTCACCCGTGAAGAAAAAAATCAGTTCTCTTCCTGCTTAGATCAGGAGAGCAGGGTTTTTGTGGGGCTCCAGTCCTTCAGGGCCTTGTGGTTGCTTGCACTGGCAAGTCCCTTCCCTTCCATTCCCCTTTGGGCAGTCTCCTTAGAATTGGGGCCCTTTTTCCCTAAAAGAGGAGGAGCAGCTGTCAGAAATTGAAATGGAGGTTTCCAGGCAATCCCCCCCCCCCCTCTACTGGATAAAGCTTTTGTATTTCTGGAGCTGACAGAGGAGAATTAGCAAACTTCTAGGAGTCCAGGAGATGTTTCCCCAAGACAGGAGCCCAGCCAGTTATTCTGTTCTAATTATTTTTTTCACTCTGAAAAGAAGAACAGACTTCACCCTGTTTCATGATTTCACCTCAGCAGCCACAAAAAAAGTTTTATAATTTCATTAAAGAAGACGTGGCCTATTGCAAATTTTGACGTTCCTGTGGCTGTTCTAATTTCAAGGGCCAAAGACTGACGCAAGGTTTCCTTCCGGATTCCTGAGACAAGAAAACAGAATTTGCCCTGAAAATGTTGCTAGGATCACTTAAGTATTCAATATTGGGTTGAGCAGGTTCTTCAGAGAATGGAAGCCAGGAGGCAGCAGGCCCCTGAGGCAGAGATGACCACCATGGAGAAGCGGATGGAGGAGATAAGAGAGAACCTGCGGAAGGCTGAGGTGCGTCTGACTGCAGGCTGCCTGTGCATTTTCCAGAGTGGTCAGCAATGCTTGTCTTTCTGAAGCTGTCGGCTTTGTGCCATTGATATCCCTTGCGGGCTCCCGGCATTTGTGTCCTGTATGTGTGCTTTCTGGTGCTTTTGCTGACTTGACGGCAAATATTGCAGGAGTGAAAGGAGCAGGCTGCATTGCCCAGGAGAAAAATTCCAACTGAAGGTATCCAGCCCATCACCCCATTTGACTGTATTTTATAGCCAGGGGGCTAGAATCTCCATGCTCTGTAAAGTTTAACTTGTTGAAGAGGTGAAATATAGGTTAAAAAGGTAAAGGGACCCCTGACCACTAGGTCCAGTCGTGGCCGACTCTGGGGTTGCGGTGCTCATCTCGCTTTATTGGCCGAGGGAGCTGGTGTACAGCTTCTGGGTCATGTGGCCAGAATGACTAAGCCACTTCTGGCGAACCAGAGCAGCGCACGGAAACACCGTTTACCTTCCCACCGGAGCAGTACCTATTTATCTACTTGCACTTTGATGTGCTTTCGAACTGCTAGGTTGGCAGGAGCAAGGACCGAGCAACGGGAGCTCACCCCGTCATAGGGATTCGAACCGCCGACCTTCTGATCGGCAAGTCCTAGGCTCTGTGGTTTAACCCACAGTGCCACCCATGTCCCAGAATAATAGCATCCCAGAATAAACAGGTTAATGCATCATCATATTGAGACTTTGATGTTTTATCCTGTCTGATGCAGTTAGTCAGTCACAGGTGGATCTACATTTGGAAAATGATTTCCGCCAGCTTCTCATCTCCATTGCTCTGCCTTGTGTGTGATAAACCAGATTTCAAACAAAAGAAATTTCTGTTCTTTTATCGAGGGAAAGGAGCGTATAAGATGCTATGGAAAGGAGGGTGGGCGAATGCATGGAGAGAGCTCAAAATCAATAGCAGAATTAGATTCCTAGTTTCAGAACAACAGGAGGTACCATTGCATTAGGTTCCTAAGTGTTTTGCAGGCAAACATCACGACTGGCTCCTGGCCAAGCATGTATAAAATGTGCATTTTAGGTGTAACCAAGAGCTTGTAGCACCCAGTGGGATTCTTGCCTCTCCCCCTTTTTTTGGGACAGACCTCTACAGTAAAAAAACAGAACCCCAGACAGAGGGGTAGAGAGGAAAGCTCCATCCAGCGGCATTGGTCCTGTGTGTATACGTGTTGTGGGACTTTGCATTTAAAAAAGAGAAAGGAAAAGAAGGTTGGGTGGGAACTGAGGAGGGGCAGCCTTCTACCCTGCCTTTGCTGCCAGGGCACTGGCTTCTGGCTGTCATTCAGAGGGTGGCGTTCTTGGTGCTGAATGGCAATCCTAATCTGCTAGCTGCTTTTCTCCATTTGAAAGACCAGGCTTGTCATTTCCTTCTTTCTGCTTGTGGTTGGATGTGACAGTTGTTTGAGGAAGGAATTGCTGATTCATTCCTTGATCACAGGACGGTTCTTGCCCTCTCTTTAGATCAGCAAGGTGAAGGCGGAGGCCCGGCTGGCTCTCCTGCGTCAGGCTGGCCTGGATGTCGATACCTGGCTGGCAAGCAGCATGGGGCAGGTGCTGGACGAAATGGAGCAAGAGCGGAGGCTCAGCGAAGCTCGCAGGTCTGAGAGAGGCTCCACTCCGACGGTAAGCGTTGCCTCTCCCCAAAGATCAGCTCCCAAACCCTTGGAAAGAGCTGCGCCCCCACCCCAGGCCCCGTGAAGGTTGCTGCGTCACTCAGACACGTCCTTCTGCTGCATGGGAAGAACACATGGAAGAGGCTTCTGTGGAGTTGGTGGTACATCTGAAAAGGGCATCTTTGAGACACTAGTTTCAGGGGAAGAGAGACTCTTCAGCCCAAGGGCTGCAAGGAGCTTTCAAACTTGTCTGCATTCTCTTGCCCAAACTGGGACCATTCCCCCTGCTTGACTGAAGTCTGTCTTGGGGACAATCTGGGTAATAATAATAATAATAATAATAATAATAATAATAATAATAATAATAATAATTATTTATACCCTGTCCATCTAGTTGGGTTTCCCCAGTCACTCTGGGCAGCTTCCAACAAAATATTAAAATACAGTGGTCTGTTAAACATTAAAAGCTTCCCTAAACAGGGCTGCCTTCAGTTGTCTTCTAAAAGTCTGCTAGTTGTTGTTCTCTTTGACATCTGATGGGAGGGCGTTCCACAGGGTGGGTGCCACTACCGAGAAGGCCCTCTGCCTGGTTCCCTGTAAATTGGCTTCTTGCAGTGAGGGAACCACCAGAAGACCCTCGGCACTGGACCTCAGCGTCCAGGCAGAACAATGGAGGTGGAAACACTCCTTCAGGGCAAATATTCCCATTCCCCATTCTCTTTGTGATGTGGTGTTTCCTTGGAGTGGAACCCTCTTTCCCCCCCCCCCCACCCCCAATGATCTGAGATGCTGTGTCTTTGGCCTGGAGCTGCCTTTTCTTTATATTTGATTGGCCTGTCATTTTAGCTTCCCATAGTTGACAGTCATAAATCTTCCACCAGGCAGAAGACTTCGATCTTGCTGAGTTTGATGACTATGACGACAACACGGAACTGTTTGAGGACACAAGGCCAAGTCCAAGCATGGTTCGTGCTTATCCTTCATCCTGCAGAGTATTTTTCCCATACCAGGTAATACTTCTTTTCTTCTCCCAAATATGAATTGCTGCTTGCAGCATGCCCTTCACAATAATTTATCATTACAAAGCTCAAAAACCACTTCTAGGTGGCTTTTCAGGGGCTTCAGCAAGGGCACTGCCAGAATTTTGGGGTACCTTAAGCAAGAGACTCTCCAGCCAAGCTTCTTACCAGCAAGTGATGTAAACAATAACAAACAAAGGGAGTAGAGCTGGAAAAATGGGATAGATGTTTGCCAAATGTCTTCACTCCCACACATACCTGGATTTTGACAGTGATTCCTCGTGTATTACTCTGTACCTGGAAATCTCAAACAGTGGCACATTTGAGACATAACAAACCACGGCTTCATGATGCCGGAATGAGCATCATCATCATCATCATCATCATCATCATAATTTATTTATACCCCTCCCATCTGGCTAAGTTTCCCCAGCCACTCTGGGCGGCTTCCAACAAAGATTAAAAATACATTAAAACACCCGCCATTAAAAACTTCCCTAAACAGGGCTGCCTTCAGATGTCTTTTACGGATAAGATAGCTGCTTATTTCCTTCGCATCTGAAGGGCACCACTACCGAGAAGGCCCTCTGTCTGGTTCCCTGTAACCTCACTTCTCGCAATGAGGGAACTACCAGAAGGCCCTCAGCGCTGGACCTCAGTGTCCGGGCTGAATGATGGGGGTGGAGATGCTCCTTCAGGTATACAGGACCAAGGCCATTTAGGGCTTTAAAGGTCAACACCAGCACTTTGAATTGTGCTCAGAAACATACTGGGAGCCTGTTGCTTTCATGCATGGGGAGGAGCCTTCTGGTTTGCCACAAACCATAAGCAGAAGCTTCTAATTTCCTTTCCTCACCCATGAAAGGAAGAAAGGAACCTTATTCCTCTGAGGCTCATGGCTACGCCTTCTCATGGTGAGAAACCATGGCTGGTCATTGATGCCTGAGTGAGTAATCAGTGCTGCAGACTTTGTTGTGACTCTGCGTGTGTTCTTGCCTGCCAGGCCTGCCAATCAGACGAGCTCTCCATTGCGCAGGGTGAGGAGCTGGAGGTCATTGAAGACGGCGATGTGGAGGAATGGGTCAAGGTTCGTATAAGGAAACTGGGTCAGGTTCCTCTCTGCTATGGGACTTGGAAAAACCTTCTGTGAAAATCTGCCTCTAGGGTGCTAAGCAAGAGTATGAATGGGTGCTGAGCAACTCTGTAAGGCATGCTGGAGATGCTTGGACACGTGGAACCATTGGTGTTCCATCTCTGGCAGCAATGCCAGTGCCAAGATAGAAGCTGAGCACTTTGGACCTAAGAGAGCAGAACCCAGATTGTAGCCTTGGGGGCAGCCTGGCTGTGTTCCCCAGCCACACATGGTAGGAACGCACCAGGGCAAGCTTGTTCAAATATGTTTCTTAGTGTCACTTCTCCTACCTGACTTCAGGCGCGTAACAGTGCAGGACAGGTCGGGTACGTCCCTGAGAAGTACCTCTTCTTTATGGATTCAGTAAGCAGGGAGCACCCAGCCCCAGATGGGAATGCCCAGGAAGAGTCCTCTGATGTGGCCTTGGAGAGGGAGCTGACCAACATCATGAGCATGGGCCTGATGCTGGAGCCTGGAGGTGCGTCTTGCTGGGGGGGTGGGGGGCTGTGAGCTATTAGCAGAGGGTGCAAGTGCATGGCGGTGTCAAGATATGGGCCCGGCATGGCTTTTCTGCCCTGCCCGTCGGATCTCCTGTAATAAAATTCCAAGGGAGCCTCTGCCCAACCTGGCTAGTGGAAGAGGCGGCCTGCCTGCACTTGAAAGGGTTCAGTTTATTTACGCTTTTTATCCTGTCCTTCCCCCAACACAGTAAATGGCTGCTGATCCCACCTGCTCTGTAAGACCAGTTGTGTCCTCTGTTTGTTTGCAGCTTCCCTGGTGCGAGCCCTTTATGACTACGAAGGGCAGAGCTCTGAGGAACTCAGTTTCCCCGAGGGAGCCATCATCCGAGTGCTGCCCCGGGAGGAGGGAGCAGTAGATGATGGCTTTTGGAAAGGAGACTTCAATGGGAGAATTGGAGTCTTCCCCTCATTGGTTGTGCAAGAAATAACTGGCGCTCAAGAGGGAGCTGAGCAGGTGAGTCCCAGGGTGGCCCAGGAAGGGCAGATCAGCTTGTCTTCCTCCTTATGGTTGGCAGGGCCCAGGAGTCCTGGTAATAGTTACTGGGATCCACAGATATGGACACCTCAGCACGTGCCCTTCCTGCCTCCGGGGAGCATGCCAAGGCACCCTAGAAGCTTGGGGCTGAGGAGGTAGTTGAGCAGTCATGCTGTGCTTCAGAGGTGCTCAGAGGGGAAGCAATCTGTTTTATGATCTAAGGATAATCATACCAATTTGGAGCCGGGTATAAAGTTATTATCACCACCCCTGCCCATTCCCCAGCTAGAAAGGGGGCAGCATCTTGCTTTTGATGTCATACTGAGCATTAGATGCCTCCAGAATACAGCACGAGCCCTTGGAGCATGTGCAAGGTGCTCTTTTCTTCATTGTTCTTCCAGCTTTTTCATGGCTGAGCCCTGCTGAGCCTGGTTCCCACTCCAACACAGGGTTGTGGGGACACACTCGGCCCACATTCATTTTTCCACTTAGTGTCTTAGAAGTTTTCTTCGCTTGCTTTGAGTCTGATGGCAGCTTGGCTTTCTTGTTTCAGGAACTGCTTTCACCATCTCCCCCAGCCTTCTCCCCTCCAGTCCTTGATCATGCATCTCCTCCAGACATTCTGCTAACAGGTGAGTTACTTAAGAAACCAGCATCTGGAGTCTTTCCCCCCTACCCCACAAAAAAATGGTGGTTTCTGGAATAGTGTAGTTGTGTTAGAGAGAAGTGATGATATATACAGATCTCTAGTATGCTGTGAAAACATGTTTGTGTTTCTGGAGAAGTGGGATTGAGAGAGAGAGAGAAAGAGAGAGAGACCAAGTTAAGGGCCAGGATTTCAGCAGTCCTTCGCTGCTCTGCACCACTTGAGTGTTGTCATTAATGTTTTTATGTGTTCCCAGGTGGCTGGCAAGGAAACATGCAAGATTCCCCTGACCTGAACGCACCACGCATTCGCCCAGTAAGTTGTTGCCCGTATGCCGTGATGGGATGGCCTCAATCCCCCTGTCCTTTATCCCCACCACTCACAAAAAAGTTCATTCACATATGAGCATCCTAGAATGCAAGTAGGTTATGATCTAATCTTTGACGTAATTTGACTAATTATTATGAGCATATTTATCTCTCAGGTAGAGAAAAAAAGGCAGAATGTTCCATTTTGGCCATAAAGGGAGTGCTCAGTCTTTCTAGAATGATCTTACACACGAGTGGGGCTTTGTAGTCAGCCTTGCCTGTTAGGTTTGTGTTCTACTAGAACCTTAATAAGAATTTATATTGGAGAAATTGAAGGTTTGAACCCACATTACAGGAGGTAACCAGAGTTTGTCAATCTTCTGTTGGGAGGCAAGAAAAGTAGAGTGGGAAGAAAAAACTTGAGATGATGATAATTTTTGTATCCCACCCATCTGATTGGGTTGCTCCAACCACTGTGGGCAGCTTCCAACTGAATATACAAAAACACAACGCAACATCACACATTAAAAGCTTCCTGATACAGGACTGCCTTCAGATGTCTACTGAAGGTTGTATAATTCTTGATCTCTTTGACATTGGATGGGAGAGAATTCCACAGGGCAGGTGCAACTACTGGTTCCCTGTAACTACACTTCTAGCAGTGAAGAAACCACCAGAAGGCCCTTGGAGGAGGATTTCAGTGTCCGGGCTGAATGATGGGGGTGGAGACACTCCATTAGGTATACAGGGAAGCCATATGGGGCTTTAAAGGTCAACACCAATACTTTGAGTTGTGCTTGGAAAGGTATTGGGAGCCAATGTAGATCTTTTAGGAACAGTTTTTATGGTCACGGCGGCCATTCCCAGTCACCAGCCTGGCAGCCACATTCTGGATTAGTTGTAGTTTCCAAGTTGCCTTCAAAGGTAGCCCCACATAGAGCACACTGCAGTAGTCCAAGCAGGAGATAACCAGAGCAGGCACCCCTCTGGTGAGTCACTGCACAGACAGGTAGCGTCTCAGCGGGCATACCAGATGGAGCTGGTAGGCAACTGCCCAGGACACAGAATTAACCTGTACCTCCATGGACAGCTGTGAGTCCAAAATGACACCAAGGCTACACACCTGGTCCTTTAGGGGCACAGTTACCCTATTCAGAACCAGGGGCTCCCCCACACCTGCCTGCCCCCTGTTTGCCAGAAACAGTACTTCTGTCTTGTTCAACCTCAGTCCATTCAACCTCAATACATTGACCACCACCCATCCTTCAACCGTCTTCAGACACTCACACAGGACCTTCACTGGTTTCAGTTTAAGCAGTAGGTCGAACTGGGTATCATCCACATACTGGTGGACATCCAGCCCAAACCCCTGGTGATCTCTCCCAACGGTTTCATATAGATGTTTAAAAAAACATGGGAGGTAAAGTGTAACATAAATGTCAGCAATACTCCAGACTCCTTCTGATGGATTTTGAGAAAAACACGAATAGGGTCCTAAGCTTGCCCCTTTGTGGGCAGTGCGAGAACTTTACACCCTTCAGAAATGCTGCCTCCCCCCACCTTTTCTTTTTAGGTTCGGGCTCCCCCACCTCCACCATCGAAGGCTCCAGAAGATGACTCGCTGCCCAGCCACAATTAAGTCCACATCTGCCAGGGACTTGGCTTCCCAAGAAGGCTTGAGCGCTTTGGGGGCTGGTGGGACCAAAGCAAATCCATTTCTGCTTGGAGTTCTTGGTTCCTCTACCTGCTTTTGAGCCTGTGCTCACACCTTCCAGCACCAGCAAGCTAGCAGTGGGACGGAGGTGCTGAGAGGAGCATTGCTGCTGCTGCTGCTGCTGCTGCGATGAGCTTCTCTACCTCAGCACATGAGTACATGCTCAGATGGATGGACTGCACCAGAATGGACTTGCCAGGGAATGTTGAAAACTAGTTTGTCTTTCTCTCTGCACTGGGGTTGAGCCCCACAGCGTAGGACCTAGAAACGGCAAGTTCTGTTGGCCTTTGACATTCCTTGGCAAGCATTTCCCTTTTTCCTGTTCTGTGGTTTGAGATGGGAGCAGGTCTCTCCCTTTGCTTTAAATGCTGCTAGCTAGCATCTGTCTGCACTTTGTCTGTCAGAACTATTGACAACGGCCGGGTCTGCTGCTCTTCTTTTTCTGCCCCTTGCTGAGTGAGCTGGCGCCTGTGCTGCGTCTTTGAGAGGCAATAGATGGGCAGGTACTGACCGAATAAACAGACACCATTCTGCACGTCTTCAGCATCTTTAATAGGGTTAGTTTTTGTTTACACTGTACTTAAACATGAAAAGATGTAGGGCGAAGGCAGAGGTGGCCTTCGGTCATGGCTTAACTAGAACACAGAAGACTAGAAATCACAGGGTCTGGGGTAGTGTTTAGTTGGCTCATCTCCCAAGCCAGGTTCTGGTCTCCTAGCGAGGGGAAAGCCTATCCGGAGCCACAAGAGTCTCCAGGATCTGTGTTGAGCAAAGCAGCCCCCACCCCCACCCCATGCAAGTCCCCACACATACCACATTGAGCCCCACAGCGAAGGGGCTCAGAGTTAGGTGCTATTTGGCTGCTTCAAAGAGGATGGTGTGGTTAGTAGACACTAGAGCAGGATCTTTGCAAGGATTTATCACTTAGGGGAGTGCCTGTTTGTAAATATTGCGGTCTGAGGCAGAATTCACATTTCCTCTTGTGTAACTGCTGCTCCTGAGTTGTAATTCTAGCTCCTCTGATTGTCGTGTGTGAATGCTGGAAACCAGGGAGGCTACCCTGGGTCCAGCTACCTGCCTAAGTGCAGCCCCCAGGGCCACTGTATTCCCTGGTCAGGATGGGAGTGGACACTCAGACTTTAAGCCGGCTAAGCTGAGTCACAGCTACGAGCAGGGCAGGCAATGCCAAGGGCCTTCTCCCCTTAGTTCAAAACTCACTCCACCCACATTGGCCGAGTTCTCTTCCTGCTGTAAGCAGTAGCTGTATTTTATTTTTTAAACACTAATCGTTCACTCAGACCTGACTGGCATGCAGGAAAATGGGCTATTGCTGAAAGGGCAGCGCCTGGAGCGGGATGTGAGAAGGATCCTGAGATACAAATCTGGGATTCTTCAAAGCACCGCAAGTTGAGCCCCAGCATGGAGAAGAATGGGATTCTTACCAGCTCAGGCATACCGGTGGCTCCCGCCATCCCACCCCACAAGTCGCATGGTTGCACACAGGGGCCTTAGCAAAGCTTTCAACAGAATGAGGTTTCAGCAAGGTGGATAACGCCACAACACGGTCCCGTTCCTGCGCTCTTCCGCTGCTGCTGCGTGAGTAGCTGTTGCAATGGGGATGAGGCTCTTGCCAAGTGTCATAGTTCTACTGGTGGAAGTGGCACATCCTTGCCAGGCGTGGTGTCGCTCTTCTGGCCCAGGCGTGAGTCGTTCTGGCCGCCTAGTTCTTGCGAACCTAGTGTTGGCTCTGTGTGCATCTCTCTGCTTTGCAACCCTGAACGTGGAGCAGGCAGGCTCTGAAAGAAAATGTTGAAGGAAGGAGCATGAACAGAAACATCTACCGAAGGCAAAGGATGAGGTGGCTGCCCTCCATCTGTAAGCAGCCAGAGTTCCACTGCAACTTTCACAAGGGGTTAAAAGGATGACCCAACAATGGCAGGCCAGAACAACAGTGATAGAGGTGCCCCCCCCATGGGTAGCAGGTGGGCAGGAGGCGTCACATGCTCCTCCATCCTCCATCCTCCTGTCTCCTGAGCAAGTGGAGAATTGCTCTGTAGCTTAGGAGTTCTGGCATCACTCCTGCCCTCACTGTCTAGAAATATTCTTTCCAGTCAAATGCTAAAAGAAAGCTTGGTGAGCGAAGTCCTCAGGAGTGGGGCCTGACCATTTCCCTCCTATTTTATGTGGCAATGCTAATCCTGCTCCCTCCCGTCCCCAATCCTACTGGCCGGTTCAGTCTTGGCTCCTGTGACCTTGCTTTGTTGTCGTTTCCATTGCTGCTTGCCCAAGTAGATGTTTCCTCCCTCACTCCATTACAATAGGGCTGTTCTTCCCCCCAGTCATTGTTCCCACTGGGATACTTGAAGCCTTCTGTGGGTGGGGGCGGGCGACATGGGTCTCCCTTTTCTCACACAGGGTAAAAAACTGGCTGCATGTTAGGACCGTGATCCCTTTCCTTGCCCTACTGTGTCCTCCTGTCATCCTCGCCCTCCACCAAGAAAGGTTAACACCCTCTTGCCTCCTGGTATGAACTGATTCTCACTTTTGGTTTGAAATTTCTGTTGCTACCCAGACCACCCACCCTTGCTTTCCAGCAGCTGAATTTCCATCTCCATGCAGTAGGAGTGAACTGCCTCTCTCCTTTTTTCTCTCATACTAAGCAGCTCAGAGTCTTTGTTTACTGTGACATGGCTGTTAGAATAATTCATATTTTTCTGTGTGAGCCCCTTACATTGCAATCAATCAATAAAACACACACCTGGAAGTGTTGCTCTCCAAAAAGCCTTATCCCTGTGGTGGGATCTGAACCCTTCTTTGGGGCAAATGAGGAGCCCTATAACTTCTCTTGGCCTGCACATACCTCACAGGGCTGTGGATCTGACTGGTAGTTTTAACTAAAATGTCACTGCTTCTAGGTATGTGTGGAACTGACCATAAACATGGTAAAAGGGCTGTTCTGCTGCTGTCCACACTGGGGCTGCCCAGGGGATCACCTAAGGAGAACCCTGGATCTTGTGGGTGCAGCAGGCATATGTGCTTATGGGCCCAATCTGATGAGCTATGGCACTAGATCTGTGAATGCTTTTTGGCGGGATGCCTGCCGAACGGGTCAGTGGCTATCATCACAGTGTCCCCAACACCATTCCTCGCTGAGTGAGGAGATAGGTGCTTAAAGGGTGAGGAGGTGAATGATGGTGAAAGTTGAGCTCTCCTATGTTCTGCGTAGGTGGAAACCCTAACCTAATACTTCACGTGTTCCCGGAAAGAATCTGGGCCTGGGGCAGGGATACCTCTCTTCCCCCGGGAAGCAGCAGTAGACTGGCAGGCTGTGAAGCTTCCACCTCAGAGCAACATGGTTCAGATTGCTCTGGTGCCTGGGGATGACAAAGAGAAGCCCAGAGAGCAGCAGTCCCCGTCTGGTTTCCGTGTGCCAAAGAATCCCATCCCCTCTTGCCAATCCAGTAAAAGCAGAGCTACTCCCAACCTGCAGGTTACATACTTTGTCAGGCAGTCTGGTCTCCCCCCCCAGCATAACGCCAGGAGTGGCTTTGTGGCAACACTCAAAGCCTCAGTCCCAGCTGTTGACAAGCAGAGTGTGGAACTTACGTCACATGGATACTCCTGGGTCCTGCACCACCAGCCTCTGCTCCTGGGAGGAAAGAGGCAAGAAACAAGCAGGGAAAGGGTCACACCGGCAGCTTAGGTTACGAGAAACCCCAGAAACCCCACAACATGGCACCTAAGGAGTGGGGCAAGAGTGGCAAAGAGGCTTCTAGGGGTCCTGGAAGAACACCCAGGCGTCCCTATACTGGCTAGGATTTGGCCAGATGGTCTATGCCAACAATAGCAGGGGGTGGGAACTGGGTAGGCCGTGTGAGTGGGTGAGAGATGCCAGTGCCTAGAATGGTGGGCATAGGTGCCAACTCCCTGGGGCCCCTGGGTGCCTGAGCACCCACAAAATTCCCCATGAAGGGGCCGGGCAACCAAAAATTTTGGTGCCAGGGCCATGAACGCTGTATGGTACCCACGGCCCCGGGCACCCACAGTTGTGGGGCCAAGCTGGCACTGCTGATGGTGGGCACTGGTGCCAGGAGTTGCTTAGGAATCATGGCTCTTCCTAGGCATGTGAAAACCCTCAAGGAGATTTACAGGTAGGAGCTAATTGGCACTCACTGAAGTCTTATGAGGTAGATATGGGATTAGAGAGCTTCAGCAATGCTTCTATAAAAAGGCCAGTCAGGGAAGGAGGTGGAATCCAGTCTAAGGACCATTTTACATGTGACAATTTTAATGGGCATTGCAAACTCATGATGTGCAATTGCTAAAAGGTATGTCTTCCTTTTTTAAAAAATTAATGTATACCAGGAAAGCACATCTTAAAATAATATGAGTTTATGGGCCTGTTCTACCTTTAGGTAGGCTGAGGTGGCACATCTCAGATAGCAGATATGGGGCATTATTAAAAGGTAGCAACCTGCCGATTAATAATTTACTAATAATTTTATTTACTACTGCCAGAGAGGTTATATTTATATTTTGCTGCTTCAGGCACTAAAATAACTTGGGCTGCCTCTAAGTGGTATGCAATTCAAAATTATGGTTTTAGCAGGTACAGCAGGTAGCATCCTGTCTATATAAAACTCTATGCTCCTTCTCCTCCACCTACCAAATTCTTTCTGTCAAACCAAGAAAATGTTGGATATGTAATAATGTCAGTGTAAATGGGGTAAGAGGTTACACACCAAGAACAAATATGAAACCCAGTTTAAGCAATAATAATATACCAGTTATTTGAGTGTCCTATTTCAAATAGTATGCAATTTTTCATTTCTGCCACTTCAGAGATAGATTGGTTTCTACATCTTTTGACCTCGTAACCCTCTATGGATATTCTGAATATAAACGTTACTGCTTCTAAGCTGATTTCAGCTTGTATGTTGTTTGCATTCCATCATTTAACCACAACAAGGCAGCTATCCTAGAAGTTATTAAAATAATACTTGTGAATTTGTATAGCTTTTACCCAAGCATTCTGTAAAGGGTGCCTCTGCTGCCTCTCTGGCCTGCATTTCACTATTTACAATGACGTTTGAAGCAAAAACACTTCATTTCATCAGCATTTGCTTGCTTTTGGCAGTAAGCAACACTTCAAACACTTATTTCCTCTCCTCTTTGCTGTTGTATCACCATTATTACCTGAACTCATTACAGTCCTGTACCTTCCTAGTTTTATCCTTTTATGGTTTTTTTAAATGTTTTGATGTTCATGGAACTAAAATTCTTAGTGCTGTAACATTTGGAAGATTAATGTTCTTCCCAAATCTATCCTGCACTGGGAAATCCTTTTGCAGCTACCTTGCTGCCCTTATTTTCATCACAGTTCTTCCCTTTGGAGAACTCTTGCTTAGTACAGACACAAATAGATTTGGGGTGGTGGGAGGACTTAGGATATGCATTTCCTGCTTTTCTAGCAAGATACAGAGCCTCCCTCAGATCATTTTGCCCAAGAACAATAGTTCAGAGTCCGGCACATGCAGCAGTGTAGCTAGCCACTTGGGTGCCCGGTGTGGGGGCGTGTCCTGCAGCCAGGGGCGGGGCGAGCCAAGCCTCTCCTCCGCCTCCCCCTCAGCTGTAGGGCAGCTGAGGGAGAGGCAGTAGGCAGGTGCAAGTCCCACGCTGCCGTTTTAGGCAGCGTGGAACCTGCAGGCGCCTAAGTCACCGCGTCACTCCTAAAAAGTTTCAGGAGTCCATTTTTTTAAAAAAACCCTCCTTTTGTCACCCCTCTCAGTGAGGACACCTGGGGCGGACCACAGCCCCCCACGCACTCCCCTTCCTCCGTCACTGGGTGCATGTGTCATTAGAGGAGGGAAGGGGAAGCAGAACTCCCTCTGCAGCAGGAAAACAGTGCTGCACCAGCTTGTGTAGGTAGGTAAGTGGGCACAGACACACCTTAATTCTCAGTGCTAGGTACTCTGTGACCCCTGCTTGAAGATTGGATTTTTTGATACATGTAAACAGTTACCCACTGGCTGTTTATCCTCCTCCACTATCTCAAGAGAATCTGTGAGTCGCAACCCCTGGCCCTTTCAGTGGCATCAGTTTGGATGTGCTATGAGGGCTGTTACCTGTTAGTCAACAATGCTCTTAGTATCCCTGTGCACAGAAAGAGAAATGGGGTGTCCCGTAAGACGAGGAAAGAGAGGACATAACAGTATCTACCTGGAGTTCTGTGCTGTTTGTTCTATTGATCTCGTTTCCTGATATATCTAGTCTGGCTGCTACTTTTTCTGATACATCATTAGCTGCCCTTTGAACACCCTCGTCCTCAGAGGCAGCCACGTCCTTATCCAGCCTCTCCGGATCCTCTGACCCAAGGCACTTGGGTCCAGTAGAGCAGTTTGTCTCGGACGCATTGCTTGTTGCAGTCCCTAGGAGGTTGGCCTCTTGCAATGAGCAGGGCGTAGGGTTTTCTTTCCTCTCTGGTCCGTTCATGGAGACATCTGAATTGGCCGTTGTGTTCAAGGGGCCTTCTCCTTGAGTGGACTCATCTGCCCATTCTTCCTTGGACCCTTTTTCGCTTTCAGGATCTGCCTGCTGGAGTCTTCCTTGCTGAAATTCACCTGTGTGAACGATTCCATTCTGGGAGCCCTCCCATGCGAGTTTCTCGTTGCTGTGGGCTTCCTGGTTTGCGTCAGCAGATCCAAGGTCCTGTTTGCTACCAGGGAGAGACTCGTCCTGTTTCTTCCCAATATGGGTGACATGAAATCTGGTGGGGGGGGGATAAAGGAAGTCAGGTGAATCAACAGTGACAAATCATCCTGTAAGATCCCTCATCTTCTGGGTTGCAAGGTCTCCTGACAGAACAGAAAGCAAAACTCTGAGGCACTTGGTTATATTTTTTGTGGATAAGATACTAACCATATCCTACTAGCTACTCTCCAATGCAGAATAACATACCTTTTCCCTGGATACTTTCAAATAGGTTTATTATTCCTGTATTTTGGTGTCCACCTCTCACTCTCCCCACGGATGCTAGATTAGAAGAACATGCTAAGGAAAAGGAGCGAACGTTTGAATGGGGAGAAAAGGCTGAGCATGAGCCCTGTGGAAACCAGTTAGGGAGCCCTTTCCCACATAATTTAAATCTTTTCCTCAAAGGAAAGAGGCTAAAATTGCAACACTTCCAAGTCAAACCATGAGACACTACTCATCAAGCTGGTGCTCTGACCCCCTCACTCTTTGCCTTTGATTTATTTTCATTTTTCATCTGGCAAGTATGCCTAATAAACTAGCTGAGAATATAAATACACTCTCTCTTATGGAGCCAAGGCAAGCACCATTCGCTCACTAAGAATAATGGCAAATCTCTTCATGTGGGCACAGTGTTGTGAGGCACTGGATGAGCCATCGGAGGGTGTCCCATTCAAGGGGTCCTCTACTGTGTCTTCATTAAACACCTCTTATTCAAAACAGATTGGTTTTGGTGTGGAAAGTTTCCTTTTCACCATGTGAGAAATGATGTGTCCTCTTCTCTTTTGTTGCTGCTTTTCATATGCCTGGCCCTGCAATTCCGTGGCCCCTGGAAGGCCAAGAATTCTGACCTTGGAGAGGGAGATGCAGTGCTGGGTTCCCACCTTCTCACTATTCTGGAAACCTCTGTAGTCCTGGCCCTACCAACATTAGGAGGACCAAAAAGGAGCTGGACCAGAGGGAGGCTCAGCTTCAAGTATCCAACACCTGACCACATCCTGACATGCCCCAAAATGGAGATCAAACTATGTTAGCTCGGGAGTCAGAGTGTCTCAGTTCCCACCAAAGCATAGTTATTGTTTATATAAACCCTACAAAAAGCTGGTGTGGATCCCCTAAGGAGGTTGGATAGTGTCTTGTATGCCTCCTTCTGGCAACTCTTGCAGACAAGCTGGTGCCAAATGTTTTCCTTTGGGCCACATCAGCAAGACTGCGGGTGGGGGGGGTGGCTCTTGTCGTCTGAGCAGCCCAGGACCTCCAGACACATTGCATGGCTTGAGCCCCAGAGAGCTCACTTCGGTGCTGCAAGCGCAGCAAAAACAACGCAGGGGCGAGCAGTTATGGGGGGGGGGGAGTCACTCCTGTGTCGGTCTCTACAGCCACAGCAGGCTCTGCAACTTTCTAACAGTTTGGCCTCACCCCCAAAGGCGCACTCCTCCATTGTCTCCTGAGAGAGATGGGTGCCAACAACAACATAGTTGTTTGAATTTTTCCAAGATGAGCGAGTCATTTTATTATTATTTTATGGTATGTTTTATTGCACTCATACCTTTTATTGTACCAGTGACTTAATATTTTATTTGAGGGTGCAGTCTACAAATATTCTAACTTTTTAAATATATTAACCCCCCCCGTTTGTTAGGAGAGGGAAAATGTAAAAACAAAACAACTGAAGAAAGCACCCTTGCACACCTCGCTCCTGCCCTGCCACTTGCTATGGTGAATACCTTCTCCCAACCGAAGAATTGCAAAGTGAATTTCTTCTACTCCCTTTACACTGATTTTCCAAGATGTTGTATTAGGTTTTTATGCTGAAATCTAGTAAAATGAAGGATGGCGTGGAAATAAAGAAAGACCTGTCTCTTGATAAATACCTGCCCACAGAGAAGACCGTGGTCTCCCCCGGGTGCATCTTGCCCTTGCCCTCCTTGGAGCGGCCCTGTCGATGCAGCGGGTGCCTCTTTTTCCTACTGCAGTGGATGCAAGGGGCTTGCGTTGAGCCCAAATGCACCGTGTGGTGATGGGGCAGGCCAGCATCTTGGCTGCTGCGATGTGGGCAGAGGCTGCTGGAGAAAAGAGAACAGAAAGCTAATTGCCACTACAGTCATTGAGCTCGGAACATAATTGCCCCAAACCACTCAATCTAAACAGAAGGATGCAACCCTCAAGACACGACCAGCACATTAGCATGAGACAAGCACAAGAGGTTCTGAGATTCACACAGACAAATGTGACCCATGGAGTTCAAGCTACCAGGAAGTTCTCCTAAGAAAGCCCCAATGAAATAAATGTGAGTGCTACAAAAACACAACCCCCACCCCCACACCACAAAAGATATGAAGGTAAAGGACCCCTAGATGGTTACATTCAGTCAAAGATGACTATGGGGTGCAGCGCTCATCTCACTTCAGATTGAGGAAGCCAGCGTTTGTCCACAGACAGCTTTCTGGGTCATGTGGCCAGCAGGACTAAACCACTTGTGGCACAACAGAACACCGTGACGGAAACCAGAGAACACGGAAATACTGTTTACCATCTTGCCACAATGCTACCTATTTATCTACTTGCACTGATGTGCTTTTGAATTGCTAGGTTGGCAGAAGCTGGGACAGAGCAAAGGGAGCTCACCACTGTTGAGCAGATTCGAACTGCCAACCTCGGTGGTTTAGACTACAGCGCTACCCGCATCCACCACAATACAACCCCAGCATGGACTGGGGAGGGAAGACCCCATTTGGTTTTTCTACCTCAGAAACCAAAAGCAACCCGAACTGTAATGAAATGAAATGTTGAGGGAGCCATATGAACACCAGGGATTCAAGCCTGGGCTTCCCCTTTGCCCTTTTCTAGCGCAGAGACAAGGGCTTTAATCTCTCCATCTCTTCCTCACTGACAGCTGACCTCTAGCCCAGTCTTCAAGGAAGGATGGCATAGCAGAGATTCCCAAGATGGAATAGGCCCTATGGTGCACCTGGACCCTGTCCTCACCTGGGCACAGGGACCGGCAGTGGGAGATCAGCGTCACCATCTCCCAGCATTTCCTTCAGGACTTCCACATTTGCTAACAAAGGGGAGAAAGAAGAAATGTGTCACAGCCAGGTCCTCATGTACAGGGACTTCCCAACCGTTAAACCAAGGTTAAGCCTTACCTTCATTCTGAATGATGCACTTCACTATCTTCTCTACAGTGTCCTCATTCAGCTCCTCATCTTCATCTGAAATAAAAAGATATGGCAGTGATAGAAGACACATAGGAACTTTTGTGACGGGATAAATCTCCATACAGCATCAAAAACCTTGAAATGCTCAAGGAACAGCTAGCCCCGTGCTTCAGCAAAAGTGACCTGGGAAGCTGTTCTCTCTAACAGAGGTGTGCAAACAGAAGTGGCTTCCTGGGTGGGGCCTCAGCTGTTACTGCAACTTCCCAGCAGGTGAGGTACTATCAAGAAGGAGAGGCAAGGGGGCAGGAGGTTGGCATAGTGCAAACCATCAGCGGAACCAGCCTGACACCCAGCTGGTGCATTTGCACTGTGCCAATCTCCCTGCTGCCTTGCCCCCTCTGCCCTGGCAAGCAACAGTGAATTAGGAAGCTAACCTAGCAGCCCTGTCCCACCCAACAAGCTACTGGGGGAGGGACCTGTGGCCACAAGCAGCCCTTGGCCTGATTTCATGCAGGGGCAAGGAGGCACAGAGAAAATGAGCTTCTTTACACCATTTGTGGCTCTGTCGCTCCCTGCCATTGCCATATGTGGCCTCTGACCAGGGCCAGCCCAAGACATTTTGGCACCTGAGGTGAGCCACAAAATGATGTGCATGTCCCTGCCATGGAACAAGGGCGGGGGGAGAGCAGCAGGGCCTCCTATTCGCCAAGAGGCCTCTGTAGAGACAACATTGGGGGGGAGACTGCTGAGGAGACGCAGATCCGGCCTCCAAGGGATGTGATGCAGCTGTTTCTGCCACCAGTGCAATGGCAGGAGGTGATACATTCCATGCAGGCCAGATCTGCTGCTCCTATGGATCCCGCCACCTGAGGTGGTTGCTTCACCTTGCCGGCCCTGCCCCTGACAGATTAGCCCTACGGGAATGTGATCCTCAACAGAAAAAAGGTTCCCCAGCCCTGCTCTAGCAGATCACGTAGCAGCACAGTCTGCCCATAATCGTCCTGATATAATTTGAATTGAATCTCCCAAACTCAGGGGTGCCATTCAAAGAAGCCAGTCACTTCCCCACACATTTCAGTCCCTGTGTTTATTCCTCAGGAATACCTGTATTTCTTGACAACCCACTACTTCTACACAATGTGGCAATTGTCAGAAACAATTACTTATAAAGATAAATATCTCTCTTAAATGTTGCTTCTTCTTTGCAATCTAAATTCATAGAATCATAGAAGAGTTGGAAGAGACCACAAGGGCCATCGAGTCCAACCCTCTGCCAAGCAGGAAACACCATCAGAGCACTCCTGACATATGGTTGTCAAGCCTCTGCTTAAAGACCTCCAAAGAAGGAGACTCCACCACACTCCTTGGCAGCAAATTCCACTGTCGAACAGCTCTTACTGTCAGGAAGTTCTTCCTAATGTTTAGGTGGAATCTTCTTTCCTGCAGTTTGGATCCATTCGACAGAAGCCATGCACAAACTCTTGAAACTTTGCATTCCCAGCCACCTGACATCTCTCTAGTAGATGTAGAACAGCTAAGCGAAGCCCACAGTGATTGTTTATAAACAGCTCAATAATCATGTGTTTCTACTTGATAAATGGAAAACGGCCATTTACAAAAGACAAAACTCTGTAGCAAGGTTAAGGCTGCCACAGTGCCCTTCAGAGCAACGGAGCTACAGTCTTTTTGATGCCACTCTGCAGCAAAGGAAGTGCAGGGAAATTTGGGTTCAAATCCCCTCACAACCATAATGTTAACTAGGGCAAGTCACAATTTCTTATTCTAGCCCACTTTATAGCTTTGTTGTGAGGATAAATTCATGTGTGCCACCTGAGCTCTTTAGGGTGAAAGTAGAATGCAACCTTGATGAAAAGCTAATAAAAACTAACTACTACAGCTTTTCTTTTTCTTTCCCTGCTCATCTTTACCTATCCTCCCTCCCTCCTCACATTTGGAAAATAGCAGAAACGTGGCCCCAAAATGCCCATAGCTGCATCGCATACAATGGGGCTCAGGCCGCAATCACAGGCAAGTCTGAGGGACATAATAGCCAAGAGCACACATCAAATTTTCAGGCATCCCATTACAAGGACATTCCTGGCCTGAAAAAAGAGTGAGGTATCAAAACCAGCCCTTGTCGCAGGAGTGAGCTATGCCCACTGGAAGATCCTGCTTTCAGGTGTGGCTGGTACCCACCGATTGGTCAGGTGGAAGGCAGGGACTCAAGCAGGAGGCGGAGCCAGGGCCAATGACAGGCAGAGCCAACTCCCTCTAATTTTGTCCCACCCTCTTCCCTACTGAGTCCTACAAGGGCAGCCCTGAGCCATGGGAGGAGGAAGCCAATAGGCAGTGCTTGCCTCCTAGACAGGATGCAAGAAAGGCAAGCAGGTTGGGGCTGCTTGAGGGCAGACTGAGGTGGATGGCACAGTGCCCCCATTTGCCCTAACAGAGCAGCCTCCACTTCCTCCTTCATCATCCAACTTTACAGTGGTACCTCAGGTTAAGTACTTAATTCGTTCTGGAGGTCCGTTCTTAACCTGAAACTGTTCTTAACCTGAAGCACCACTTTAGCTAATGGGGCCTCCCGCTGCCACCGCGCCACCAGAGCACGATTTCTGTTCTTATCCTGAAACAAAGTTCTTAACCTGAAGCACTATTTCTGGGTTAGCGGAGTATGTAACCTGAAGCATATGTAACCCGAGGCACCACTGTAGTTGAAGTTGTACGGAAAGAGTTTAGCTGTAGGTGCCAGAAAAGGCAGTGTTTCTCTTCTGTTGTTGCCCTCCATCCCACCTTGATTCAGAGTCCTAAATATTGTTTGCCGCTCAGTTCAAGAAAACCATTGTGGTGGAGCGACCTGGGTTCAAGTCCTCACTCGGTCATGAAGGGCACTGGCTGATCTGGGGCGAGTCTTCTAGCCTCTCACCTACATCACAAGGTTGCCTGGGGGAATAGACTGATGCAGGGAAAGATCACTCCGAGCTCCTTGAACAAAGGTAGGATAAAATAATGAAAACCACTCACACCCATCTAAGTTCAGATGCCCCTAATTCTAGGATGCAACCCACCATGATATTCTGGTCCTATTTTCCTATGTGTTTCAGATGATTTGGCATGAGGCTGGGACAAGATGCTTGGAGAAGTATAGTCTCTCACTGGCTTATTAAACCCTTGGTCTTCATAGAGTCGGAAGGGAGTGTGAGAGTCATCAAGTGCAAGACTCTTTACGCCCAACATGGGGCTTGAACTAAAGACCCTGAGATTAAGAGTCTCCTGCTCTTACCAGCTGAGCTATCCTGCTGTCCTCTGTGCACAAATTCCAGCAGCAGAGGGATGACTATCCACTTGGCTATGGTTCAGCAGGGATTTGAACCAAGAGATTCAACCTCTTGCATCGATCTAGTATTTTCTGGCATTATTCCAAGGCTACAGTTTTGCAAATTATTAAATATGAGCTATTAGCTCCAATTTAGTGAGGTGACTTTAAGCAACGTGCAAAAGAGCTGCAAAGTTGGTGATAGGGAAGGGAGACCAGTAACGTTTTTTGCTTAGATCCGGAAATTTCAGTTCAGATCTGGGTCATTCCCATCGAGCACAGCAAGAAAAACGTGAATAATACTGGACTGCATGATGGGTGAAAGCAGAGTTGAGCAGAGCAAAGCCAAAGTCACAAAACCTAAAAGGATGGGAGCTGTCAAGACGGATGAAGCGGCTGCTCTGAAAGCCACCAGCAGCCCACATATAATTACTTTAATCCCTCCAGCAAATTGCACCCGCAGAATTTAGGCTGGTGGGGTAAAATAGTGATGCTTTTTTAAACGTAGAGTTCTCCATGCCCCCTTCTCCAACTCATTATTTGCTAGCCCAGGGCTGGCGAACTCTTGGTCTTGAAGGAACACCGCTTTGCGCCTGCGGGTGGCGGGGAGCTTCGTGCTGAGAAAGATAGAAGCCCCCCGCTCGCTGCTTTCCCTCTCTGCCCCCTCCCCCTTTACTCACCATCTTGCAGCTGGGTCAGAGACTCCTTGTTATCAGAGTCGAGCTCATCCCGGAATGTCCGGCAGCGGTAGCCCTTCTTCTTCAGGACGTGGCAAATGAGGAATCCCACGAGTCCCATGACGAAGAAGACCAGGACCAGCAGGAACAGCATGGAAACGCTGTGCTGGTGGTCGGCATCGTCCTCCCCCTCGTCGTTGCTGTGCTCCGACATTCGGATCTGCGAGAGAGGGAGCGCGCATGGCTCAGGGCCCGCAGATACCCACGTGCCTCCTTGCCCACCCAGGCCAGTGGCGCCAAGGTGCCCTGGGCAGGTACCGGGGCTCAGCTCCCTGTTTCCTGGGCTCCCCCACTAATCGAAAAACACCCCTCTGGTGAGAAGCCTTACTGAGGGCTTGCGGAAAGTTTATCGGGGAGGTTTCGCTTGACTTCCAGAAAGAGGTTCCTGGAGATTTTACCAAGGGTCTTTTGCAGCCATCTGCCTCAGAAGTCAGGCGCAAGGACGAGCAGTCCAAGGGCAAGAATTCTCAGCCAGATCCCCGGGAGAGAGGAGGTGCTGCTGCTGCTGCTGCTTCCCTAGGAAACGTCCTGCTTCCATTTTGAGATGCTTTGACTTGAGAAATGCGTTTCCTCACGCCTCCCGTTTCTGCCTTGGCGGTTCCCTTCTCCCTCCCTCCCTCTCTCCTTCCCCTGCTAGAGGTTTTCCAAGGACACGGCGCCAGCCTTTGAGAGCGCGCGGCCGCTCTCGGCGGGACGAAGCATCCCCCAGCCTCCCTCTCTCTCTCTCTCTTTCTCAATCTGTCTGTCTTGGTCTCTCTTTCCACCTCCGCGGCTCGGCTGAAGGATGCTTCTCAAGGACACGACCGGTGCCGCACTCCTGCCGCTGCCTCTGCAGCACAAACCTCGCTCCGGAGAGGCGCGACGGCTCCCTCCCTGCTCCTCCTCCTCTTCCTCCTCCTGTGCAAGCACCTTTCCCCACCCCCATCACCCCCCCGGCCGCTCCCCTCGTCCTGCTTCTCGGTCTCCAGGCACTGCAGGTCCGAAATACTCACGGCCGACAAGGAGGCTCTCCTCCCGGGACGCCCAAGTCAGCGCTCAGCGGAGCGCATTCCGGCTGCCGCAGCAGCGACCAGGCAGGCTCCGCAGCTGCTCGCCAGGCGGCCCCCAGCTGGCCGCGCACCTTCCGCGCGCGCAGGAGCCCAGAGCATCGCGCGCACCTTCCTGGCGAGGTGCGCGCCCGCCGGGCCTCCCCGGAATCCGCATGGGCTTCAGCCTCCTCCCAAGAGCGTCCCAGAGCCGGGCGAGCGAATCCTTCTCCCCGGGCCACTAGGCGCTGCTGCCCCCTCCGCTCCCTCGGATGGCGCGGGCGCCTCCAGCGGGCGAAGCAGCGACGCGCTGCCACCGCCTCGGCGCGCACCTGAAGCGCCCTTCTTCCCGCGAGGCTGTCCCTTCTGCCTCCCGTCTCCTAGCAACCCCGCAACTCCGAGGCCGGGTACCACTCGCAGCATCCCTGATGCCTGTCTGGCAAGCCGCGCACATGGCGGGCTGCTGCCGCCCTTCAGCACAAGGGCTCGACTATGCCTCCCGGGTTCCCCACAACCTCTCCAGAAATCTCTCAGGCAGAAACCGGGTGGGGTCCGGGGAGAGGCTGAGAGAGCACCTTCTGGGGACTGAGTGAGAGGCAGCAGCTGCCAAAGCGCCTCCAGGAGCCATTTTGCACAGACTTTGGAGGGAAGGCATGTCACCATCTGACCCCGCCGAAACGTTGCTATTCCGAGGTTCGGCATCAGGCTCAGTAACTGGAAGGCTTTCCAGACCCTGTTAAGGCCAAGTCTGGGTTGGATCATATCACACTGCTGGTGGGTACTCAGGCCTCCAGATGTTTTGGGGACTACAGCTCCCATCATCCCTAGCTAACAGGACCAGTGGTCAGTGGTGATGGGAATTGTAGTCCCCAAACATCTTCCTGGAATGCTAGTTTCCCACGTGGAGGGAATTACTGTGTGTTCATATTGCTTGCCTTAGAGCACAACAAAGTGTGTTGTCCCCCACTCCTCTAATGCATTTCTCAACTCATATCAACTTCAACTTCTCAACTTGGACTACTATAATGCACTCTACGTGGGGCTACCTTTGAAGGTGACCTGGAAACTACAACTAATCCAGAATGTGGCAGTTAGACTGGTGATTGAGAGTGGCCACCGAGACCATATAACACCTGTCCTGAAATACCAGTACCTGCATTGGCTCCCAGTACGTTTCCGAGCACAATTCAAAGTGTTGGTGCTGATCTTGAAAGCCCTAAACGGCCTTGGCCCAGTATACCTGCAGGAGTATCTCCACCCCCATCATTCAGCCCAGACACTGAGGTCCAGCGCCAAGGTTACAGGGAACCAGGCAGAGGGTCTTCTAGGTAGTGGATGTCAAGGAAATAAACAACTATCTGACTTTTAGAAGACATCATAGGGAAGTTTTTAATGTTTGATGTTTGATTGTGTTTTAAATATTCTGTTGGGAGCCGCCCAGAGTGGCTGGGGAAACCCAGCCAGATGGGTGGGGTATAAATAATAAATTATTATTACTATAACTTCATATCAGCAGAGCTTCATTAATGTCAGATTTGTTTTAGTACACACTAGAGGTTGTTAATGGAACAGGGAAAACTTGTCTAGAGACAAAATAAGAATAGCTAAACGACTCCAGTTGTTGTCAAGCTGCTTTGAGAAACACATCAAACAGCAGTACTTTATAACAAAGTGCATTTTGGATAACTTTGTGAACACGGATTTAAAAGCCCACATTGGAAAATGCAGGGAGAGCACAGGAAACAGGAGTGTGAAGACAGTCACAGATTTGGGGAGCAATCCCTCAAGCATCTGGTGTAAAGCAAACTGGTGCAATTTATGTGAATGTAAAGTTACACCAGATCCAAATTCCTTCAGCAGCACAGCTGCTTCCCTGCCTAAGCCCAGAAAAGGGAAAACAAGCTTTTAAAATAGTATTCTATCCAAAGTTTCCAAGACTGAGAGGAATTGGCTAAGCATCCAGTCTAGCCCCACCTCCTCCTGGCAAGCTCTCTAAACTGGCCTCAGCTGAAGCAGCTTTAGCTCCACTGGCTGAGCCCCAGCTGAGCCAGGGTTGATTGACTGATTTACTTATGTGCAGCTTTTCATTCATGAACTGTGCCCAAAGCGCCTTACAGCAAACATTCAAAACAATGAAATACAGAGCATGGAAATTCAAACATATGAAATACAGAACATGCCAGTGAATTCAAAAATGACAAAATCGACAATTTGGCAAACACAGAATAAATTCAACATTACAAGACGAAAGCAAATACTATTCATTTATTAGGTACATAAATGAATAGCAAAACAAGAGTCAACCAACAATAAAGTTTCTGGCACTGGTCTTGCTGCACTCCAAGGAGCCTGGTTTAAATGCTCTTTGGGGAAGAGGGGTAGGGGACATACAGCCGGCTCCAGAAGTGGCTGACAGGAGCAAAAGGATGAGCAACTTATGCCGGCAAACCTTCTGCTGAGCTGGGTTTGGGAACTTAATGCTGACTGAGCCAGAGATCTGATTCATCCTAAGCTGCTCCTCCAAGGGATCTTGCCATAGGAATGTTCCTTTAAAGGAGAGCATTCAGTTATATGAGCCCTCACCAGAAGCCTGAAGTCAGAAAGCCACATATAACCTCCGTACTCGGCCTGTGTTTTAACTTGATATATATTTACTGATGTCCCATTTGTGCTCATTTCAGCTTCCCAGGACACTTTGTAAGTTACTTCTGATTAGCCATACTGGAACAAGCAAACTTGAGGGACAGACTGCTCCATGAAATTGATGGATTTACAGTTATTGCAGAGGCTCAGAGCTATCACTTGCACACTGGATGCAACCAAAGATTGGTTTTTTTTATAAAAAAAAAATCACACTGTGTGCACTATTTGGCTTACCAATGCTGATATATCTGTGTTAATACCTTGTTAATGTGAATGGCCCTCTGTGCAAGTCCAAAAATATGGACACTGTGGGCCCTCAGGCAAAACATGTGTGTGTCCACTTCTCACTTCAGTGGGCTCAAACAGGCTGTCACTGCCCCCGGCTGTTGCTGCTGCTTTCCATCCACACTGTTGACTGCTCATTTGCCAGCAAGAGAGCTGGAGGTGAAAGAGAGAGAAGGCAGGAGCAGCTCCTTCTCTACTTCTGCACCATCATAGTTCTGATTCTGGGCCAGAGGGAAGTGGAGGGGGGACTAGTGAAGGGTGGCAATAGGAAGGAAGGGAGGGAAGCAGCAGAAAGGGGACAGGGGCTTGTTGACATTGGTGCCGGTGTAGAAGTGTGAGACCCAGCAAGGGCCTGACCACATTGACCCCTCAACCTGCTCTCCTTGATCTCTTTTTCTCATCTCCAGTCTATTTCAGAAACCTTTTAAATTAATAACTGGGGTCAGCTGGGTTTAGCTGAGTGCAATGCTCTTTCCATTTGCTGAGCATAGGGCACCCCTTCCCACCCCCAAATGTGCTAACTCTTCTTTTCCCCAAACACCACAACTCTCAGCTGCCATTGTACATCCATGGGATCCTCCTGCACATGAATTGTCACATGGTGGTGTCCCCAACCTTTGGCTTTTTATCAATATAGGACTTGTAAAGTCAGGAGGAGATTGTGAGGTTGTAAGAGCAGCACTAGGTTCTCCGAAGAAGAGCCATGATCGGCTGAAGCCAGCCTTGGAATAACACTCAATACATGAAATGACTTCTGAGGATGTTTACACAGGCATAATGCCTCTTTGTGCCAATAGCCACTGGTGGTGCAATCTGAAATCTGTTATGTATGTATCTCACAGGATAAAGGCTGCGGAGTACTTCCTACGCTCTGTCTCAAACACTATTAAAAGTACACACTAGAGGGGCTTTCTTAGCATGCCCAGTTTTTTCTCTGCTTCCTCATCCCTGTTTTGTTTTTTTTTTAAAGCAAGCTTTCAATAAGAAGGTGTATTCTGGAAAACTCAAGTGGCTTACCCCTCACTATTTTGTGATTTCAGTTGGTCTTTGTTGGCATCTGTCTGTTTTGAGAGACAATAGAGTGTCCCTCCCCATAACACAATATGCAAATTAGGTAAAGGTAAAGGGGCCCCTGACCATTAGGTCCAGTCGTGGACGACTCTGAGGTTGCAGAACTCATCTCACTTTAGCACTTTGACTAGGTGGGCAGGGGCAGGGACTGAGCAATGGGAGCTCACCCCATCCTGGGGGATTCAAACCGTCAGCCTTCTGATTGGCAAGCCCTAGGCTCTGTGGTTTAGACCACAGCACCACCCACATCCCACTATGTATATTAGTTGGTCCTAATAAGGCTATTCTCCTACAGATATTATTGGATTTTTTCTAATGGTAAATGGCTACTATTTATCTGTCTATGAAAGAAAAATGTGTATTTGAAAAGGGAATATATTCTTACCTCTTTTCCTGCTAGGGTAAATGCAGCAGTAGGCCCCATGGCGCAGTTAGCTTTAAGGAAGTGTGCTGACTTTATCTCACACTTGCACCTTGCTGATCTCGGTGACCCTCCATGCCTCCTCTTCTCTCCCAATCCTCAGGGTGGCCAAAACTGTTTTAATGTCTAAGCCAATTTGAAAACTAGAGGCAAGAAAGAATATTAAAATGAGAAGGGATACTGTTTGCCAGTTTCAAATATTTTTGCATATGACAAAAAGAGCAAAGGATTTAAATGATAGGAAGGTAAATGTATGTTGAAAATAAAGAGGTGATTGTAATCCAGTAATGGTACAATTGTGCTGGGATCTATAGGGTATCTAAGGAAGTATGATTGCTTCCTTTTAAAATTGACTGCAATTTTAATATTAACATTTTTTTAAAATACATGGGAAATGTTGGATGGGTACCAGTGGTGCATTAAGCACAGATGGATATACAGTATGCTTGACAGGTTGACTCACTAGATTCTTTCCAAATAATTTTCCTCTTCCTCTCAATAAGGCATAGAGACAAATCTGAATATATATAATTTAAAAGTCCAATTCTTTGAGCAAAGACCATAGGAATGTGCCATGGGGCAGATGAGGCAGAACCCTCAGATACGTAGCATTCTTTAAAAATGAAAACAAAAGGAGACTAAGTTTCTGGCATTTGTAGAGCCTGAGATATGAGGCAAAATATGCAGGTACTTGTTTGTTTTGTGATAAATTTGCCTACTCCTACCTTTCATTGTTCTTGGTGGGTGACTAAAGTAATAGCAATGAATGACATTTAGGAAACCAGATCTAATCAATTAGACAAAGGAAAAGTTGGAGTGCGACACCTATTGTCTATGACATGGGGAGGCAACCTGAGGCCTGGGGGCCGGATCTGACCCAATTGCCTTCTAAATCCAGCCTGCGGACGGTCCGGGAATCAGTGTGTTTTTACAAGAGTAGAATGTGTCCTTTTATTTAAATACATCTCTGGGTTATTTGTGAGGCATAGGAATTTGTTCACCCCCCACCCCCAAAAATATAGTCTGGCCCCCCACAAGGTCTGAGGGACAGTGGACCGGCCGCCTGCTGAAAAAGTTTGCCTGGTCCACAATTTGGAAGCTGCCCAGAGAGGCTGGGGCAACCCAGTCAGATGGGGGGGCATATTTGTTTGTTTGTTTACCTTGTATGCTGCTCTGGGGAAATCCAGAATTTGAGTGTAACTGTAGCTGGGGATTAGTGTGTAAACTCAAAAATAAAAAGTAGCAGCAAAGACAGGAGTTCTTTATATTTCTAACTCAGATCTTTTATTTAGCCAGAAATATTGTCCCTTCCTTGAAATTGTAAATATTTACAACATTTATAGATATTTACGACATCATAGGCTATGGCTGATAGAGCATATGTTACGCCAACCCTGTAAAGTAACCCAGTTTTTTTATACCCATTTTGCTGGGGTGGGGGTGAGGTTTATGCTGAAGTGTGGTCCAATGCTGTTATCCTGATGCAATGGGTGTGGTTTTTTTAAAGGGTGTGCAGCAAAAGTGGCTTGCAGTACAGGATGGAGGCATGCTAGCTTCTTCTTTTTTTAAAAAAATATATTTATTAAAATTTTCAATTTTTATACAAACAAAAAATTTTTAAAAACACATATAGTTCACAATACTTAATTTTCAATGACATATTTCTCTGACCTCCTCATACCTCCCCTTCTTGTAGTCCAATTCAAATTATTTGTTCAGCAAATCCTTATCTCAAAGCATTACAGCTTATAAAAACACCTTATTTTCTATCCAACATCTTAGGTTATTATAACCTTAAATTTTTACTTATAAAGAACCATTTTTTCATATTCCTTTATACCATTACAGCTAGAAACCACTTAATTTCAATCCAGCATCATTCAACATTCCTTAATTTTACAATATTTCTGTAAATAGTCCTTAAATTTTTTCCAATCTTCTTCTGCTGACTCTTCTCCCTGGTCACGGATTCTGCCAGTCATTTCTGCCAATCCCATACAGTCAATCAGCTTCATCTGCCATTCTTCCAGAGTGGGTAAGTCTTGCGTCTTCCAATACTTTGCAATGAGTATTCTTGCTGTTGTTGTGGCATACATAAAAAACGTTCTATCCTTCTTTAACACCAATTGGCCGACCATGCCCAAGAGAAAGGCCTCTGGTTTCTTCAAGAAGGTATATTTAAATACCTTTTTCAATTCATTATATATCATTTCCCAGAAAGCCTTAATCCTAGGGCACGTCCACCAAAGGTGAAAGAATGTACCTTCATTTTCCTTACATTTCCAACATTTATTATCAGGCAAATGATAGATTTTTGCAAGCTTGACTGGGGTCATGTACCACCTGTATATCATTTTCATAATATTCTCTCTTAAGGCATTACATGCCGTAAACTTCATACCTGTGGTCCATAACTGTTCCCAGTCAGCAAACATAATATTATGTCCAACGTCTTGTGCCCATTTAATCATTACAGATTTAACCGTCTCATCCTGAGTATTCCATTTCAACAGCAAATTATACATTTTTGACAAAGTCTTCGTTTTGGGTTATAACAGTTCTGTTTCCAATTTAGATTTTTCCACCTGGAAACCAACTTTCTTATCCAAATTATAAGCCTCCATTATCTGATAATAGTGAAGCCAGTCTCGTACTTTATCTTTTAATTTCTCAAAACTCTGCAATTTCAGTCTGTCCCCTTCTTGCTCCAAAATTTCCCAATATTTTGGCCATTTGGCCTCCATATCAAGTTTTTTCTGAGCCTTAGCCTCCATTGGTGACAACCACCTTGGGGTTTTATTTTCCAGTAAATCCTTATATCTAATCCAAACATTAAACAATGCTTTCCTGACAATATGGTTTTTAAATGCTTTGTATGCTTTAACCTTGTCGTACCACAGATATGCATGCCACCCAAAAACGTTGTTAAAACCTTCTAAATCCAAAATGTCTGTATTCTCAAGAAGCAGCCAGTCTTTCAACCAGCAGAATGCTGCTGATTCATAATAGAGTTTGAAGTCTGGCAGGGCAAATCCACCCCTTTCCTTTACATCAGTTAATATCTTAAATTTTATTCTAGGCTTCTTGCCCTGCCAGACAAATTTAGAAATGTCTTTCTGCCACTTCTTGAAACAGTCCATTTTGTCCAAAATTTGCAGTGTTTGAAACAAAAACAACATTCTAGGCAATACATTCATCTTTATAGCTGCAATTCGACCCAACAAGGAAAGCTTCAAATTTGACCAAATTTCTAAATCTTTTTTCACTTCAGCCCAATATTTTTCATAATTATCTTTAAACAAATTCCTATTTTTAGCTGTCATATTAATCCCCAGGTATTTCACTTTCTTAACCACAGTCAGTCCTGTTTCATTCTGAAACTTCTCTCTTTCAATCAGTGTTAAGTTTTTCTCAAGAACCTTAGTTTTTAACTTGTTCAATTTGAACCCTGCAACCTGACCAAATTCTTGAATTAATTCTAAAACTCTTTTAGTACTAGATTCTGGCTCCTGTAGTGTCAAAACTAGATCATCTGCAAATGCTCTCAATTTATACTGTTTAGCTCCGACCTGTATACCTTTAACCATCCGGTCCCTTCTAATCATATTCAGCAAAACCTCCAGGACCGATATAAAAAGCAAAGGGGAAATTGGGCATCCCTTTTTCTATCTTAAATTGTTCCGTAACCACATTATTTACAATTAATTTGGCCTTTTGTTCAGAATATATTGCACCTATACCATTCTCAAAGCCATGGCCTACCCCCATACCCTGTAGGTTCTTTTTCATAAAACTCCAAGAAATATTGTCAAAGGCTTTCTCCGCATCCACAAATATCAGAACTGCTTTAGTGTTTATATTCACTTCTAGCTTTTCCAAAATGTCAATTATATTCCTCAGGTAATCAGATAGATGTCTTCCCGGAAGAAAGCCCGCTTGGTCCTTATGAATCTCTTCAATCAATACTTTTTTCAGTCTCTTAGCCAAAATATCAGCAAAAATTTTGTAATCCACATTTAGTAGGGATATGGGACGATAGTTCCTAAGTTGAGTCTTTTCAGTCTCTGTTTTTGGTATTAGTGTAATATAGGCCTCTTTCCACGATTCTGGTGCCCTTTTCCCTTCCATAATTTCATTGCAGACTTCCTTCAAAGGTTGTAATAACCACTCTTTCAAAAATCTGTAGTAGCTGGAAGTCAGAGGCATACTAGCTTCTTGGCACATGGGGTGCTCTTGCCTGCAAAGAGGGAGAGGGGTGAGATGGCAGGGAAGTTGGTGCAGTGAGAAACACTGGAGGGTACACCTGGAATACAGTTTAGTTACCAGATCTACTAGTAGTAGGCATGTCTCTAATGCTAGTTATGTTTATTCATTTTCTCATATATGCACTGAATAGCAGCAGCAGCAGTACAGTGGTACCTTGGGTTACATACGCTTCAGGTTACAGACTCCGCTAACCCAGAAATAGTACCTTGGGTTAAGAACTTTGCTTCAGGATGAGAACAGAAATTGTGCTCCGGCAGTGCGGCAGCAGCAGGAGGCCCCATTAGCTAAAGTGGTGCTTCAGGTTAAGAACAGTTTCAGGTTAAGTACGGACCTCCGGAACGAATTAAGTACTTAACCTGAGGTACTACTGTAGTAGTAGTGGTATCTGTACTCCGCCCATCTGACTGAGTTGCCCCAGCCACTCTGGCTGGCTTCCAAGGTATATAAAAACATAAAACATTACACATTAAAAAGCTCCCTATACAGGATATTCAGGGCTACAGCTGCCCAGCAGTTTCACTCAACAGCTGCTAAACAGGGCAATTAATGTCTTCCAACCTTAAAAGGTGTGATGGGATTAATGCTGCAATCCACAGACCACAAGTTAATGGGACTTAATTGTCTTAAATGCAAATTCTGTGTTCTAATTGATTGCTGCACCTCTCTTAGAGGTACAGTCCAGAGGGAACGTTAAGTATGCAATCATTATGGACACTGAAACACTCAGGCATACTGAGCCAAAGTAGGGATGTCCCAATTAAACTGGGCTTCTACCCAAAGTAATATTTTGTGACAGTGGCAAAGGCACACCTGATATGGCACTTCTGGGCCAGAGGAAAGGGCTACAGCTAATGTATTATCATGTTTGTCCATATTAAGCAAATTAATTTAATAAGAACTGTTTTAGATGCTTAACTATAGCTGGAGGGCTGTTATCCTTGTTCTATGTTTTGTTGCATGAAACCAATGCAAATGCAAAAAAATAAAAAATAAAAAAGTGAACTGATCCTTTTAAATGTTTCTCTGTAACATTATATAGATTTGAAATTATGAGGGTTAATTCTGGTTTTCATTACTGCTTCCACAATGGCTAGACATATATGCATATATATTTAAAAGTGAAGGAGGATTTCAACGGCATGAAAAGCCTTCAGGAAATGCATATGGTCCATAGGACAAATAATGATAGTGGGAAACAAAATGTTTTATCAGGAGGAAGCAGTTCTGGGGAAGACAGCCCAACCTAAGGACGTAGGCTTGAAATGCTAAATAAAACACTTTTCTTTTTTTGTCCAGACTTTAGTTTTCAGCAGTCGTGAGCGGTCAGTGGACTTGGGGGACTAGGCTAATTCCCTAAAAGCTCTTTTGCCCGGCTTAGGGAGGGAGGATTGATGTTCTAATGGGGTATAAGAGCTCTTCCGCCACCTTTCTTAAACCAGCCAGGTTTATCTATAGCAGGCACCCCCAAACTCTGCCCTCCAAATGTTTTAGGACTACAATTCCCATCATCCCTGACCACTGGTCCTGTTAGCTAGGGATGGTGGGAGTTGTAGTCCCAAAACATCTGGAGGGCTGAGTTTGGGGGTACCTGATCTACAGCTCTATCTTTTAAAGAAAATACATCCCACCTGCCTTCATTTCTCTAGAAAGCTATTCTACCATTTCCTAATTATCCTGCTTTTCTGTTCTCCTTTCTTCACATACTTGCACATATAGGAGATTTTATACTGTAGTGATATGAAAATAAAGCAAGGGGTCTCTTTCAAGTGTTACAGGTAAATAAGAATGTGGTTTTGAATTGGGAAAAATCTTTGTGTAACTACTAACACCTAAATTCAAATAGTACAGCGGTTACCTCGGGTTACATATGCTTCAGGTTACAGACTCCGCTAAGCCAGAAATAGTGCCTCGGGTTAAGAACTTTGCTTCAGGATGAGAACAGATATTGCGCGCCGGCGCAGCAGCAGCAGGAGGCCCCATTAGCTAAAGTGGTGCTTCAGGTTAAGAACAGTTTCAGGTTAAGAACGGACCTCCAGAACGAATTAAGTACGTAACCAGAGGTACCACTGTAGTATTAGAGCCACACATGAAGCTTTGCTGTTCATTGTTGTTTTGGGTATTATTCTGTGAGCAAACATTTAGTGGACATAAGGACCCATGACCGCAGCTGCCACATACTCCGTTCCACATTTTTAAGAACTCGATCGTTTAGTGTGGCCGCGCCTGCACTTTGGAACTCCCTGCCTATTGAGATCAAGAAGGCACCTTCCTGTACTCCGTTCAGCGCCTTAGACAAGCCTGTCCAGAGGCTTAGAAAGTTGGAAGTGATTTTAATCTGCTTTGGTATTTTAACGTTTGAATGCTTTAAAGCAGAGTTGTGGATTTTTCTTGATTTTACCTTTTTGTAAACAGCTTTGAGGTTTTTCACAATCAAGCAGTGTACACATTTTAAGAAATAAATAAATAAATAAAATAGAAGGTTTTCCCTTCTTTCTCCGGACCTTTAGTAATCGTATACATGTCTATAAACAGATATCGATATCGACAGATATGTAATTACTTCCTATTCTGTTCTCTTTTCTTGAGCCTTCGCTGCAGCTGGCTCAAAACAGCACCACCGCAGAGATCGCGGCCTGTGCGCGTGCGCGGGGCCGAGAGGGGCGGAGCCACGATTTACTTTCATTACCGACGCGCCAATCCCGACCGACGGAACGCAAGCAAGTTATGCTATAACTCCGCCCACGCTCCTCCCACGAAGACCCAGGCTTTGGGTCTCGCGAGAGCGGCCGGGCGAGAAGCCAGGAGGAGCCCGGGCGAGCGAGCGGTGTTGCACTTCGCTTATGGGCGGAGCCTCCGTGTGCGCGTCGGCGGCGTGGTGACGTTGGCGGCGTGGCAGCGCGCGGGTCGCCCGTTACTCGGCGGGGCCGTTCCGCGAGGGGTTGCCATGGCGAAGACGGTGGCCTACTTCTACGACCCGGACGTGGGGAACTTCCACTACGGTGCGCGGCGCGGCGGCGGGTTCTGCGGGGGCCGGTGCGAGGGGAGCCGGGGGTGGGTCGGAAAAGGCCGCAGGTCGGGTCTTGCCGGGCGGAGCGGAGCGGGCCGTCTGCCGCCGAGTGGCCCGCTGCCTCCGCCCTTCAGAAAACAGCCCCCGCTTTAAAAATAAGCAGCAAGAGTTCCAGTCAGTCAGGTTCCGCTTCCTCCCCAACCCCTTTTAAATCCACTTTCGTGGATCTTCTATATTTATATCTAGTTTTAACTCCGTAGTCGTTTAATTGCCTCTTTCATGGGTGTATTTTCAGCTCCGAGTCCCCATTTGACATGGTTATAATAAGTAAATTAATAGTAATAATAAGCACGGTCGGGGCGGGGGGAGTCTGGGAGAAGCCACCAAGATGGCCCTCTCCTGTGTTCCTAACCAAGCACGCCTGTGAGGGTGGTGGGAATTGAAAGGATATTTTGACTGAACCAAAACAAAACCACACACCACCAAAGAACCATACATACATTATGTGGAACCTGTATTTACTTAATTTAGAGAACACTCTTATGATAAGATGCAGGTGCCTGATGATCATCTTCCAAAGCAACTACTCTGTTCCGAACTTAAAAATGGAAAGCGTAATGCTGGTGGTCAACGAAAGAGGTTGAAAGACTGTCTCAAGGCAAATCTAAAAAAAATGTAGTATAAACACTGACAACTGGGAAACACTAGCCTGCGAGCACTCCAGTTAGAGAACAGCCTTTACCAAAGGTGTCATGGGCTTTGAAGACACTCGAACTCAGGACGGAAGGGAGAAACATGCTAAGAGGAAGGCATGCTTGGCAAATCCACACCGTGATCAACTCCTGTCCGGAAACCAATGTCCCCACTGTGGAAGGATGTGCGGATCCAGAATTGGCCTCCACAGCCACTTACAGACACATTGTTAAAACCGTGTTTATGGAAGACAATCTTACTTGGCTATGAGCAATTGCCAAAGAAGAAGTTAGACAATGAATGAAACTAATTGGTACTTCACTCAACTGTTCTTAACAATGTAAATCTTAATCATTGGGCTATACAACTATAAGGGACTCATATGTATCAACATAATGTTCTCCCACAATGCTACTTTTATCTCTGTTTGCACTTCTTTCTCTATGGACGAGTGCTAGTAATAAGCTAGGTCTTAATGAACCTTTGTTTCTGGTATGGGGATGTTGATTTCACAGTGTTTTCTTTCTTTCTTATTGTGTTAGGAGCGGGACATCCCATGAAGCCTCATCGCTTGGCACTGACCCATAGTCTGGTTCTGCACTATGGACTCTATAAGAAGATGATTGTAAGCATTGCATTTACTGGGTCAAAGACAGCTTCTGGTTTCAAGGCAGTAATATTTATTTTAGGACATTTTTATCTATTCCTTTGTAGGTATATTTCAGAATCTGCATACACTACATGTAAAGCCTCTCACAAAGTGTGGAATCACTGGAGGCAGGACTCAGCAATTTTATTGACTTTGCTACCAAGCCAAAGCATTTTAGTTTTCTGACGTTCCCCTTTCCAATTTGTGCTAAAAAGCCCCCCTCCCGTTCCCGCAGTTGTCACCTATTTGGCTGGGATACCCAACTTTGAGAGTGGGAATTGCTGTACAATTGCCAGGACAAGTCCTATCCACCTCTGCAGCTTCAGGTCTGGGAGGAAGGCTCTGTTCATTAAGTTCATAAAACTGCAGCAGCTCACATGCCATGGTGAGCATAAATATAGAAGTCTGACTAGGGATAGTGTAACCTGGAACTCTGAGTCTGATGGCTGTACAGCCTTGCTCTGCTGTTGAATTCAGTCCTGAATGGGAGAAATTTCTCTTGCAGGTATTTAAACCATATCAAGCATCTCAGCATGATATGTGCCGCTTTCATTCAGAAGATTACATTGACTTCCTTCAGCGAGTGTCTCCAAATAACATGCAAGGATTCACCAAGAGCCTCAATGCTTTCAATGTGGGGGATGACTGGTAAGTGCTGCATACCTTCTAGGTGCATCAGGTAGATAGGACCCAAAATGTGTGGTGTGGGCAGGGTGGATATTACAGAGGTCCCAAATGCCTGCTCAAACAAAAAAGTACTGATCTTTCATTGCAATATTGTTTGCTTCATTTTTTTTAAAACAACTTGGGGGTTCTGCATATAATCAAGTGGTTTAAAATTTTTGCTAAATAAATCTAATACAGATGTGAATGACAGAAGAAATAAGATAATGTCTTTGTTTGGTTAGAAACATGAAGATTTACATGTGGAAATATATGTGAGGATGTAGAAGGGTAGATGATTGACTGATGTGAATGTGGTGTGAGAGAGGAAATGGAATGCCATGCAGAGAGATTGACTAGGGGGAGATAAGTGGAAGGCACTCATTCAAGCTTTATTCATGTGCTCTATGAACATAATCCAACAGTAAATATTTGCTTATTTTCCTGGCTTCACCAAGGATGTGTACTACTGTAATAGAGCTGAAGATCTCATATGCAGAAATCTTAATGTCACCAAAGCTTTTTAGAGAAAAGTTATGACTTAATTAAGAAAAGTCTAAAAGGTTCCTAATTCTTGAAGTGATGTTAAAGCACATGGAGTTAGGCTAGAAAATACTGAGGAAAACGTAGTTTCCTGTCATTCTTAGACCACCGCAGAACATTTTGTGGTTTACCTCAGGTGCCAAAATATCTTGGGTCGGCCCTGCTTACGGGAGCACCAGGAGGCTTACTAAAGCCTGAGGACTAGCAAAGCCGGTGGTTTCTTACACACACACACAATATTACTGTGTGCCTACAGTCATCCATGCATTGTCAAGCTCAAGGGGGAGGTTACTGCAAGGTGCTTTATGTGGGGTGACTTTGATGTTAGCCCAGAGGCTGCAGCTAGTGAAGAACATGACAGCTGGGTTGCTTGCAGGAGCCAATGGCCGACAGCATGCAACACTGTATTTTCTGGATTCGCACTGGCTGCTAATCTGCTACCAGGACAAGTTTCAAAAGGGAAAGTGACACTGCTAGTGGGCTGGGTCTCACATACCAATGACCAACTCACTTGAGAGACAGCCTTACCCAGTAGGAGTAAGGAGAGCTTCTCCGTCAAGCTGCAAAGATATCAGAAGCTTGCTCAGAAGTAACTTGGAGCAGGGCTTCTAGTGTGGTGGCCCCTGTTTTGAGGAGCGGTGTTCCTGCTTAGATAGTGCAGTCACAGATAGCTGCACTTTCTGGAAACACCTGAAGACGTTTCTGTTCCAACAAACTTTCTCAGCTTTCTATGTCATCTTGAGAGACAGCAATAAGGAAAGCTTCAAAAGGAACCAGAGCCAGCCCTGAAACCCTATGTGGACCTGCCAAGCACTGCTGTATTGACCCCTTGCCACCCTCTCCAGGCTGATTTGACTTCTCTGTGCAGCTACAACTGCAATACTGAAAGAAATGGGTGATTCTGCCCTTGTGCACCGTTCCTTGGCTACTTGAAAGAGTTGCGGAGGATAGGTCCATCAGTAACCATTATTACTAAAAGGAGACTCCATGGTCAGAGGCAGTATACCCCTAAGCACTAGGGCCACCCAATGAATCCGAAGGCTGGAAGATACAGGCTAAACAAAAGGAAGTACCTTTTTAAACATCACATAGTGGAATTTGAGACTGCTAAATGTAATGATGGCCGCCAACTTGCATGGCTTTAAAAGGGGGTTGGAGAAATAGAAGGACGATACAGCTAGGATTGCTCTGTATGCCACCTCAATTATCAGAGACAATACAGGGAGCAGGAGTAGTGGGAATGCTGTTTATGGACTTTCCAGAGCCAGTGTGGTATAGTGGTTAAGAGCAGTGGACTTGTAATCTGGCGAAACAGGTTCACGTCCCTGCTCCTCCACATGCAGCTGCTGGGTGACCTTGGGCTAGTCACACTTCTCTGAAGTCTCTCAGCCTCACTCACCTCACAGATTGTTTGTTGTTGGGGAGGAAGGGATATGAGATTGTTAGCCACTTTGAGACTCCTTAGGGTAGTGATAAAACGGGATATCAAATCCAAACTCTTCCTCTTCGTCTTCCTGTTATTTCAGGGTACTTGGAGCATCTCTGGATGTGTTGTGTTTCCAATTGTGGGTAATGCCCAGCCCCTGCTCCTTGATTGGGAGAGGGCTTGTCATGTTTGCTGGGGATAGGCACTTGCCTTGGCAAGTAGAACCATGGACCCTTGCAGATTAAGAGTTCTGAATTATTAGACGACTTGCACACTCCTATTTCAACTGTGGCTGCTAAACAAAAATGTTGCCTTGCCTGTCTTGTGTTTCTTATTCACATCTAGCGATATGGTCAGATCTTCCATATCCAAATAGCTATTTTGGATTGGAAAGTTTCTGCCATGTTATCCTGAACTAAGTGTAATTTTGTGTTCTCTCATAGTCCAGTGTTTCCAGGGCTGTTTGAATTTTGTTCTCGATATACTGGGGCTTCATTGCAAGGAGCAACACAACTGAATAATAAGGTAACAAGGTGATGTCATCTTCACATCCTTAAGTTGCTGTCAACCAGATCGCTCTAAGAGTTGCTCTGTAATTTTTTTGTGCAACTAAAATGGTATTCATAATCATTGACTCTGGGGGAGCTTTATGATATCTGATATGGTGTGGTGGGGTACTCATGAACCCCCCAGTTCAAATCCTATCTGGGGCATGAATTCACTTGGTGGTTTTAAGCCTCCCATCTCCAATATGGAGGTACTAATTCTGACCTACCTTATAGGTTTTTTTGGTGAGGAGTTCAATGAAGTGCTTAGAATGCTAGGAAGTATAAATGCTAAATACTCCCATGGGTACAAAACTATAACTCAGATAGCCTTAACAGTTTGTTGTTGTTGTTTTGCAAAGGCAGTCAGCAGAGTGAATGGGGTAGCTTAGGATGTAGGGATTCATCATCCCTTGGTAAGTATTGCTGTTAAGGCATAATCCTCTTTCCTTTGAGCTAATGTCCTCCTTCTGTCCTTAGATCTGTGATATTGCAATAAACTGGGCTGGAGGTCTTCACCATGCCAAGAAGTTTGAGGTAATGAGGCAAGTCTACTTTCCTTGCTTTGGAGGGTAAAGAAAACTTAGTTGCTTTTCACTGACTCACTTTTGCCTTTTTTGTGTTTCAGGCTTCTGGGTTTTGTTATGTCAATGACATTGTGATCGGCATCTTGGAGCTTCTCAAGTAAGGAGTTGGTGCAAGCGGTGCATAGGCGGAGGGAGGAGTTGGTGGTGCTGTAAATGGCATAATGGAGTTGCACTGGAGATTGTGTGTCTAAATGGCTTCTCTTGTGCTGGTGGCCCTTCCCATTCCCTTTCCATTGAACCTTCTTCAAGTGTTTGATCATAATGTGATAATTCTTGTTTAGTTGTGTCTGGCTGAGTCCAGATGTGGTACACTTCTTTCCTACCTGCATTTTTTTGTTCTAGTTTAAGAAATGCAATAATTAAGCCCTGGCTTGGCATTTTTTTGGTGCAGTCTTGTGTTTGAAAACCCCACCCTGACTGGGGTTTGGATCTGGTGCACTTTATGCTTGCTTAACTTAAACTGGCATAAATTACACTGGCTTCCACTACTTGGCATTGCTCCCTTCATCAAGAAGACCAAGTTATTCCTTCCTCCTCCTCCAGTCTGGCTTTACAGATAATTTAAACACATTACCTGCTTGTCTCCAATCCTATTCCCTATCTGCTGCCCAACTATAAATTACATACATATGTTTCCCTTTCTGATCTATGACATGAAATACACCTTTTGGTGAGTAAGAAACTTGGATTGGCAACTGGGTGAGGGGAGTGGCTGTGCAGCTTGGATACAGGATTTGACCCTGGTGTTGCCAGCTTCCACCTGCTTCTCTAACATGTCTTTGGGTTTCTGACAGATATCACCCACGTGTACTGTACATTGACATAGATATCCATCATGGAGATGGTGTTCAGGAGGCTTTTTATTTGACAGACCGTGTCATGACAGTGTCCTTTCACAAATATGGAAACTACTTCTTCCCTGGTACAGGTACAAAACTTTTTATTGCTTATTATAAACTGGATTAAAGATGTAATACAGATTTCATTTTGGATACCTGCAGAGTGCTTAGATATTGGATAGGTACATTAGTGTGGGGATGTTCCAGTGGTTAGCTGAAAATAGGGATGGGATTTCTTCAGGCTGTGGATTAGCTAGGTAGTAACCTATTTTAAAAATCAAAGTTTGAATTCTGCACTTTGCCCCGCTTTCACCTGCTAGGTGACATGTACGAAGTGGGAGCTGAGAGTGGCCGTTATTACTGTCTCAACGTACCTTTGCGTGATGGCATTGATGACCAAAGTAAGTGGAAGGCTTTTCTTGGGCCTTGCTGGATATTCTGTCTTCTGTGCAGATTGCAGCAGAGGAGCTATAACAGCAGAGTTTTGTCTTCTCTTTGAAGGTTACAAACACCTCTTCCAGCCAGTCATTAATCAAGTTATAGAGTTCTATCAGCCCACGTGCATAGTGCTGCAGGTAAGAGGATGGATGACCTAAGCAGTGAGAGTCATGGGTGTGGACTTGCATTTCCTTTGGTGGTCACACAGAAGAACCTAGTGGGGGGAGGATTGGGAGATAGGTGGGCTGGCTGGGATGAGAGGCGTTCCTGATATTCTGTTGTGAGTGTTTTGGATAATCAGTAGCTAGTGCATCGATACTGTTGTTTTCTCCTCATTTCTTCTTCTTTGCCTCCATTAAGTGTGGTGCTGACTCGCTAGGTTGTGATCGTCTTGGTTGCTTTAACCTCAGCATAAGAGGACATGGGTGAGTCCCTTTAATGAGTTGAGTAAAAGGCACATTGGAACTGAAACGGATGTGATTGGATCTCCCACCTTTTTTACCCTTTCATGCAGCTGTGGGAGCATCACATTTGTTTGGACTAGTGGTGCTGGAGGGGTGGGGGAGAGGTTGACCCCTCCCACAAAGCGACTATTAGCCCTGCAGCAGAAAAACACAGTGGAATTAACTGGTGTGTATGTGATTGAAAAACAGTATGAGAAAAAGTTTAACACCCCCACCTGTTCTACTTTAGTAAAATGTGCTTTCTGATGAACTTGCTATTGCCCCCCACCCCGTGGAAAAGTGCAGGTGTACTATATTTCCTGATATAGGCTAAATAGCTGCTTGCTATGGTGAATGAACTATATCGCAAAAACAGTGCTGCTGGTCTGATAAAAATCAGAGCCTTTGTGGTTGCTTCAGTTAAAAATAAAGCAAAGCTGGAAGGGTTGTTCTTGCATTCTGGTTGCTTTTGAGGGGTTGCTTTTCCAGTGGGGAGAAGTGGCAGGGATTGCTTCTCTGCTCATCTAGTGGTCCATCCTCTTTGCTTGCTTGTTGCCTGCCAGTTAATGTGGAGCTGGTGGTGTCCACTTGCTTCACCCCTTGAAGGGGTTCTGCATGCAGTTGGTAGAGATGCACTTGAGCAGAGAGATGAGAAATGCATGTGTAGTGTTGTGTTTGTATGAGAGAGAGCTGGAAGGGGGAGAGTCATGCGTATGGTCTGTGAGAGACAGACACGTATGTGAGCAGGAAGTATGGATGAATGTGTGCTTTGAGAGAGGGAAAGATGCACTTGGGTGGAGAGGGAGAAGCATTTGTGAAGTGTGAGAGACGGTTCTCTCTCTCTCTCTCTCTCTCTCTCTCTCTCTCTCTCTCTCTGTGTGTGTGTGTGTGTGTGAGAGAGAGAGAGAGAGTGTGTGTGTGTGTGTGGCCACCTTGTTTATTTTTCCTAATAGTGTAAATAATTGCCATGTGATCTCCACAAGCAGGACATGGCTTATTTCCCACAATAAGCATGAGGTCTGGAAGGGGGAAATAGCAGTGCGTGTACTTGCTCTAATTGTGCTTTGCCCCAACAGCAGTCAATTTGTGACAGGCACTTCCCCCAAATTCAAAATGTGCCCACTGCTCCAAAAACTTTGGCGACCCCCTGCATTAATCTATCTCTGTGTCACATCTTTTTTGGTCCTTGGTGCTTAACAGTCTGAAACCCTGTCTCTCCCCCTCCCCATTCTGAGAATTGATTCTCATCCTGGCTCATGAGGATTCGTTTCTGATTTTCTGAGCAATAATGTAGTGTTATGTTGATTTGGTGCTTTGTAGTAGTGATGGTATTGTTGTTCCACTTTTGTTAACATGTTTGGATCAGTTGTCCCCCTCTGTAGGCAGGTGTGTTCTATAAGGCACACCTGCACAATTATCTGCTTTCTCACAAAGACAAGATAAGCAGAAAGTTTACAGGTTTTGCTTGTTCTTTATGTTCTTTATTAATTGTGTATGCCTCCTACAGTTATACTAAGAATTACCTTGAGGTGGTACAGATGGGTTAATAGTACATACCTACCTAGGCTCTCTTTACCTTTTTTTCAACCTTCACCTTTGAAGTCAGTAGTGAAAGATCAGCATTTAGCTCAGAATAAGTTATTGTGTGTATACATAATATACATTACTCAGTCTTTTCAATATTTAGGACTTTAGAGAGTTCACACTGACTCTTTATGCTGCATATATTTTTCTGGGCTTTTGACCAGGCTGAAATAAGCCTCCCACTTTTAACGCGCTCAGGAGCATACACCTGAGTAAATAGAGCCTGTGTTGTTAGTTATTTGTAAATTTCCCAAAACCTATTTGTAGCCATATGAAGGGTGATGGTTTATGTACAACACATAGATGAATGTAAGCAAATTTGACAGGAATTCATTTCTAAATTTTATAACTTTGAATCCTAGGGAATGTGTAGAATATGTAAAGAGTTTCAACATACCCCTCCTGGTGTTAGGAGGAGGTGGCTACACAGTTCGCAATGTGGCCCGATGCTGGTGAGTCTTCTGGAAACTTTTGTTGATAATGGGTTGGGGCTTCACCTTCCTTGGATATAAAATGGCACAGGTTTGTGTCATGTGAAGACTTCACTGTACTCTGGATTGAAATTATCTGCCTTTCATTTTAGGACTTATGAAACATCATTACTTGTAGATGAAGCAATTAGTGAGGAGCTTCCATATAGTGGTAAGTTGAGGACCTACATGTTCAAACGTCACTGATTTCACTTGTAGCATATTTAGTTTCCGCAAGTTATTAGTATCTAGATAACTTAGGGGGATAGTTCAAAAGCAATGACAAGGCTTCATGGAGTAGCCGCTGCCACCTGTAGAACCTCGTTGCATGTGCTGATCAGAGCAGGTGTGGTGTGCAGAGGAAAATGTCAGCTCACTATGGTTGGGCCCCTTGTTACCATGTGACAGCAGCCCGGCTGATTTGGGTTCTAGCCCACCTCTACCCTGAAACGCTCCATTTTGGGGGTTGCTATTGGCTGCTGCTAACAACGCTGCCAGTGGTAGCTTGTACCCCTTGTTTGGGCAGATACAGTGGGGAAGCTCTTGCTGGTGGAACTGCCCTGCCAACAGAGGCAGTGTCTCTGGGTTGGGCTGGGTGCAGGGATATATCTGTCAGAATCTGTGTTCGACCGAGCTGATAAAGCTCATCTTCTGGCCAAGTCGCCCCCGACGATAATTAACGACCTGAGCCTCTGATAAGGCTCCAGGCACATCCCATTCAGCATAGATTCCAAAACAGCACGCGGAAGTAATGAGATTTATGGCTACATGCTATGCTTTATTTCTAAGCTACGCAGACAGCAAAGAAAAATACATCCTCTCCCTGTGAGAGCAGAGAGCAACTGAAACAAAGGAACAGGAAAACCAGTAACGTCACATCCGTCTCCCGTGAGACTTCCAACAACCTGGACTGTCTCTGGAATGTAAACAGAGTCCTGTGACTCCAAGCAGCTGCACAGTGGCACAAACAGAAACCAACAATATCCACCTCATCCAAATTCTCCAGCATGATTTGTTGGGGGTTGGGGTTGGTTAATCTGTAATTCACAAGCAGCATCTTTTAGATTGTTTCAAAATATTAGGGTTAAGCAGATTTACGTGGTGGAGGTGGCGACCAACTTTTGGCCAACCTTTTCATATCTGCCTATGCCTTTCTAATTATTGGAGGCAAATTATTTTAAACCAGATTATTTAATCCTGTTACTTTTTCCACTTGGAGTTGTCAGTGGTTATTACATTTGCTCATCAACATTGATTCCCAATAATTCTGTGTTATGCAAACCGGAAAACTGACTGAAAATATTTATTATCCATTTAAAAACTCTAAAATATACTACAGATGTTGTGAAAGAAGCAGCATCTGCCTAGACCATCGTTTATCATGTACTTCTGCTGTAACCAAATTCCAATCCAGATAGTAAAGAGTAGTGGAAATGGGGTGTTGACTCTCCATTAAAGCTTCATAGAAAGATATTTGTTGGTTTGATGGCATTACAGCTTTGTAGATGAAGCAGAATTTGATTCTATGTTTTCATCAGTTCTAAGCAGCTGGAAAATCAGCTGATTTCATTAATTTACATAAAGGGAGCCAAGGCATTGAGAGAGATTCCTCCTTTAGGAGAGTGGAGCTGCAGCTTGCTGTTCAGTTAGTTGTTGCACGGGCTTGTAGAGTTGTTTGAAAGGGGTTGTGCATGGATTTCCTCCTTATTTTAAAATGTATAAACATCAGTATGCATGTATCCACACTAATTGTCTGTCTCTATGCAGAGTACTTTGAATACTTTGCTCCAGACTTTACCCTCCACCCTGATGTCAGCACTCGAATTGAAAATCAGAACTCGAGGCAGGTAAGTAACTTTGGCCATACATATTTCAGTTAGCTCTGCTTTAGCCTCCCACCATGTCTTCTACCTTGACATTTTCAAAAGTTGCAGCATTGGTGCTTCTGGTTTCCCAAAGCCCATTCCAAGCAGTAAGAGCAGGCCCTCCAGATGTTTTGAGACTACAATTCCCAACATCCCTGACCACTGGTCCTGTTAGCTAGGGATGATGAGAGTTGTAGTCCCAAAAATACCTGGAGGGCCGAGTTTGCCTATGCCTGAGTAAGAGTGATTGGGATCATTCCGAACCTGCAAATTCATTTGGGGCAAATAGTTATTATTTTCATTTTTAATTTCATTCTATACTGCTTTATATTTTTAAGAAAAAAATCTCAAAGTGGTTTACAACCTTCATTAAAACATTAAATAAATCATTACTGAGGAAAGTCAAGTATACATTCAAAGCAACAGGAAACTAAAATATTATCTTTAAAGATTTCAAAATAAAACATTACAAAAGAGGTCAGCTATAAAATGTACATTTAACACAGCCAAGTTAGGGAAAAAGTTATCTTGACCATTTCAAAAGAAAACATTATTAAAGGAAGTCCACTATAAAATGCATATTTAGAACAGCATAATTAGCAAGAGAATAAAAAATTATCATAAGCGTAGAAGACACCAAGATCAAGCAGGACCACCCAGCTGCAATCTGATATTTTAAGAGGAGTGTGACTCCTGTCTAAATTGGAATATACTGAGCACTGCCTTTCTGATTCTGTGAACTGCCTGCCAAATGTACCTAATATATTACATGGACTTCACATTGTTGAATTTCATCCAGATCGTTACTAATCACCTGATGTCATAAGTGACAATTAAAGGGATTTTTAATTTATGTTACAAGTGCTAAGATTAGCAATGGCCCCGTTGAGAGAGACAAAGGACAGCAGAAGGAGCTCCTATCTTTGCTCTTAGATTGGAGATAAGCTCTCTGTCTGCTCTTTGATTTTAAAAGCAGCATTTTTCTGTACCCCACACAAACTCTGAGTGGGTGGAAATGCTGCCTTTTGCTCTGAAGGAATAGGCAGAGGGCTTATCTCTAAACCTAGTGCTGCTGTGCTTAGCACCAAGATCCTAGACCTAGATAAAGGACCCATCTGCTCCTTAGAGAGGAATTTTATTTTGTTTCTGGAGTGCTCTGTTTGTGAGAGAGAGGGTGGGGGAGAAGAGGCGCAGTGCTGTGTCCTTGGTGTCTGGTACATGTTTTGTGGATGGGGGTGGTGGTGGTGGGGGTGTGATTTTGCTTCCCACTCCCTTAAGAGTTTTGCTTTTGTTTTGGCCCTGGCAATTTGGACAGGTTCCTGTCGGCCCTTGGGCCAAATGGCTTCTCTACTCCTGCAGTAAGAGAAAATCTAGTGCCCTTGGCATTTCTGACAGCCAGGCAGGAGTGATGGCTGGAACTTTATAAACATTTTGATACCTGAAGGCGTCTATGATATGACCTGCTGTTTCTCCCCCTCTTCTCTTCTGACCAGTACTTAGATCAAATTCGGCAAACTATATTTGAGAATTTGAAGATGCTGAACCATGCACCCAGTGTCCAGATCCATGACGTCCCTTCTGATTTGCTGAATTTTGATCGCCCAGATGAGCCTGATCCTGAAGAGAGAGGTTCTGAGGAGAACTACAGCAGGCATGTTTCAGTTTATTCCTCAAGTAGAAGCGTCCTGTTTTTGCACCCCAGCCCAACTGGAGGAACTATGATATGTGCCCCCCAGAACCAACACTACATTGATTTGGGCTTTTGCTTATTGTTTAGATTGCTGTTTTCCAGAAGCATGTAGTTGCTGCAGTTTTAGGTGGGCAGGTTTCCAGTGTCTGTGCTTAATTTTTGGCCTCCTCCTGTGTTAACTTGTCTTGCAGGCCAGAGGCTTCAAACGAGTTCTACGATGGTGACCATGATAACGATAAAGAAAGTGATGTGGAGATATGATGCCTGAATCATGGGAGTGTGAACAGTGCGGAGATCACAGGATGGTGGTGCTATAAGGATGCAGCGGGTTCCAGTGGAAAGCCTCTGTCCTGTCGCTAAGTGATGGCAGCAGGACTGCTGAATCATGCAATTACTGGGGCGCAAAAGACATTGAGAGGTTTATGGTCCTCCCAGAGCCTTTCCCATCCCTTGAGACTGTGCCTTTGCCACTGTTTGTGGAAAAAGAATTTCATAATTTCATGTTCACACAAGTCTGTTTCACTGCTGTGTGACCAGCTGTTGGGTCTCATTCTGCAGTGACTTTGTCTCCCTTGCAGACAGCAAGAAGCACTGTTGCACTTGGACATTTCTTCTGACTTCTTTTGAAACAGGTTTGTGTATGTGAGGTGTTCTGCTGAAGCAGCTGGTTTTAAATCCAAAAAAAGCTGCAGTGTAAAAGTCAGTCGTTTGCCAGTTTTTCAGCCAACCAGAGTCCCGTGTTAAAGTAAATCAGATAAAAGGGAGAACCGGATAATGGTTAATATTTTGCTGAGCCAGTAATGGAGGTTGGAATGGTCAGTTTTGTGGCTGACCCAACAATTCTGGTTCATTTAGCACAGATTTCTTCATAGGAGGTTATTTTTGTAGCAGCTCATTTTCAAAATCAGGGCATGTTGAAAAAACTTACCCGTGTGGGATATTTGAGGGACAGAAGGCTGGGGGTGGGTGGGTGTTGTTTCTTAATATTTCTTCTGGTCACACTGCGTACTTGGTACCAAAGTGGCATCCAAAAAAAAAAAAAAAAACCCTTGTCAATGGAGAATTTTGTTTTGCATGAGTGTTGATTACATTCACACACTAGTGCAGGGTTTCCCAACCCTTGGCCTCCAGCTGGTTTCATACTACAATTCCCATCATCCCTGACCCTGGTATTGCTAGCTAGGGATGATGGGAGCTGTAGTCCAAAAACAGCTGGAGACCCCAAGGCTGGGAAACGCTGGATTGTGCACCTATGTACAACTCAGTGTACCCCCAAGAGTGACCTTTCCACAGACGTCACCTTTGGTTTCATAGAGGTCATGTTGCTTCTCAAAAGAATGTTACGTGGATTGTAGGGGGAGACCTGGGCCAAAGATGGTTATCTTGTTGTGGAAAGTCTTCTTATTGTTGAGCTTCTCCCTTCTGTGACCCTTTACATATTTTAATGAGTCATGCCTTCTGAGCATGTGCTCAGGCAGAGGCTTCGTTCCTAAATAAATTTTAAGGAACTTTATGAAAGGAAAGCTTCCTGTCCCCTCTTCCCCCCTGAACCACATTCCATATTGTTCAGGAGGGTCCCTCAGACCACCCAGAGAGGATTTTCTTTTTCAGGGTAAGGGGGGATGCACACAGTGGGGAGAAGTGGACAGGAAACATCTCTTCCGCAAACTTCCTTAAAAATAAAGTTCTTTTTGGATCCAAGCAAAAATATGAAAGGCTTCTCTAGTTTTAACTGCAAGTTCTCCTTCCTTTGTGACTACATAGCCATTGATGCAATGTGTGCCTCAGTTTGGCTGTGGTCTTACTGGTCTTAAGCTGTATGTGTGCGTGCAGATACTTGCCATCAGTGTTATGAAGACTTCACTGCGGGTAGAATGGCAGAACAGCAACTGATCTTTTCTTCCTTATGCTCATATTTTACTAATGCTTTTAAAATATTAAACAGGATGGTGTTTTTCTTACCTGTTTTGTGTCTTTCCTTCTCCCCCTGCCTCCCCTTTGCTTAACCTTTGAAAGTATGTATTGATCCCTATGCTTCCCCTTGCATTGACATGTGTTCATTCAGCCTGTACAGCAGACTCAGTGACCAGATGCGGCCCCCACATGCCTCTCTTTCTGGCCCTCAGAACTCTCCTCATGCCTGGCCCTTCACTGGACCTGTTTCACATCCTTCTTGAGTGTTTTTGCCTGGCTGGTATTTGTCCTCAAACTTGCTTGTCTGGAGGGGATACAAAAGACTGTATAGAAAGTAGCCTGCTGTAGAAACCTTTACCTTTGTTGCCACTTTGCCTGTCACTGGCATGTGGCCCTGGGAATAATAAAATTGTAGAACTGGAAGGGACCCCAGGGTCATCTAGACAGGACACGGGTGGCGCTGTGGGTAAAAGCCTCAGTGCCTAGGGCTTGCCGATCGAAATGTCGGCGGTTCGAATCCCCGCGGCGGGGTGCGCTCCCGTTGCTCGGTCCCAGCGCCTGCCAACCTAGCAGTTGGAAAGCACCTCTGGGTGCAAGTAGATAAATAGGGACTGCTTTCTAGCGGGAAGGTAAACGGCGTTTCCGTGTGCGGCTCTGGCTCGCCAGAGCAGCGATGTCACGCTGGCCACGTGACCCGGAAGTGTCTCCGGACAGCGCTGGCCCCCGGCCTCTTGAGTGAGATGGGCGCACAACCCCAGAATCTGTCAAGACTGGCCCGTACGGGCAGGGGTACCTTTACCTTTACCTTTTTACCAGGGTCATCTAGGCCAACCCCCTGCAGTGCAGGAATAAATGTCCAGAAGGGAATTTGGCCCTCCAACTGTAAATGGGTTCCTCATGTGTAATGTACAGTCACTTTCAGTCCTTTTTTAAAATTCTTATAGTAATGGAGCCCAGTCTCTTCTTTCACTTCTACAGGGGGCATGAAGTTACTTTTCATGGTCGTAGAAGCACTGTGGCACAAAGTGCTTTTTTTGCCACACATTCAGGAAGTATGTGGGTGCATGGGTAGTAACTGGAAACTGCAATACACACTCACTTAATTTACTGTCTGAAGGACATATGCAAGGTTCTGTAAAGCTGAGTTCACGCAGCCTAAGCCTCTGAAGACAGGGACAATATTTACCACAAGACTGCAGACATTATGTTGAAATGAAGGATTATTCACCCAGAAGTGTCCAAAATGACATTGTTCTAATTGCAACATCAGTTTCCTCTGATTTCAATATTGCTCATCCATGTATGTAGTTCAAACTTAAAATATTAGAGCACAAGTTACAGTGACTGATGTAAGATGGAAACATCTAAATTTAAAAATATAATTTTCATTATATCTATAGGAATACTCATCCAAGAACGTGACTGCTGCAAAGTGAACAGAACGAAACAGTGACATGTTGGTACATAACCAGTCCCACTGCTGCTAATAGCATGACAAGATGTCATAGTTCTAGATAATGGCTTCATTTACAGTCTCCAGAATGGGGCAAAAAAAAAAAAAAAAAAGCAAACGTGTGCCCTAAAAACAGTTTGCCAGTATACATGTTTGTGCACAGCTGGTATACTTCCCTGTGGGTACCATTCAAAGACTCTAAAACATGAGCCATAATCTCAATCCATGAATAAAGCGTTGGGGAGCTGTGCTGACCCTGCGGCAGGCTGCTTGGTACTCCAGCTTCCATCATCCCTTTGGGGCTGTTTCCAACCCTACAACTCTATGTGATTCAATTCTGTTATCCTTCACCATTGGCTGCACTTGTTGGGGCTGATGGAAATGGGAGTCCCAAACCACAGGCTCTCCAACCACAGTCTATATATTGGTTAGGATCCAAAGCATTCCATGCTTATGGACCAGGGACTTTGCAAATGTTTATCTGTGGTTGCAGCCACTGTGGTTGCAGGGTGCCAGAGGCTGCACCCTGGGGTCCCCTGAATCATAGGTGGTTGGTGTTGCAGCTGCTGTGGGAAGAGGGGGTCCAAATAAAGGCAGCATACCTTTATTTCGAAGTTATCTATTTCTTTTCTAGCCCACCTTTTCATGTGCATGGCAAAATATGGCAACCCTAATTTAACAGTACAATACATAGTAAATCATTAAGAAAAATAATAGTCCTCTAAGAACAGATAATAATAGCCAGTTAATTTTTTTTATTAAAACACAGCTATGAAAAAATAAGGGCAACTAAATAGACAAAAAAGCCTATCCTATTTCATTTTTTAAGACTTTTAAATAAAGGGTGTTTTTTGGCTTCCTGTGGAGGATTATCTTGGAGAGAATTTGCAGTGCTGGAGTCTGGGCACCTAATCAGGAGGCCCTCCTCTGAGTTCCCTTCAAACACTTATGAGCTACTGGGGCAGAGAGGAAGGCCTGACTTGAAGATCTCAGCGTATGGGCAGGTAACTTATTCTTCAGCAGTTTAGAGTTTTATGGATCATAACAAACGCCTTGAATTGTGCATGGATGGACAGCTGCAAGGTCCCAGGCTCTCCAACTAGACCCTGTCGACATCCTGCCTGCAGTATTTAAAGCCATCTAGGTTTAAACCATAGGGGCAATTTAAGGAAATTGATACATACTTGATGCAACTGTTGGTTTTGTGTGGGGGAGCTTTGGTTGGAAATCTAAACCGGTCTGATCTGCAGTATTATCCTAGACTATTAAGAGGCTTTGTTGCATGTTAACTCTGTCAGCCGGACTCAGCCTTTTGTTTCTGTTGTGTATTGAGTCAAAGGATTTTATATCTGTATTATTATTGTCTGTATTTGCATTATTGTAAAGTAACTGCCTTTTGGTTCCAGAGGGTACAGCTACTATTGGTTCATTTAAGCTGCTGTATTTGGATCCTCTGTCTTACTGGTTTCCTCCAAAAGGCAGGACTGTGATTGCCTGATATTGTTCCCTCCAAAAATGTATCCTTTCTAGCTAGTTCCCTGTCCCTATAAATGTAGCTCTCCCCTCCTCAGTTCTCAGTCTTGTTTGCTTTAAATAAGAAGTGTTACTACAGAACTGTCTCCAGCATATTATGTCAAGAGAGCTGAAATCACAAACCCCACGTCACAACAGTTTCCACAAGCAACACTCCGCTGCAGCTCCTCCAGGCTGTATTGGACTCTACTGGCATTAGAATTTGCACAAGCAGGGCTAGATTTAGGAGTTAAAAACAAAAAGAGCAAGACTCCAGCCCTTTATTGCGGCTGTTTGTTTAGGTATGGACATGCTGCTGCTGCTGCTCTATCTCAGTGTCACTACACTCCCCTCCCCACCCGCTTTCTCTATTGAATTTTACAGGTAACTGCTTCCTCGGCCCCTGGGCATGTTTTAAAATGGGTTTTTCCTCTCGGGACCCGGAAATCTCTTCTGCAATGCCTCGCTTTCCTTTCCTTATCTCTGTGGCTTCCGAAGGGAGAGCAGCGGAAGTTCTGCCTCATTACCAAAAATGTCCACCTTAGAGATAGAAAGTGTAGAGGCACCATAGGCTTCAAAGAGATACACATTTCGTTTTTGATGGGGGAAATTCTGTTCTTATATTGTGAAGGCGGAAAACTGCATCTATTATAAAATAGGATAAGACGAAATGCCCAATTTTAGGGATGGTTTTGGAAATGCTTTAAACGGTGACTGGAAAAAACCAAAACCCAATACAATAGCGCAGCTTTGAATGGGCAGCAACGGCTCCCAACCTCTACTCCTAACTCAGATCTTAGTTTGAGTGAAAAAAAAGTTTTAGAACATTTTAAAGGGCATGTCTGATAGGGTTGCCGTATTTTGAAGAGCAAAAAAGAGGACAATATGACGGCCATTGATAGCAAATAAACGCATTTTTCTCAAATTTTACTCCTGAAAAAGAGGGCGTGTCCTGGAAAAAGAGGACACATGGCAACTTTCCTACGTGCCTTGACAGAGTCCCCAGGCTTCTGCATGCAACTCGGCAAGGAGTTTTGTGGAAACAATTTTGACTTTTGCTGCAACTTGTAGAGTGTCTCGTATATGGGAGATATTTGACTGGAAATAAACTAATCTCAGCCTGCAACAACATTAGACAGTAGGCAATGTTGTTCAGAGAGAGTGTTAGGAGCTGAAGGAAAGCTTATTCAAATAAAGTTCTTTGTTTTATAATAATGTGCCGGCGGGGGAGTTTGTTTTTTGTTATTGTTATGCTATATATGTGTTTTTTGTGTTTGTGTGCGTGTTTTTACAGTATACTGCAAACCACCCTGTGATCTTTGGATGAAGGGCGGTATACAAATTTAATAATAGTAATATTTTTTTTAAGCCACATTTCCGCCTCCACCTTTGGGACCTTTGTTGCCACTTTCTCTTTCTCCAAGTCGCAGAGAACGACTGGCCGGCAAGGAGAGAGAGAAAGAGAGCGCCGAAAGGATCTTGGAAGTTGTTTCTCCGAGCTCACATGCCCCCTTCTACCCCATTTCCTATCTCTGCGCTCTCCTGATTTCCGACCAACCGCCTTTCTCTCCCTCTGCTTTGGGCGGGGGAGGCGAGGGGGCGTGGCTGCGTCTCACGTGCGACGTCGCCGCCGCGGTGGGCGTGGCCCTGTTTCCTGGGAGGCGGGCCGGCGCGCGGAGCAGCCACTGTGACGGAGGGCGGAGCCCGGCTGAGGCGGAGCTCGGCAGGCGCGGCTGCCCGGCCGTTGGGAGGTCCCGTCGGGTGGGCGTCGAGCTCCGTTGCTGTCAGGAGCCTCTCGCTCGCTCCTTGACTGACTGACTGACTGACTGCCTGCGCCGGGGGAGGAGAGCCCAGCTGCCCCCGTCCTGGTCGCGGACTTCGCGCCCCGCCATGGAGGGCGGCAGTGGCGGCAGCGGGGGACCCTCGCGCGGGACCGGCCGCGAGAGGAAGAAGAGCAAGGTCCCCGCCGACGAGGCCCCCGCGACGGCCGTGCCTGGAGGAGACCCCGGAGGAGGCGGCGGCGGCGGCGGGGGGAAGTCCCGCAAATTCGTGAGTGTCTCCGGAGGGAGGGAGGGAGGGAGCGGGAAGGACCTGCCGGGGCCGCACCTGCCCGCCCGCCCGGCCCCCGCCGCCGCCTCGTCCTCTGGCTCGTCCCGCGCTGGCCGGGGAAAGGCGGGCAGAAGCGGCCCCGGCAGGTCTCCGTCTCCCTCCCGCGCAGGTGTCCCGCCGGCGGCATCTCCCTCGGGCGGTGGGGAGAGGGGGGGCTTTGGCGGCCCCCGGATGCCGGATCCGTCCCTCTCAGCCCGGCCGGAGCTGGCGGTGCCCGGCAGAAGTTCTCCCTCCCTTCCTTCCCTCCGCACGTGCCGGGCTCCCTGCCTGACCCCTCGACCCCTCGCCCCGCTCCCTTTCCTTTGGCTGCGGGCAGGCGCGCGTGAGAATGAATTGGAAAACAAGAGTGGTCTACCAAAGAACAGGAGGAATAAGAAAGCCATGGCTTCTTTACGGTTACAAAGCCATGACTGTAAAACACAGGGCAAGTTTTGAAACCAGAATAGAGTAGATTGAGACTGATTTTTTTCCCTATAGAAAAAAACAAAACTCCTCATGCAGGTTTTCTTAAACATCTGGGTAGTCTTGCTTCTAAATAGGAAGGTCTTCAGCAGGTACCCAAAGGAACACAGTGAAAGGCACCTGACCGACACCATTAAGCAATATTTAGGTGCTATTAGTTTCTCTCTCTGTGTGTAGAGGGCTTGGATCAGGAAGAGGGCAGGCTTGATTTTGGATGGTGGGGTTGAGCCAAGTTTTTCCATATAGAAGAGACTCCAGTTTCTGATATTTCCCTCTCCAGTTAAAAGGACTGGAGGGCAGGAGGCTGTGAAAGGCAGCCTTTTTAGGCCCTCAGGGCAGCTGGTAATAGGAGGGAAATGCTGGGTTTTTGCCACTACAGGTGAAATTGAAAATAAATGGCCCTCTCCTCCCCACCCTGTCTCCTCCTCCTCCTCTGCCAGGTGCCAGGTGAGCAGTGGCAGGTGCGTGGCTACCTCGCCTCATGGGTGGGCTTGCCCTGTGTCCAGGGCCATTATAACATCTGAACAGATAAGCCAGTGAGATGACAAGGGACAGAAGGTAGAACAAGGAGCAATACTCTTGTAAAAAACCAACAACAGTAGCATGCTTGAAATTTATTTGGGGAATGGAAAGACTTTCAACTAAAAGTGTTCAAGCTCTTTGCTCAGTCATTGGTATCAAGTGAGCAGTCTCATTGCACTGTAGACAGGATCCTATCATTCTCCCCAGTAAGAGAGATGCTGGGGTTTTTGGTTGGTGTAGCAAGCTAACGTCTGTGGTGTTACATATTTTGAACCAGTATTAAGTAGACTCAAGTGACTGAATTTGTGCTTGGTGACTTGAATGTCATGTGGATAAACATGAGCTACATTTACAGTAAGCTTTGCAACTTTATGTTTCTCTAGTTTCAGGGCAAATTCTTTGCTTAATAACTGTATTTTACCTTTTAGAGCCTGGGATGCTTAAGGCCGCAGTGCAGCACACACCTATAGCTTTATTAAATGGGAAGCCTGAAATTTAGGACCCCCTCCAATCTGATGCCAAAGTTCTGTACTTGTTTTGTACTGCAAGTGACATGTTTTGTACCACCCCCCAAGCTGAGTAATTGATACTCCAACTGGGGTCCACAAGTATTCCCCCCCCAACCCAGTATTGTCTGATTCACTCCAAACAAGTGCCACAAGCTCACACCTATCTGTGTGAAAGCCCCATTGAGTACAGTGGGATTTGCTTCTGAGTAAAAGCTGCTCTGTAAATGTGCCAGGAGGGAGAGAATTGGAATAGTAGTCTCTATGAGATCACAAAGCTGTGCAGAAAACATTCCGGGGGGGGGGGGGAATTCCGCTGTGTATAAATCAAATTGGTTTGTCATGATAGGTTGTTCAGGACTGCAGATCAAGAGAAAAGGGTTAAACACACCTCCCTGCACATTGCTGTCCTGAACTTGATTTCCTCTCCTCTCCCTTTACAGTTGTGAAAAAGATTCTGGTAACTTGAACTAGCCTCAGTGTAGTTTGGCCCTGAGGCAAAGGTGTACACACACACACAGGCTTGATTGCAGAAACAGGAGACTTGTAATTCCTTTTTTGCTGAACTAACAGATACACTTTTAAAATTGTATATCGTTGTAGATCAATTTAGTATAACTTTGTGAAAGAATGTCAGAGAAAGCTATCACTCACTGCTTCCTTTGAAGAAGTATGGCTAAACTAGTTTTAGCTTCTCATTTGGTCTATTCCTGAACTGTTTTGTCACTTCCCCTGTGTTTGGGGGGGGGGGAATCAAGATTTGATAGTGTTTTGTGCATGTACAGACTTGTGTTTGGTTGAAAACATTCTTAGAAGTATAATTTATGGGTTCAGCAGAGCAGTATTTCTTTTACAAAGCAGCAAAAGGTGGGCAGGAATTTGAGTCAAGTGTGGAAAGCTTCACTACCTTTGGGTATGTCCTGTACTCCTGAGAGGAGTCTTGGTTCAGAAAGAACTTGTTCATTCGTCTTGCTTCTATACCACCCTTTCTCCCATACTGGCTCAGGGTAGTCGGCAGTCCCAATCAAATCAAATACAATTAATTACAAAAAGGGAGGGAAAATCTTTTAACTTCTAAAAACTTCATAGCAAAAAATACTTTATCAACCAAGTAAGTTCTATAATCTAGCGGACAAGAAAATAATAATCAACATTAACTTGGATACTCCAAATAACCTCTGTCCTGCAAAAGTCTGAGCAAACTGATATGTGTTCAGGCTGAAAGGTGTGTCAACAAGGAGGACAAACATACTTCCATGGGAAGAGAATTCCACAAATGGAGTGCTGCCACAGAGAAGACCCTGTCTTGCACCATGCATAAGGGGTCGTGCCAGGATATGTTCAGTATTAATGCAGTGCAAAAGCCTCTGATTACTGTGTTGCAACAGGCATGGTTTTAGATATTGTAGTTCGGGAAGTGTCAGGATTGTTGCTTTTTAACCTGTTAACTAGTGATGTGGATATGTAGCTTGTGGATGTAGCTTTGAGAGGTAAACTACCAGTTTCCAGGATTCTTTAGGGGAAGCCTTAAATGAATGGTGTGGATTTGACCTTGGTGCAACTGTTCAGCAGGTGATATTAAGCCCGTTGCTGGAAACTGGCAAGTTGAATTCCCATTTCTTTATAATGATAGAAATAATATTCCTCACTTGCCTAGATTATAAGTAGTTTTATAGCAGAGGTGTCTCAGTTAGGACACAGTTAAGAATTTGATGAAAATATCAAAGTGGAATATAAATAGTGACCTGACTATTTATGTTAAAGGTTAAGCTTTTTATAGGTTTTTTAACTGGGGTGTTTAACTTCCGGTGGTGACTTCTCTTGCTGTCTTTTGTGAATGTGGATAGAGAGCAGCCATAAAATGTATGCTAAAAAGATGTCAAGTATTTATTTCCTATGTGTAATGAGACCGTTCTGTAAGGAACTGTTTAAGCGCTTTTAGTTGCAGATTGATTTGCATTTGGTCTGTTTTGTCCTATTCTTGGATAACTTAACAAAAGTTTATATCTGAGGGAAAGGAAGTAAAAGTTCACAATTACATCCGGTTTTTCTCTTTCAGCAATATATTTACAAATTAGGAGAATGACGGAAGCAGTAAACTTTAGAGTTTTCATTTCTAAAAACAATGAAACTAAATTATCAGGTTGTGTGTATTAACTTGGGATATTCAAGATAACACGCATTTAAGAAGAGAAAACTTCAGAATGATGCTAATGGATGTGCATTGGAACAGTCCATCAAATTATACTTTATCTCTAGATGCTTTTGAAATCGATTAGATAAAATGTATGCATGTCCCAAATGACTTTATTGTACTTGTTCCTATTTTTAAGGGCAGAGCAATTGACTAGGTGATCTTTTGAAGGTTGTGTGCTTTGATGCTTGCATTCATCTGAAAATAGACTAAGCTCAGAAGAAGATGAAAGAACTCTCTGGTAATGTGTAGGAGAAAGCTACACAGTGGGGTTGGGTTTTTTTCCATCGTTACAATTATTATTTAAATTTTACTTCTTTCTTAGTTCAGGGTGACCTATGTGGGGCTTTTCCCCGTTTACCTTCACTACAGCCCTCCCCGCTGCACCAAGGATTCCCTGCCCGAGCTGCTTCAGGTCGTGGCGGATGTTCTCCTGGAGACACCTAGCTTGGTCGTCCTAGGGGATTTTAACATCCATGCCGACACGACCTTACAAGGGGCCGCTCGGGACTTCGTGGAAAGCATGGCCTCCATGGGGCTGTCCCTGAATAAGTCTGGCCCAACCCATAGCCACGGACATGCCTTGGACCTGGTGTTTACCTCTATGGATGTTGGTGATCTGACACTAAGTAAAAGCGAAATGAAAGAAGTGCCATGGTCAGATCACTTCCTGGTGCAACTGGACTTCTCTGCGACCCATCCCCTCTGCAGGGAGGTGGGACCGATTTGGATGGTCCGCCCCCGCCACTTAATGGATCCAAATGGTTTCCAGAGAGTGGTAGGGGATGCTTTATCCCATGTTGATGGCCTTTCAGCTGATTCCCTGGTGGCCCGCTGGAATGTGGAGTTAACCAGGGCTATTGACTGTTTGGCTCCGAAGCGCCCTCTCCGATTGCATGGAGCCCGGACAGCCCCGTGGTTTTCCACGGATCTGAGGGCAATGAAACAATCGTTGAGATGGCTAGAGCGCCGGTGGCGGATAACTCATTCCGAATCTGACCGGACACAGGTTAGAGCTCAACGTCGAGCCTACCAAGTGGCGATAGCGACGGTGAAGAAGAATTTCTTCACCACCTCTATTGCATCTGCAGAAAACAGCAGCAGGAGACTTTTTCAGGTGGTTCACAATTTAGCGGAACCACCTGCAACATCGGGGCCCAGTACGGGCCACATGTTCTCCTGCAATGATTTTGCAAAGTTTTTTGCAGATAAAATCGCTCAGATTTGGGAAGAAGTAGACTCCATCGTGGGAGCAGGGCCGGGGCGGGAGAGTGCTAGAGTTCTGTCTAGTCGAGTGGGATCAATTCCAATCTGTTACCTCCGAGGATGTGGACAGGCTGCTTGGACGAGGGAAACCAACCACCTGTCTCCTGGATCCTTGCCCATCCTGGCTTATAAAAGCTAGCCGGGAAGGACTGGGCGATGGGCTTCGTGGGGTGGTGAATGCTTCCCTCCGTGAGGGAGCCTTCCCAGACCCGCTGAAAGAGGCGGTTATTAAACCGCTTCTTAAAAAACCATCTTTAGATGCGGCCACGATGGCCAACTATCGCCCAGTCTCAAATCTTCCATTCTTGGGCAAGGTGATTGAGCGAGCGGTTGCCGAACAACTCCAGGCACGCCTGGAAGAAGCAGACCATTTGGATCCCTTCCAATCGGGATTCAGGCCTCATCATGGGACTGAAACTGCCTTGGTCGCACTGGTTGATGATCTCCGGCAGGCTAGGGACAAAGGTGAGAGCTGTTTCCTAGTTCTGCTGGATCTCTCAGCGGCGTTTGATACCATCGACCATAACATCCTTCTGGACCGTCTTCAGGGGCTGGGAGCTGGAGGCACTGTCATACAGTGGTTCCGCTCCTTCCTCCTGGGCCGTGTTCAGAAGGTGGTGGTGGGGGATGAGTGTTCAGACCCCTGGGCTCTCACTTGTGGGGTGCCTCAGGGTTCTGTCCTCTCCCCCATGCTTTTCAACATTTACATGCAGCCGCTGGGAGAGATCATCAGGAGGTTTGGGCTGGGTGTTCATCAGTATGCGGATGATACCCAGCTCTACCTCTCTTTTAAATCAGAACCAGTGAGGGCGGTGAAGGTCCTGTGTGAGTGTCTGGAGGCGGTTGGAGGATGGATGGCGGCTAACAGATTGAGGTTGAATCCTGACAAGACAGAAGTACTGTTTTTGGGGGACAGGAGGTGGGCAGGTGTGGAGGATTCCCTGGTCCTGAATGGGGTAACTGTGCCCCTGAAGGACCAGGTGCGCAGCCTGGGAGTCATTTTGGACTCACAGCTGTCCATGGAGGCACAGGTCAAATCTGTGTCCAGGGCAGCTGTTTACCAGCTCCATCTGGTACATAGGCTGAGACCCTATCTGCCTGCGGACTGTCTCGCCAGAGTGGTGCATGCTCTGGTTATCTCCTGCTTGGACTACTGCAATGCACTCTACGTGGGGCTACCTTTGAAGGTGACTCGGAAACTCCAACTAATCCAGAATGCGGCAGCTAGACTGGTGACTGGGGGCGGCCGCCGAGACCATATAACACCGGTCTGGAAAGACCTACATTGGCTCCCAGTACGGTTCCGAGCACAATTCAAAGTGTTGGTGCTGACCTTTAAAGCCCTAAACGGCCTCGGTCCAGTATACCTGAAGGAGCGTCTCCACCCCCATCATTCTGCCCAGATGCTGAGGTCCAGCGCCGAGGGCCTTCTGGCGGTTCCCTCACTGCGAGAAGCAAAGCTACAGGGAACCAGGCAGAGGGCCTTCTCGGTAGTGGCGCCCGCCCTGTGGAATGCCCTTCCAGCAGATGTCAAAACGATAAACAACTACCTGACATTCAGAAGACATCTTAAGGCAGCCCTGTTCAGGGAAGTTTTTAACGTGTGATATTTTACTGTATTTTTGGTTTTTATGGAAGCCGCCCAGAGTGGCTGGGGAGGCCCAGCCAGATGGGCGGGGTATAAATAGTAAATTATTATTATTATTATTATTATTATTATTATTATTATTATTATTATTAAGTAGGTTAGGTGAGGAGAAAACGTCTGGCTTAATGTGGTTTATGGGTCAGCAGTGATTAGAACCCAGACCTTTCCACTTAAAAGCCAACCACCCTATTCACTGCATCACACCTGCCCTCTCTCTCTCTCTCTCTCTCTCTCTCTCTCTGTGTGTGTGTGTGTGTTGGATTTGATTTAAATCACTAGTCAGTAAGACTTGATTTAATTTTTTTTTTTTTTTACAAAAAGACTCATTCTTGCTGGTATAATGTTAATATTTACAACCAGATGAAGGTTTCATTTTTGGAATAATTTTCAGAGTAGTTTTTACAGTTATATCAAAAATTACTGATTTGGTTATACTATTAGAAATACATAGACAGAAAACTATGAAATTATTGTGAGGTTTAAGAAGTTAACTGTTTGTATTTGGACAATTTTTCTGCTGTACAGTGGTACCTCAGGTTAAGAACTTAATTCGTTCTGGAGGTCTGTTCTTAACCTGAAACTGTTCTTAATCTGAAGACCACTTTAGCTAATGGGGCCTCGCACCACTGCCGCGCGATTTCTGTTCTTATCCTGAAGCAAAGTTCTTAACCCAAGGTACTATTTCTGGGTTAAAAAGACTGTAACCTGAAGTGTCTGTAACCAGAAGTGTCTGTAACCCGAGGTACCACTGTACTTTATTGGAAGGAGAAAAATAATCATTTCCTTAATAACAGTTTAAACCTTTTATTTAACTAAAGCAATAACATTATAGCATATGTATTCATGTTTGTTGACTGGTGTGGTTAAACGATTTAACAAAAAACCCCAACTTAGACTTAGAGTTTTAGCACAAATGAAAAACTTAAAAGAAATCCTTATTTCCTGATGAATTAGCGTTTGGACTATAACTTAAATAGAAAACTATCTCTAGAAAGATTTTTCCTCCAAAAGCATTTTATTTTAAAAATCTGATTTAAATAAATAAAATCTGGTTTTTTGATTTTTCTAAAAAAAACACCAGCAATTTTTATCCATCCTGATTTATATGTCCTGTACACCATGAAAATGCCTTATCCGTAGTGCTGTTGGGGGTTAACGCAGATAAAGGGGTCAAGTGTAGGAGTTAACACAGACTGACCTGTCTTATCATATTACATCCTTTAACATTTGAAGAGTATCATCTCTTCAGCCTATTATAAACAGACATCAATGGCTGCAGAATACTTGCAGTGATCATCAACAAGTGGAAAAAATGGCACAAGAGTCTTTCTGCCTCTCTGTGTTGAACTTCTACCACACACACAGTTGAGGACTGAAATAGATAAGACTTCTATATTAAAAGTGCATATTTCACTACTGGCCCCTTCAGTAAAAATGTAAATTTCTGCAAGCAGAAAAGAGCCTCTCATCCTTGTCAGATGTAAAATATTTCTTCTGTGAGTTACCCTAGTTGGTGCAAACTGAGTATTAATAATAGTCACAATAATATTTTCAAAATACTGATGATATTGTCAACAAAAACAAAGCTTTTGACTGTCTATACATTGGGCCTAAGTCACTAGTAGCGTTTGATGAAATAAATTACAGTGGAACCTCGGAAGTCAAATGCAATCCGTTCCAGAATGATGTTTGACTTCTGAAACGTTCGAATTCTGAAACGCGGCTTCTGGTTGGCTGACATCTAGGCTTTTTGCAGATTGGAAGCCCTGTTGGACGTTCAGGTTCCAAGGAACTTTCGAAAACTGGAACACTTACTTCCGGATTGCCAATGTCTGGGAGCCGAAACATTCGGGAACGGAGTGGTTTGAGAACCAAGGTTCCACTGTATTATCTTATCTTTCTGAGATGTTGCCATGCTGTTAAGGGGAAAGGCTTAAATGAAACTTTGTTTAGAATACACTGGGGCCCTGTTGATAGGTTTTATATTATTGCTCTTTGCTAAGTGCTTTAATTCTGTTGGAGCCACTCCTAAGAATGAAAGGAGGGAAAGCCTGTTTATACCTGATGGTTCTGAAAGGAGTGTTTGCTTCTGAGGCTAGAAGGGGTGGTTGTGGACAGCCAGGTACATTTGCCCCAGGCCTTGGAGGGCTAAGCTGCTCAGGAGCCCCCGCCAAGGGCATGCTGCAATTATCCTGTCATGCCAAGAGCAAGACTTCTGTCCCAGGCCTCAGACAAGCTCTGCACATCCTGCTAGGAGGTATATGTAGTCCTCATAATTGTCTCACAAAGATGTCTATCTCCAAGTGACCAGCCCTAACCCAGTTTACATTGCCTTAGAGTATTTGAGAGACTCACTAAGCAGTTCTTGGAGAGTGTTATCTCTGCATTAAAACTGTGCTTGCACGTCAGGTAAGTAAAACTGCACATGATTGGGGCAGCAGTTGCTGTGATCGAACATTCTGGGGCTAATGAGCAACTGGGATTTCTTAATTCTTCATTTTACACAGTTAGTTAATATAGCCACAATGGAAGGATATTCTGCTTTTATTTTAATAGGGTTTTTAGAGTGCCCAACTAGATGATACAAAACAGCTACATTTGTTTATTCACACATCTGTCTCAATCACATATAAAGTTGGGTGGTGGTGCTTTACACTTCTTATATCTGAGCTGAACTAGGGAGAATAATTTGTGGAGTGATGGAGTGCTTGGGATGGTAAAGGTAAGGTAAAGGTAAAAGCCCCCTGGATGGTTAAGTCCAGTGAAAGGCAACTATGGGGTGTGGCGCTCATCCCACTTTCAGGCTGAAGGAGCCAGCGTTTGTCTGCAGATAGCTTTTTGGCTCATGTGGCCAGCATGACTAAACAGCTTTTGGCGCAACGGGACACAGTGATGGAAGCCAGAGCGCACAGAAATGCCTCTTACCTTCCCGCTGCACCAGTACCTATTTATCTACTTGCACTGGTGTGATTTCGAACTTCTAAATTGGCAGGAGCTGGGACAGCAATGGGAGCTCACCCCGTTGCATGGATTCAAACTGCTGACCTTCCAGTCGGCAAGCCCAAGAGGCTCAGTGGTTTAGACCACAGCGCCACTCGCGTCCTGCTTGGGATGATAAGGCTGGGATAGGGAGGGTACAGCTGCTTTTTATCCATGTGCCAAAACCTTACGAGTCAGACAGGCATGTGAGCAGCAAACTTGGCTTTTTGCTGGTTGATCCTGGGTACGATTGCAAATGAGGTTCCTTCCTCCACACATTTGATCCAGTAATTGCCTGCTCCTAATTATTGAGTCGCAGTGTTTGGAAACATGTCTCTTCCTTAGCCCTGCAGCAGCTGTCTCTTCAGATGTGACGAACTGTGGTGGATCTGGAGATGAGAGCTGTCCAGGGATCACTAGCAAGAGAAGCATTGATGAGGGATGAGCCTTTCCCTTGACACAATAGATCATAGGCAGGCAAAGTAAGGCCCAGGGGCCAGATCTGGCCCAATCGCCGCCTTAATCCGGCCCGCGGACGGTCCTGGAATCAGCATGTTTTTACATGAGTAGAATGTGCCCTTTTATTTAAAATGCATCTCTGGGTTATTTGTGGGGCATAGAAGTTTGCTCATTCCATATATATATATATATATATATATATATATATATATATATATTTATTTATTTTCAGTGTGATGCAAGCAAATTTTGATTCTCCACGGGTGGCTCAGGGAAAAGTCTGAGAGCCCCTGCATTGGATGATTATCTCTTGCTTGTTGTCTATGGTGAGGTGCTGCTCCATTGTGAGTGTACTGGCACGTTTAGGTCTCCTCTGTTTGAAGGCAGAGGAGATGGAGAGCAGGGAAACCTGTCATCCAGCTAGGAGCTCAGAGCCTGGTCAGTAGCTCCTACAGTTGCGGAGTTCAGCTGGATCAAGCAGGACTGGTGGGAAGGCTGGAGAACAAACTTGGCAGCAACTGCAGTGGCTGCAATTGGCAGGGAGCAGTGAAGTGGAAATGTAGAAAAGCAGCCTAATGGTTCCTTTCAGCAATGAGTTGGCCTGACCGAGGGAGTGTGTGAGGCCTAGAAAGGTTTGGAGGCGTGGACCCTTTCCCCTCACATACAACACCTGTATTTGGGTGCGGAAGAGGGAGAAGCAGCTGCCCAATCACAGCCATGCGGAATTTGTTTTATATTCTGATTAAAACACATGGATTTGAGGTGGGTACAGTGGTTTATGCTTGCCCTCCAGACCAGGATTGTGAACCATCTTCAAATTGTGGTTTGCAGTCCTGATCTGGAGAGCACATGCAATTAATTGCCAGTTTTGACAAAATAGCTTGCAGTTTGTACTGAAAGGGCAGCAACTACAGTACAGTGGTACCTCGGGTTAAGAACTTAATTCGTTCTGGAGGTCCGTTCTTAACTTGAAACTGTTCTTAACCTGAAGCACCACTTTAGCTAATGGGGCCTCCTACTGCTGCCGTGCCACCGGAGCACAATTTCTGTTCTCATCCTGAAGCAAAGTTCTTAACCTGAGGTACTATTTCTGGGTTAGCAGTGTCTGTAACCTGAAGCGTCTATAACCCGAGGTACCACTGTAATTGAAGAGGACCATGTGAGAAGGCAGGGGTAGGGGAATTGATGAGCAAAAGGCTTGTTTCCATAGTATGAAATATTTGGGGTTCCAACTGAACCAAGTTAGCATGTATGATAACTACTGGATAGTTCAGTATTGTTTAATTCAGTCTTCAGATTATTATATGCCCTTAATGCTGTGATGTGGTAGACTTCAAGCACATTGGCTTTTTTCTTTCTTACGGGGGGCTGGAAGAAGCTGGAAAGTAGGATTGTTGCTTGTGGTATGTGCTTGTGTCTGGAATCCTGCTTCCATTTTCTAAATAGACATTACATCTTTTGTCACATTTTTCTGTTATTGGGTCAAGGTGGCGCTGTGGTCTAAACCACTGAGCCTATTGGGCTTGCCGATCAGAAGGTCGGCAGTTTGAATACCCATGACGGGGTAAGCTCCCGTTGCCGTGTCCCAGCTCCTGCCAGCCTAGCAGTTTGAAAGCACACCAGTGCAAGTAGATAAAGAGGTACCGCTGCTGTGAGAAGGTAAATGGTGTTTCCGTGCACTTTGGCACTCGTCACAGTGTTCTGTTGCACTAGAAGCAGTTTAGTCATGCTGGCCACAGAAAGCTTTCTGTGAACAAACACCAGCTCCCTTGGCCTGAAAGCGAGATGAGCGCTGCAACCCCATAGTGGCCTTTGACTGGATTTAACCATCATTAGGTCCTTTACCTATTACCTTTTACCTATATAGAGAAGATAGTTTGTAGGCCTGTTAATATTAACAGCTTGATTTTGCACTGTAGCACGTGTGGCTTCTATTTTTGGGGTGGTATTGAATGCTAGTCCTGCTCAGAGTAGACCCATTTACATTAATAGACATGGGCTACTTAGGTTTATTCATTTCAGTGGGTGTACTGTGAGTAGAATTGAATACAACCCATAATTCTGATGTGTTTTTCCCGTTTCCTCTCCTTTTCCTAATAGGCAAAAACTAATATATGGTCAGGTAACAGCTTTGTGCTCCAGTCCTTAACCCTGGATATTTTGTAGTAATTGTTTGGATATAATTTAAGTCATTTTAAATTTTTTAAAAACATCAAGTGGTACAAGTTACTCAAGATAAGCAGAATGGTCACGTTCATATAATCCAATCCTCACTTAAGCCAGGTCAGGTTTTACTCTCCCCTTCACACGAACAGCAAAATCAAACAAGGAAGTTGCTCTTAACCAAAGCATCCTGTTAAAAGCATAGCAGGAAGTATGGTTAATGACTTCAAGACAAGCCTGCAATCAGAAGGCAAATTTAAGCCGTTACTAGGTGACTTGATTTCCAGTAAAGTGGATGGAAGCAAGCATTGTGTATATTTCCAGTTTCCCTAAAACACCTTTTTAAAGGTGGTTGTTCCAACAGCTTTGACACTTCTGGAAATATTACATATAAGACCGTGATATGAGAGAGCCTTTCTTGATTCATTTGATTCCAAGTATCAGGAGAGGTATGGTCTGGTGTGGCACAAGGAATAGTCTGCTTGGCATCAAAGGGACTTCTGATTTGAACCTCACACATCTGACATCTGTAGTAGACTATAAAGTTTGCCATCTCTGTCAGTTTAAATTATAGCCAAGTAGCAAAATTGCTCCAAAAGTATCTCTGATCATTATTTAAATGTTTTAGACTTAATAGAAAAACTGGAAGAATGAGATATCAATACAGTCATACCTCTCATTATGTTTGCTTCATGATACGTTTTTTCAGGTTGTGTCTCGTGGCGACCCAGAAGTACCAGAAAGGGTTACTTCTGGGTTTTGCCACTCTCGCATGCGCAGACGCGCAAAATGATGTCATGTACATGTGCAGAAGCGGTGAATCGCAACACATGGGTGCACAGACACGGGTTGCATTCCTTTCAGGTTGTGAACGGGGCTCCAGAACGGATCCTGTTCGCAACCAGAGGTACCACTGTAATTTCATTGGGAAATGTTTCATTGATGGCTTGGAAGACTTCTCTATCTATAATGCTTCTGCCAGTTTTATTGGAAACATTTAACTAGGTCCCTTCTGGTATGCACTGCCCCCCCCCCAATTTAAAAGGCCACGGATTATTTAATTAGCCGAAGGCCTGGGAGAAGAAGAGTGTTTTTGTCTGGTGCCTAAAGGTGCCAGGCAAGTCTCCTTGAGGAGAGTATTCCACACTTAAACATTTCTTAAATAAACCAGCCACATATATATTTTTATGTTTTTAATTTAGTAATGTTCAGTTTAATAAGTACCGGTATATATTACAAATATTGCAGCCCCTGCTCACAGATGACTGAGATGTTATCAGAAATGTTACCTGGTTAATCCAGAGTGTCACAACAACAACTAAATAGGAGCAGTTTCTTAATAACTTTTACACATTCATTCAGCCCTTCTAAGTTTTCAAAGTGCTTCTCATGGATTATCATCTAGCTGCAATTTTTACAATAATGGCGTGCCCTAAGTTCATATTATCTCCCATATGCCATATGGAGAGGCTGGGAGAGAATAATTTGCCAAAAGCTACTTAGTGAGTTCATGGCAAAGGCCAGATTTGATTTTTATCCACAGTGGTGCACCAGCTCCTACAATGATCTACACATTACCCGCAAGAAATCAGCATCCTATTACTGTATAGTGATACCTCCGGTTGCAGACGGGATCCACTCTGGAGGTCTGGTCGGATCCTGAGGTTTCTGCAACCTGAGGACCGCTTCTGCACATGTGCGCACGCCAAAACCCGGTCAAATACTTCCGGGTTTGCCGCTTTCGCATCCTGAAGTTTACGTAACCAGAGGGTTACGTAACCAGAGGTACTACTGTATTTTTTCATGGAGTTTCAGTTTAAAAATAAAAATAATAAACTGGGTTGTTTTAAACCAAACCACCTTGCACATGGAACAACTTCTGTGGTGCAATGGAAAATGCCTTCCTCCCCCAGAGGAACACCCAGATCATATTTAGGGAAGTAGGGGCTGCACAGCAAACCAAGTTTCATTGTGCCTGCAGAAGCCACCCCATGCACACAGTGATTTAACTGGATGCAACCCATTGTTCAGTTAGTAATACACATAGATATTATGATGATGATGACTTTGCTTGTTTCAACTTGTATATATTATGCATTTAGTATATTACTAATTGAAATGACTAAAGCACTGCACACATGGAATGACATTTTCTAGGGAAACCTGCCTAAACTTTTTTTGGGTGACTTTCCCTAGTATGCTTGCGTGCATATATTATGTAAGAACATAGTCCTTTAGTGTGCAAAAAATTGCATATTAAGTTTTCAGCACCTTCACTTTTTAAATTTTTAAAAACACTATAAGGAAGTATATGTGGTTGTGTTGTCACATCCCTAAAAATATTTTCATTACATCAAGTATGAGTTTTTCCCCTCTGTGGGAGTCATAAAGCCATGGCAGAGGTTTGTAAATACTGCAGGGTACCTCCGGACCTCGTGACCAGCACTCTGAGCTTTACAAGGTATTGGAATGTAATGACCTTATATGGCATGGGTGCAATAAAAGCTTGACCGGATGAGGTAACATGAGATTGGCAAACGGCCATGCGGCTGGACAGAACAAAGGATAATAAAAGTGACCAGAGAGGGAGAAGAAGTCTGAATGAGCTGCCCTCCGTCCATGGAATTTCAAGGTCAGTCTCTGGTTTCCCAGAGTGTTATCTTTCCAGCTGGCCTCAGTCCTGCAATAGTATCAAAGTTCTCCCACTAGAGGGACACAGTTTCCATTTGTATCAACTTAAGTTACTTTTCTCCATCTTGAAAAACAGAAGAGGACGAAAGGAACTTTGTATTTTTAGTGACTGTCAAGTCCATTCTAAAAAAAATCTTTTAAAATAAATCTCCAAATGTCAAAGGCAGCCCGTTCCCAGGCTCAGAGCTGTGGTTTTTCAATTTCATAGAGCTTCTTAAATTCAAAGCTTCCACCCTACGTCTTCAAAAAGGGGGTTTGCATTTTAAAACGATGGATAATAAAACCTTTATCAAGACCTTTCAGGATTTTAGCTTGTAGGGTCTTTGTTTCGATCTATATACAAGAAGCGGAAGGCGGACTTCCTATTTGAGCCTTCCCACGTAGCTGCTGAATTAGTTCTTTTAAATCCTCCAATTCAAACTAAAAGCCTTGTTGACCCTATTTTCTTTTAAAATCTTCCGTTTAGTTCTACTCACGGGTAGTTGCTTTTGGAATCAAATTGTCCATAGGAAAAAGTCAGCGCTCTCCGGCAACGGCTGTGCGGCTTCACTCCGTGAAAGAAGCAGTCTGTTCGTAGCACCGCGCCGCTCGCCCTATCTCGCTCCGGAGACCCGAAAAATCGAGGTCTCCCCGCGAGTAGGGGGGCGCAAATGGTGCCCGCCGAACCCCAAGTTCACAGGCTTCACCCGCCTGTGATTTCTGGAGGGTCCCCGCTTTCGCCGCAGCGCGGGACCTGATCTCACGGAGCTAGTTCCTCTGGAGATCAGAGGAGCTCCGCCATTTGCCGATGGCGCCAACCCGGAAGTCCTCTGTACAACATAGCCTTTGTACAGCACAGCCATTGACTCCTCTTGCTTGTCGCTTGCCCCAGATTCTTCCAAACCAAGTGAAATAAATGCTTGAAAACATGCATGCACCCACATAATTAACATGTGAAACGACTGAGGTTTTGAATGATGTATTAAGATTATAGATTCATCCTGGATATGTAAATCCATTTGTTTTCTGAAGATCAAAACTGATTTCTGATATAACACTTTCTTAGGAGATTCCCAGTAAATATGAAACAGCTTCACTCCAATATTCCATAATATCTAACAGATGTTTTTCGTTGTTGTGTAAATTCTGTTTAACCAATGTATCATTTAAACATAATAATATGCAAACCTTTCCTTAAGGTTTATTTTATGGTGTCAAATTAGGTACAGTTTGCCAAAACCAACTCCATATGCTATTTGATACAAACCTTACAAAATCTATTTCCCGTTTCTCTTGATAAATCCTAGGTTTTTACCTAGATATTTCCTTAAAACTTGCCCAACAGCCCTTTTGAGGTGTTAAAATCAACAAATAAGAATCTGTTTTGTCTTGTAGCAGACCAAGCATTCTAAATAGTGTATCTATTTCAGGTTCATTATGCCATATGCTAATTTTTATCATGCACCTTCCCTGACTCAGGACCCCTGGACCTGGAGGTACATAATACAGCAGGTGTTTGTGACTCTGTGTGTGTGTGTGTGTGTGTGTGTGTGTGTAAGAGAGAGAGAGAGAGAGAGAGAGAGAGAGAGAGAGAGAGAGAGAGATTGAATTGCTGTATAGGTGCACACCCATTGCCTTTGCCTTGGTGGCATTCAGGAGTCACTGTTCAAATACCTTCTCCTCCCCCAGGGAGTTTTAAAGTGGAACTCTCTGTACAGTTTCTGAATGTCTTGTTTGTGGATCTTGCAAAGGAAAAGGGACCGTGAATATGTGTCCAAGAATACTAGTTTGCAGTAATAAGTCTGGCATGTGGAGATTCATGGCCTTCAGCTTTCTCTTCCTTTCTGCAGAGTGAATGCTCCTCATTGGGTCTCCTGTGAGAGAAAGACTACTCCTAGGTGTTGAAGGACAGCTTTCCAAATATAGCTTTCTCAAGCCACATGGGAGAGACTTGAGAAAGTTTACTTTGAATTAAAGATTTCATCCTTATATTTATGTGATGTGCTTTGCACCTGGCAGGGGTCCTGAGAAGTGGGAGCAGAATGCTATTCTGATGTGTAGATGTTTTATCTTGACTATGTAGTACACTGGTACCTCGGGTTACAAACTTAATTCGTTCCGGAGGTCCGTTCTTAATCTGAAACTGTTCTTAACCTGAAGCACCACTTTAGCTAATGGGGCCTCCTGCTGCCGCCGCGCCGCCGGAGCATGATTTCTGTTCTCATCCTGAAGCAAAGTTCTTACACCGAGGTACTATTTCTGGGTTAACGGAGTCTGTAACCTGAAGTGTATGTAACCCAAGGTACCGCTGCACATTGCCCTGAGCTCCACTTATATAATAAAAATATAAGAATGTCATCATGCTGCGTTTGCTGGACCATACACAGGTGCTGCTGCATACTATAGCATGATAGGCAGCCTAGGTGAGCTGTGGACAGGCTGCAACAGCCCCCCAGTTTCCCTGGATCTTCAGCCTTCCAGGTCTGGGACCCCTGCGATTCAGATCCCCAGGCTGGCATGCATTGCTACTGGTCATCTTCCTCCTCTCCACTCACCTTGGGGATCTGCTGCTTCTGCTGCCACTACCTGGCAGGAGGGGGAGCTTGGGAACAAGGAAGCTAGTCACAAGTGGTGGCCAGTTGGCCTTGTAATTTTTTCATGCAGCCACCAGTTCCCAGGCTGGCTTGCTACAGCTTCTGACTGCTTTCCTCTTTCCCATGCATTTTCTCTGCCAGATCATCGTAATGGTGGACTGGTGAGGGCATGAGAAGCTCTAAGCCTTTTATGATCCTCCCTGCCCTCCTCCCTTGTACCGCCAACATGAGGGAGAGGCAAAGGAGAAGCAGGATCGGTAAAGGCTACGAGGAGCTCCCAAGGGGAGCAAGGGTGGCTGCATCTAGTATATAATATATTTAATGTTCTTATTGCAATCTTAGGTTTGGTAAAAGAATTTTACATAGTATTCATTTTCTGCCCCCCCCCCCCGCCATTCCATGGGTGTTTCTCCCACTCCTGCTTCTTTCTTTAAAGAAGAAAGCTAGAAGTTTGATAAGAAAACAACTACACTCTGTGGCTTTATGTTCTTGCCCTCTCTGCCAGCGCAAAGAGAAGCAGCACTTCTCCGAGTGGAGAACTTGGCAGGTTGCATCTAAGAAGCACTTCAGTTCAACTCGAAAGTCAACAGGGTCGCTTAAGAGTCTCTTTTGCAATAATAATGATACAGCTGCCAGGTCACTGGAGCTTGTTTTTCCTTCCATGTGTTAATTTAGAGGTAGCCAATGTGGTGTCCTCGAGATGTTGGACAACAGCTCCCCTACTCCCTGACCATTTGCCCTGTTGACTGGGTCTGATTGGTGTTGGAATCTAGCAGCTTCTAGGCATCCCATTGATTATCCCTGCATTAAGTAACCTGTAGGCAATTTTCGCCTTGCACCTTTTGACTTCCTGGCAAAGATCTAGCTGAGGATCTAGTTTATTTGTGAGAGGACTCAATTGTCATTGGATTGTCTTCATTTTCTTTATCTCCTGTAAATGCATGACAGGGACCATTTCTTCTGTGCAACTGTTTGAAAAGGCTTTGCCTTTTCCTGAGTATTTGCTTCATCACTGCAGCTTGTTCCGTTAGTTGTCAGCTCAAGGGTGGGTAGCTTGTTTCCTGTGCTTCAAACCACAAGACACTCTGTCTGTGCCTTACTCGGATATGTAGTCCTTAGGCAAGGGAGGCTGAGTTGCTCCACTCCTGCCAGATACACTTGCCAGAAGGCTGCCTCACGCTGATCTCCTTCTCTTAAGTCGGGTGCTTTTAAAAAACTGAGCACTCCAGTCAGCGGTGCCTTTGGATGTAGAGGTTCAGGGTCAACCTAAGCTCTCCCCACCTCCCTTTGCCTGCCAGTACCTCCTTCAGAAAGAGTTGTGGTTGAGAAGGTAAACTGCTCTAGGCAGAGGTTAGTCCCTCAGTTTCCACAAACTCATAGGAAGCAAAACACCTGGATTTGCAAATACGTTGGTTTAAAACCAGATCTCCAAAATGGCTATTTAGGATCAGCATATAAGGTCACAAAAGTGAGCCAAGCAGATTGTAAACAGCACAGCATTTTTCCCCTGTAGCAAATGGGAGTTGTTATCAAAAAAAGGGTTGTGAGTGTGTCTTGAAAAAGGAATTAGCAGTCCTCTGATCTCAAGGATACACAAGAAATAACCTGAAAGGAGATGGCGAACACATTTCAAGAATAATTCCTTGAACTGTTTTGGGTTTTGTGCTTGTTTACTTTCTCTTTACTTAAATGAGGATGGAATAAGTATTAAGTGTTTTTTAAAAAGTACTTAAGGCAAAATGTAAATGTAGCTATTATCACTTCAGATAGTTGAATCACATAGCATCAACATTGTCAAACGAAGTAGCTTGCTGAAAAATAAAATACACTATGCTTACACCTTCATTAGGTAGGACCAATGAAAATGTTGCAAACCATGAGCAGGCCTTCTAGTTCTCAAGGCCTCTTCCTCAGGCTGGATCTTAAGCAGAATTGGGGGGGGGGCGGGGAGGAGAGGAAAAAGCTGGTCATGATCTTGTTGCCCCTGAAGCCTGTGGTTTGTAACAGTATTAAAGTGGAATGCAGGATGAGTTATGCAGATATAATTGGATTAGCCTCATTAGGTACAAGACAGACTGCAGGATTCACCCAGGGTGACTGGGACAAAGGCAAAATAATGGTGGTTCTCCCATTTTTGAAAATATAATATCTAGTTGTTACTGGGTTCTGTCTTTATCCCTAATTGAAGCACAAAGATCCCTTGTGAAGCAGAGAGCAGCATTGTATTTGTACTAGCAAAATTGGAGATTCATTTTGGTGGAGCACTATCACAGATTTAAATATCTGTGTTCAGCACTTTACTTTGGATATAGACATATAAAAATGTTAAAGGTTTTGAACCTTGGGGATATATTTTATAAGGATTAAAATGTGAGGTCAAGTACCAAGAGGTCAAATGGGTTTGGTCATGGCTAGACAAGTGCTAATCCACAAGTGAGATTAAAATATACATTTCCTTTGGAAACAAATTTAGGATTTTTGAAGAAGAAGAAGAGTTTGGATTTGATATCCCGCCTTTCACTCCCTTTAAGGAGTCTCAAAGCAGCTAACATTCTCCTTTCCCTTCCTCCCCCACAACAAACACTCTGTGAGGTGAGTGGGGCTGAGAGACTTCAAAGAAGTGTGACGAGCCCAAGGTCACCCAGCAGCTGCATGTGGAGGAGCGGAGACGCGAACCCGGTTTCCCAGATTACGAGACTACCGCTCTTAACCACTACACCACACTGGCTCTGGGATTGTTCTGTCTTTATTTGAGTGCAGATACATGGGATCTGCAGCAAAATGTTGCAGTGTACTCTCATGTCCTTACAGGAGGGCTGCTGTTCAGGGTCTTGCCAGCCTGACATCTAACTTGCAGATTCCACCAAGCATACTGATTCCTCCCATTTGTTTCTCGGTGGCCTCATTCTGGCTCTGAGTAAAATTGAGTTGAATACCACCCATATTAATTAGCAAAACATCTTTGTGTAAACAAATTATCTTTTTTTCTATTCTCCCTCATAAAAAGTTCAGAATTCTAGTAACAGTTGATCCTGCCTATTTTGTGTCCAATCAAGCTGCTGTTTATGGCACAGCTGCAGGTGGCTAGAAGATAAGTTGGCAACTCTTCCATCTCTGCCCCCAACTCCACTTTCTTTCTGTGAAACTCCAAATTGTACTCACACCAACCACATCACCAAATTAGTTGGATATGGAATGAAGAAATTAGTGGGACCTGTTTCCCTTTTAAACCACACCTGTCTTTTAAGCTGCTGGACTAATGCCAGGTGGGTGGTTTGCAGATTAACTTGCTAGTTGCTTCTCTGATTTTCACCTCTTGGCAGGTGCCAAGATTCTGCAGCCACTTCTCCATGTAGGCAGTCTTCAGTGCTTTCCACCCAGGGATGACCTCTGTATTCTCCTAGCAGAATGTCTCTTCCAGCAAATGTAATGCATAATGAATCACACCACCATGGCATTTGTAACTGTGTTCTCCTTTAGACCCAGCAGAGTGTGCAGCATTAATCAGGTTCCTATTGCACGTATTGTACATGCATGCATGCGTACATATTCTCCACCCACCCACACCTCAGAATAAAACTTCTGCTAAAGTGGAATGTAGTCCAAAGAAGCTGATGCCACAAACGTGTTCTAGCCTTTAAAATGCCTCAGGAGTATAAGCTTTGCAAAGTGCTCTCTCACTGAAAAGTACTGAGCTTGGCTCTATTCACTTTTAAAAGTTGCTGAGGAGCTCAGAGACCCAGCTGTATTCTAGAGCACTTTTAAAATTCCCTTGCTTGGGGTGCCTGCCCTTGAACCTTCCGCTTGCTCACCCTCCTTCCTGCAGTAGGATCCCCCCTCCCTGCTTGCAGCTTAGGTTTTAAGCTTGCCTGTGATAATGTGGGCACACCCACACAGACGCTCACAGTTTATGTGTCACAGGTCTAGTCAGCGAGTTCCCGTTGGCAGAAAGGACAGCAGTCTCTCTCGCCTTGGGAGGAGACTTTGGCCAGGTTGCTGTAGAGACAAGTAAACAGCATTTCTTCATCACTGAGATACAGTTCCTTAAAATGAGACCAACGCCCTGCCTAAATATTCTGCCGGAAACCTCTTTTTGCCAGTGAGGAAGTGGTGGAAAGTGTATTATTCTAATTAATTAGGAAGTTGGACAGAGGTATTTTATTTGTTCTCTACTCAGACTTTTCAAGAAACATGCTAAGAGCACAAAATAGTGACTCAGTATTTGGGAACCTAAGGAAAGGAGAAGAGGGACTGAAAGCAAAGCTCTTGCAGTGTTCAAAACCCCTCAAGCGCCAGGGATCCCTCAACATTTTGCTACTGGCATTGGTCAAATTGCAACCATGTGGAGATCTCTACATGTCAGGTTGGCGACTGACAATCTCCATCTTGTTGGCCCCCTTCATTGAGCTGCCCCCCGTCAAGTAAATAAATAAAAATACTTAACTAACTGACCAACTGCATCAAAGATATCTCAGTTCTGCCCTGCCCCTGCCCCCACATAAAGCCTGTTCCCCTAAAATAAATCCTGGCTGTGCCCATGGCCTCCTCCAGCTTTCTTAAGCAGGTAAGCAGAGGTTGCCATCTGCCTTCTGGAAGATGATTTCCATTGTAATGATTTCCAGAGGTGTAACTGTGATAAGTTGGTTGTGGCACCGTACATGTATTAAACTTAACTAAAGTTTAATGAAGGGACAGGGATGGCGCTGTGGTCTAAACCACTGAGCCTAGGGCCTGCCGATCAGAAGGCTGGCGGTTTGAATCCCCATGACGGGGTGAGCTCCCGTTGCTCCGTCCCTGCTCCTGCCAAGCGGTTCGAAAGCACGTCAAAGTGCAAGTAGATAAATAGGTACCGCTCTGGTGGGAAGGTAAACGGTGTTTCCGTGTGCTGCTCTGGTTTGCGAGAAGCGGCTTAGTTATGTTGGCCGCATGATCTTGGAAGCTTTATGCCGGCTCCCTTGGCCAATAAAGCGAGATGAGCGCCGCAACCCCAGAGTCGTTTGCAACTGGACCTAACGGTCAGGGGTCCCTTTACCTTTAAAGTTTAATGCCATAATTATTTGGTTAGTCTTTAAGGTTCCACAAGACTTTTTTTGTTTTTTGTTTTCCTGGAAGATAGTTCTAAAAGGAATGAATCCTTTGATTTCTGATGAGAGAACTTTGATCTAGGCCGCCAAAATCTGAGAAAGGGTTTGGTCATGTTCTGCCCAATGTGAGGTGAGAGAATAGGAGTAGTTACTAGGTAAAGTAGAAACTTGAACATGGAATTGATTTTAACAACACATATTGGAACAATGGACCTAATTAATAAACATTAGGTTGGCGGGCTTGGTTATATTAATTAGAAGGAACAGAGCTTCCTTGTCATTGGTCTAGTGGAGCAGCCTTGTGGTTAGCCCCTATGTCTGGGAGAAATCATAATTCATTGTATGCAAATATTTGGCCAGGTCATTTAATCAAACTGCGCTCTGTGTGTCTGTGATTGTGTGTGTGCGCGCGTATGGTACTCATCAGAAGACTATAGTAAACTCAAAGAGCCTTTAGGAAACAGCAATATCACATGATACACCTGTCCTGAGGCCTTTGAATTACTAGGAATATATTTCAAAATAAAATATCTGTCAAACTACGAGCACTTTATAAACATGGGTTCATAATTTATTCGGATGCTGGATGTTTGACAGCTAGTGCCCCAAGTGGTGATATGGGGAAATTGCTAAATTTCATATTTTAGGCAGTTTCCACTACCCCCAGACATATTTTGAATTAAAATTATTATTATTAATTTCTATACTGTATAGGGTAAGTGCTAAGTCTATTTTGGCCCTTATGCTGCAGATTTTAATAATAATAATAATAATAATAAATTATTTATATCCCGCCCTCCCCAGCCAAAGCCGGGCTCAGGGCGCCTAACAACAATCAAATAATCAAACAGTCAAATAATCAAACATTCTAAAAATATTTCATTATAAAAATTAATTAAAATCAAGTTGATGGCAACCGATTAAGCAAAATTCTGTGCAGGTTGCCAGAGGAGGGAGTCAGGCTGCGCCCTGACCAAAGGCCTGGTGGAACAACTCTGTCTTGCAGGCCCTGCGGAAAAATGTCAGGTCCCGCAGGGCCCTAGTCTCTTGTGACAGAGCATTCCACCAGATTGGGGCCGCAGCCGAGAAGGCGCTGGCTCTAGTTGAGGCCAGCCTAACCTCTCTGAGGCCTGGGACCTTAAGGATGTTATTATTTGCAGAACGTAGGTTTCTCTGTGGGGCATACCAGGGGAGGCGGTCCCGTAGGTACGAGGGTCCTAGGCCGTATAGGGCTTTAAAGGTTAAAACCAGCACCTTAAACCTGATCCTGTACTCCACCGGGAGCCAGTGCAGTTGGTATAGTACCAGATGAATGTGATCTCGCAGCGAAGACCCCATAAGGAGTCTCGTCGTGCCATTCTGCACCCGCTGGAGTTTCTGGGTCAGTCTCAAGGGCAGCCCCACGTAGAGCGAGTTACAATAATCCAGTCTGGAGGTGACTGTCGCGTGGATCACAGTGGCTAGGTCAGGGCGAGAGAGATAAGGAGCCAACTGCTTAGCTTGGTGGAGATGAAAAAATGCCGCCTTTGTTATAGCTGCAATCTGCGCCTCCATAGAGAGGGAGGTATCGAAGATTACACCCAAACTCTTAACGGACGGTGCTAGCACTAATTGCACCCCCGCAAGAGATGGGAGTTGCCCCCTCAGTCCCATATCGTCCCGCCCCAGCCAGAGGACCTCTGTCTTCGAAGGATTTAACTTCAGCCGGCTCCCATGTAACCATCCAGCCACAGCTTCCAGACATCTGGTCAGTGTATCTGGGGCCGAGTCAGGATGGCCTTCCATCAACAGATAGTTCACTGTTTCTAAAACATTGGGCAATCAAATGGACAGTGCAGTCAAATATGCCCAGGTGGTGTGTGTTGCAAAACTATTTTAATTACTTAAAAATGCTGTTTTTATTGATGATGTTTTAAGCTGCCTTGAGGGCCTTTAACTGAGGTAGAAAGGCATTTTAAAGACATAAAAATTTCAGGAAACAGGTAAAACTGTGATCCTAAAGTGGAACTTGCTGTTAGCAGAGCAAATTCTTTCCAAATGATTTCTTCTACGCTTTCTACAGATTGTTCTCATATTTAAAAAGCTGTGTGTGGTTCAGGACACTTTGATACCTGTATCTGCAGCCAAGTTAGTCCTGTTCCTATGAAAATAGTATTCTAGCCTTGAAGGGTATATATGTGCTGTGATTCTAGGAGGGGGCCTATTCTTGGGAGGTATCCTGACTTTGGAATGCCCTCCCTAAGAAGGCTTGCCTATTTGCCCAGGCATTGGTGGATTGTGTACGATTTTTGGAATTGTGTTGTGTGTGGGGTTTTTTTGATTACTATTTGTCTTTGTTTCATGGTCTTTTGGTGTGCTTTTTGTGTTTATACGTTGTGTGAATTTAATTTTATTCACGCTTTTGTATACTCCCCTGGAACCTTTTGATGAATGGCAGTTAAGACGTACTATAAATAAATAAATAAGGCAGTATAGGAGACCATTGACACTTTTTGGTAGTATACTTTCTCATGAACTTGCCACTAAATTCCAAACCCTTTGCAGTCTCCCCTTTAGACTGTATGCTGGTCTAAAGTGCTTTAAGAATCGAGTGCAAGTGGTTGCTTGGGCCTTGACTGAGCAAGATGTCTTGATATGTGGATGTAGCATTTGTACATGTTGAACTGTGTTCTGGTTGGTTAGGAAGATGATATGTAAATTTGTACAATTAATACTTACTTTATGTCTGTTTATTTTTATTGAAAGGTATTTATATATCCCCTAATATTTCAAAAATCTCTAGACAGTCCCTTTTGTTTCTACTCTTGGATTTTTCTTGTGTCAGTGATTTGGATATCTCCCTTTTCCTCCTTTTCTTGAATCACAGAATTTGAAGCGGGTGATGGCAGATGAGGTAAGGATGATTCCCCCCCCCCTTTTGTATTATGTTTGCTGCTAAAATGGGTTCTGTGTGCCATTTTCTGTGCATTTTTGTTGCCACTTTCCTGATTGTTCTGTGCCTGCTGGAATGCCATCTATATGCTGCCTTGCATGAAGTGCCTTCTTTGACTAGCCTACTTCCTTGCTTATGTTTCGCTTTCTTGCTGGCCTTTTTACAAGGAATGTGTGTGTGTAGCTATGGCCTGTTTGCAAAGGCTGATGCTTGTCTGCAGATCATTGTTTGCTGCTGGATTTATCTTCTCTTCATCACATTGTCTTGTCTTCTCCTTATTACATTTCAAGTAATTTGGGAAAGGTGGAGAGGGCACATACCGTATATACTCGAGTATAAGCCGACCCGAATATAAGCCAAGGCATCTGATTTTAGCGCAAAAAACTGGGGAAACTTATTGACTCGAGTATAAGCACAAACCAGGTGGTGGCGGCAGTGGCGGAGGAAGAAGAAGCAGTCCCTCCACCGCCACCTCTGCCATTCGCAAGAGCGGACATAGGAGTTGCAGTTGGGAGAGGCGCAGCGCAGCACAGCACCTCTCCCTACCGCAGCTCCTGTGCCTGCCCTTGCGAGAAGCGGGTGGTGGCGGCAGGACCAGTGGCGAGAAAGGGCTCCTTTTGGGCCACTCGTTTCTCCGCTGCTGCCGCCCGCCTCACTCGAGTATAAGCCATGGGGAGCTTTTTTAGCATAAAAAATGTGCTGAAAAAGTCAGCTTATACTCGAGTATATACGGTATATGAAAGTTACATCTAAATCTGGTTGATGGATTCAAATAGTTTCCTGGTAGCTCTGGGAGGTTTTCCTACTGACAGGACTGGCAAACTTTTCAAACTCTGTTTGATCTCTGGAATGGTAAAATGCAGTTCACATGATTGCTCCAAGGCACCCTCTCCTGCTCAGTAGAGCCCATACAGAACTGAGAGCAATGAAATTGGTGGGATGGCAGCTAGAGCAGCATTTGAAGAAGCCTCACAACAAATTTGACTGAATGCAGGCTAAAATGTTGCGTGGTGGTAATAGACTATCACCATGTCTCCACTTTTCCATTCTCAGGCAAGGCCTTGTCTGCCATGGTGGCCCAGCTCAGGTTTTTCCTGGGAAGAATGAATTATCTGGTTCCCTTTTCAGCTTGCTAGAGTGATATGGGCTGCGGGGCGGGTTGTATTTAGATGCCTCAGTTCATTGCTGGAGTTCACCTCCAAAGATTGCTGCTCTGCCCCCTGGTTTTTGCAGTATTGGGAGGTCCACATATCTTCATATCATGTGTAACTGCTGGATGAGACCATCCAGAGATCTGGTCTGAAGTGTTATTAGTACACTGATGATAGCCAGCATGCCTTGTGTTGCCATCATGGTTTTTGGGTTGTTTTGATTTTTGCAATGTTTGCTGCTTTGATTTTTCTTGTAAATAGGTGGCAGGATATAATTTAAAATAATAAATAAGGTAGAAGAGTGAAGGAACCTGTCTTAATTTGCCCATCCTAAACTAATATGCAAACTGAAACAGCTACCCTTTAAAATTAACATTTTTCTAAGTTTGTGATGCAGTTTTCCAATAGGGGAGAATTGCATACAAAAATGTATTAAAGTAGTGAAAAAATGTACAGAGCGATTTTTGGGGAAATTGCTTGCAGAAACGTTACATTCGGCAAATTTGTATAAATTGTGCATAATAGAATTATGAATGAAAATGTATATGAATTCTCAAGTGGGTTTTTTCCCTCTTTTAAAGCAGAGTGATGGGGCTAGGGGGTGGACTGAATTTAAGACTGGAAGAGGAAGAAACTGAGAGAAACTGACAAATTCATTCCTAATTGGAACATTCATCTTTTGCTACTTTGAGAGCTATTTTGCAAATGTTTACTACATGAGTGTCACAAGCTTAGCTTTCAGATCTACTGAGGAATCTGGTTTGACCCCTGTGGTGTATGATAACTGAAGACCATTTTTATTTTAAAAAATCAGAAATGTACAAGAAGTCTCATCCATAATTAACTTCAAGGAAATAATACAAGATGCAAAATGTATTACAAATAAGACAGAAAGACAGTTATGCTAATTTCCAATTTTCTTAATCAGCTTGAAAGATTTACCAGCATGAGGATAAAGAAGGAGAAGGAAAAGCCCAGCACGGCTCATAGGAATTCTGCTGCTTCCTATCCGGATACTTCTGGCTCAAGTCAGTTGCTGCAGGACATTTCAGACAAGGATGTGCTGGCCCTCTTTGAGCAGATGCTGGTAAGTTCTTAAAGGTTAAGTATTGGGTGGTGGTTCGGGATCAGTCCTCATCTTTCCAAGGCCCAAAGACACACCGTCATGCATTCACAAAAGGGAAGCAGGGGTTCAGGACCTATGGGAAGCTGAGCTATGAAACAGGGGAAGCCAAACGGACTAGAACAGAACTTCCAGGCTGTACTAATGACAATGGCAAGGCAAAAAGGCTACTTTGCTCATACAGTAGGTGATAGACTGAGAGCTTCTTGGTGGTCCCTTAACTTCCTCCCCCACCTGCGCTATGTGAAGTTTGCATGATCTCTGGGATCCCCACCCCACCCCTCCCATACCCCCTGAAGCCAAAATTCATTTGGGAGAAGAGAAACTGTGTCACCTGGGGAGGAAGGCCAAGGACCATTCCCTCTTAAAATTTTGACATGAGAAGAGAGCCTTCTGCAAATGAAAGGACACTTTCCTCTTGCTTTCTTCAATAGGTGGATATGAATCTAAATGCGGAAAAGCAGCAACCTCTACGGGAGAAGGACATTGGCATCAAGAGAGAGATGGTCTCCCAGTACCTGCACACTTCCAAAGCTGTGAGTTCTTGTCTTGGGAAAGCTGAGACGGAGTGGTGAAAATAAGGGAACACTTTGAGGGGTCGCTTCCAACTCCACAGATCTATGAGTCTATGAGGGCGTAAGCCCTTTTTGCCCGTAAGAGCAGTCCTCTATGCTGCTATGCAAATGAGTTTAAGAAGTAGTGCACAACGGACTAGGCACGAGTTTATATTTCATTATGCAGCTGCTGCTAAATCAGGCATATTTGTATAAGGAAATGGGAAATCAGGACTGCGGGTTAAGCCAAGCAGATCTTATTGCATTTTTCAGCAATGATATATCATACAATTTTAGTGAAAAAAAGCCATTTTACTTCATATTTAGCATTGATTTAGAGAATAAGATTTCAGGGTGGATTTGATTTAAATCGCAATTTACATCACTAGTCAGTAAGACTTGATTTAAATCACTAGTCAGCAAGACTTGATTTAAATCATTTTTTTACCGAAAGACTCATTCTTGCTGGTATAATCTTAATATTTACAACCAGATGAAGGTTCATTTTTGGAATAATACATTTTCAGAGTAGTTTTTACAGTTATACCAAAAATTACTGATTTGGTTATACTATTAGAAATACATAGATAATTATTATAACCAGACATTCTTAGGCTGCAGCTTCTTTTAGTCTCCCTGTTGACTTCAGTTGTGCTATTGCACTACTTTATCACTTTACCAGTGTGCAAATTAACAATTGGTTCAAAAAAGGTAGCTATTCAATCCCGCCCCCCCCCCCGAGAAATGCTAAAAAAATACTCCTTTGGAATCTGACCACAAAACAGAGCCCACCCTTCCGAGTTCCAATTAGGGAATCTTCCTGGAAATTTAGAAATGCAAAATCCTCCTACCCCCACCAACACTGCTCTGGGGGTTCTCCCCGCTGCCCTGAGCCAATTTCAGGGGGTGGGGGGGAGCCATTTTGCGTAAGTGGAATTGCTTGCTCAGGAGTTCCGCTGATGGGGCTGGTTAGCCGAATCCCAAACCATTAATTCTGTGAAATGTTGCTCTGAATGAGCAATTTCTGTTCAGCTGAGAAAACCAGTAGATATTGAAGTTCTACATTTGCTCTGACCACCACCTTCTGTATCCTGATAGTATAGCCAGTTGGCTTGACCACTGTCATTCTCTCTCTTGCAGGGCATGAGTCAAAAGGAGAGTTCCAAGTCTCCTATGATGTACATCCAGGAACTGAAATCTGGTCTCAGAGATGCACAGCTGCTTAATTGTTTGGAGTCTCTGCGTGTGTCACTCAACAATAATCCTGTCAGGTAAAAGTCTTGGTTGGACCCAGCTTGACTGCAGTGGCTGACCCAAGAAATTTTGCAACCTGAAGCACAGGACAGGGTAGTACCATTCTATCTACAGAAGCCAACTGGACTGCCTGATGAATATTGTTTCAATATTGGTTACAGGGCAATGTTCTCCACTGCCCGTGAGACAGCAGGCTAGTTTAGGAGGCCAGGCCAGGCCAGGCCATGTAACATGTCTTCCAGCTAAGGGAAATAGCTCAGGGGCTTAGGAGGAATAGGCAGGGGGCTACCACCAATGCCCTCCCCCAGTATCTGCTGCCTGAGGTGGTTTTCTTGCATTGCCGAATGGTGGGACCAGCCCTGTTGGCTGCTCAGAAACCACAGCTGCTCTGAGGTGTACGCATGCTGCTTCTGTTTAGGGAGTTGAGTGGTGCAGTGAGAAGACAGAGGGTGGTCAAAGAGTCTTATTCAGTGTTCAGATTCTTTTGAACTCTGCTAATACGCTTTCATGGTGCAATCTTTCCAGCTGGGTGCAAAATTTTGGAGCTGAGGGCCTCAATTGTCTGCTGAACATATTGAAAGGACTTCACGATGAGAAGGATGAAGCTTCTGGGTAAGAGAACGTTTAAATCAAACCTGCTTAAATTCATGTATATAATATTTCACAGCCATTTTTCTAAATATAGGAGTAGATTAAAAATGTGTTTTGCTTTGTACTTCAAGAATGTACTTCATTGCTGAGTCAGCCTACAATGATTGCGTGTCAGCCACACTGGGGAGCCTAAATGGTTGAAAAGCAGAGTACAAATGCTAGAAATAAAATAAAGAAATAAATGAGATTATTTTGCTTTGGGGTGGAGCATTTTAAGATAAATGGGACAAGGATATCTCTATATATGCCTGCTAACAGGCTTTCATGATATGTTTTGCTTTGCTTTCATACATGGTTGAGAGAAGAGAATATAGGAGCTGAGTTAGGCCAAGGATGCAAATATGCGGATGGGGAAAAGTGGAACTCAGATTGAGGGAAACAGTCTTTTCCAAACATCCTTCTCCCTCTCCTCTCCCCAAAGTTCTATTGAAGGCTGGGGCATCTTGCCAGTGTGGTGTAGTGGTTAAGAGCGGTAGTCTCGTAATCTGGTGAACTGGGTTCGCGTCTCCGCTCCTCCACCTGCAGCTGCTGGGTGACCTTGGGCCAGTCACACTTCTTTGAAGTCTCTCAGCCCCACTCGCCTCACAGAGTGTTTGTTGTGGGGGAGGAAGGGAAAGGAGAATGTGAGCCGCTTTGAGACTCCTTAAAGGGAGTGAAAGGCGGAATATCAAATCCAAACTCCTCTTCTTCTTCAACTCTGAATGCTGCCTGATATCTGGATTATTAGAAGGACCAGGAGCTTCTTTGAGTGGAGTGGTAAAATTATACATAATTGTATAGGAACCGCTGACCATAAATAATCAGACTGCTTTCTCTATCCCCCGCTAGGCCGTATGACATCCGGATCAAACATGAGATCATTAGATGCTTAAAAGCTTTCATGAACAATAAGGTATGTCCTTTGTTTTCAACATAAATATTTGTGAACTGCCATTTCTTACTTTTTTAGAATCAGTAGGCAAACTTCAGAAAGTCAGTGAAAAATGAGGGTGGTGGTTAAGAACACAGTGTAACTCAGCTCTGTATAACAATTCTCAAGAAGCCAGACCATTCTTCAGTTTGCAGTTGAGAACAGACACAAAAGGGAAGAAAATGGAATAGGAATGGAGGTGGCTATGAGAAATCATGAGATAAATGTTTTAATTGAGACTTGAGCAAGCCCAACAAATATATGGTGCAAGAATTTTCCAGTAGCTGGGAATAGGGGAAGGGAGATGGAAAAGAGAGAGAGCTCTTCAAGATTAGAAACAAGTTGGTATTATTACTATTAATAATAATATTTTTGTTACTATACCACTTTATGCCTTTTTTTAAAAAAAATCAAATAAAACGATCCAAAATAGAACATTTGCAGAAGAAAATCAAATCTAAAGTATACTTTCAAAGCAACAATACTAGCAGGAAACTAAAATATTATCTTAAAGATTTCAAATATAGACTGCACGATTAACACAACAAAGTTAACAAACACACAAACAAAAAACTTAAACATTTCAAAATAAAACACTACTAAAGGAGATCAAATATAAAAGACACATTTGAAACTGCATCATTGTCAAAGAAATAAAATATTATCATAAACATTAAACACATCTGCTGCTGCTTCTGTTGCTGCTCAAGCTGGTTCATGGCAGGCAACTACTGCTGTGGAAGCTCAGGCCCCAAGACCTGGGTCACCACCGAGAAATCTGGTGCAGGGCAGAGAAGCAGAGGTGCTCCATGGTGACACCAAGTGCCATGCCAAGTAGTGTTGCACATGGTGCTTCGCCTCTGGAAGCCTTCCCCTTCTATATACCTGATGGAAAGGCAGATGATATTGCAGGGTCTCAGGCTGATGGCAGCCACCTGGAGCAGAGCGCAGCCACGCCTTCCTTCCAGCCAACACACAGCAGCAGCATGGAGGTAAAGAGGGGAGAAGAAAGCAATAAGAAAGTAAGAGAAGCAAGGGCGTAGAGCTATTTGAAAATAGGAACCATATTGTATTGGAAGCAAGGTAGCAAGACAAAGCAAAGGGGAGAAGAAAAAAGGAGAAACTTGATCAGAATGAAGAGGCAGTGTAAATTAAACAAGGAGCAGAATTGAAGATAAGAGGGAAATAGTGTGAGGAATCTAATCTAAAATGTATATAGGTTAAAGCACATCAAAACTTTGAGGAGAGAAGAGATGAATTGTAAATGAACTTCTAGATTAAGAGTGAGAAACCTCCAGTGTGCTTACTCTCAGTTGAGATGCTCCCCTTCTTAAATTTGCACACTTATGGCATCTTCACTACATCACTTTTGCACATGTCAGCTTTGGGGGTCTTGCCCCCCCCCCGCACCTATTTCCCAGGTTAGAAAGTTGCCTTACTCTCTTCCTGTGGCATTGGCAACCTTTCTGTATGTGCATGCACTCAATGGGTGCCCCCCCCCATTCTTTTAGTTTGGAATTAAGACGATGCTTGAAACGGAGGAGGGGATCCTGCTTTTGGCAAGAGCCGTTGACCCCAAAGTCCCATCCATGATGATTGATGCTATCACGCTACTGTCTGCCCTCTGCATTCTGCCTCAGCCTGTGGATATGTAAGTGACTGTAGGCGATTTATCTTTTGGTTTAGTTGTATTTCATAGGTGGGCAGTCTAGCACTTGGGATCCTTTTCAAAATACATTAAAAACGGAAGGCTACATCTGAATTGCAAGTTTTAATGTGCATGTAATCTGCACAGCGGCCTGAAGCCTAAGAAGCAGAAGCTGAACAAAGCTTGTGTAAGCTTTGGGGTCATCCCCACTTTGAAGCCCCACATCTTACTCCATATTGCTTAGGAGGGCTTTTGGTCCCCTGGATCCAAGGCAACATTGTTTCTTAACAGTTTTTATAAATTTTAATATAGTAGATGCACAATTTATCAAACTCTTACATAGTTTCCTGTTGCGAGCGTATGAAAGTCAGACTGCCATCTTTAAAGCACCTGGGAGTGCATCTCATCGAACTCATTGGGACTAGCAAGTAGGCATGGCTAGCATTGCACTGTCAGATAATCTGTTACTGATTTGTTTTCCTTACTCTTACATAGGCATGAGCACGTTCTGGTGGCACTGACACAACGAGCAGAAATGGATGAAGTGGAACGATTCAAACCCATCTTGGATGGCCTGAAGAGTGACACCTCAGTGGCATTAAAGGTAACAAGTAGGGCCTGCAGCCAAAAAGATTTTTCTGTACTTCTTCAGGCCTCAAGCTTCTGCTGATACATCTTTATTATTTCTCAGTCCTCATTTTGTCCGTATAGCCACTGGTACTTATGTCTTGAATTTGCTACTTCTTATACCAGCATCATGGACTTTTTTATGCTGCTTTGGTATGAGTTAAGAGTGAGTGAGTGTGTTTGCAGACAGTCTTAACTGGCAAACTTCTTAAACCTTCTTTGTCACGTTTGCTTCAAGGGCTTAGCCTGCTATTTCTGAGATTGCTTGGCTAGATCTGACATGGAACCTCTCTTCATTATTTTCTTAGGTTGCCTGCCTACAGTTGATCAATGCCCTAATCATTCCAGGAGATGAACTTGACTTCAGAGTTCACATCCGCAGTGAGCTCATGCGTTCTGGACTCCAGCAGATCCTCAAGGTGAGGCGCATCTTCCTTTTCTGCTGCCAGGTGTTGCTGTTTTTAGGGACATCTGATCTCTAAGTTCTTTGTTTGAAGTGTGAAAGAAGTGAGAGTAGCTGTGGGTTGTCTTGAATATGCTGAAGATCTGAACTGAACCAGCAGTTTTCCCAAATGGCCAGGATTTGCAAGAATTTTTAACACTACCTTGTTTACAGTCCCCCAACTGAGTTTGCTTCAGCAGTTGCAAGGCTCAGTGAGATGTGGTCTTGCCTTCCTCTACACGTTCATTGTATGCATGGAGGCAGATGTGAAGAGGACCATTGTGGAGCATGGTACTGTATTAATTCATTTGTGTCTGTTCTTGGATAGTTCCAGTTAATCACTGACCATGTGTTTGAAAGAGAGAAAGAACCAGTAGTTGGCCAGCAATAGGATATCCTCATAGAGTACAGAACTGGAACTCCAGAAATGAGGATGGTGATGACTTTAATGTTGTATCCTCTGTAGGAGCTGCATACTCAAGACAATGAGGAACTGCTGGTGCACCTGTTGCTATTTGAAGAATATGCTGAAGAAGATTCTGCAGAACTCAAAAACCGCTTTGAGGAGATTCGCATTGAAATGGAATATCCTTCTTCTGAGTAGCTAGAAGAGAGATGTGCTAATTTTAGATTATAAGCTTATTGGGGCAGGGATCTATCCACTTATACTTTGTGAAGTGCCATACATATTACAGGCATTTAACTTTTAAAATTTTGTTCTGGCCTGGTTCCATATTTCGTCAGAACAGCTAATCAATATGGCATTGTGCCCCAAATCTGCATCCACTCTCTGTTCGGGTTAAGATGAAGCCTTTGATAGCTGGGGGTAAACTTAGGAAGGAAGGGAGGCTGTTTCTCTTATGCATGAGTTCATTAAAACCAACAGCAACCACAGGCTTCCCTTATGGATAGGCATTGGCACTGAGGGGCTAGTTGTCTCTGGGGAAGGTGAGAGAGATGCGAAGCTGATGGAAGGGTAGAGGAAAAGAACAAAGGACTAGTGAGAAAGGTTTGGTGCCTGGATTTGAAGAACTGCATCACGAGAAACAATGTTTTAAGAGTGATTATTTGTGTGCTTGGCCACCAGAGTGCACCTGAAATATGCAAATATATTCACGAAAACAGAACACCCCAAAAGGAATCTCTGTTTTAAATGCCCACTTGTAGCCAAACCCACAATGGGGATCTCTCTTAGATTGTGTTCAGGAGTAGGGGCAGGTAATCCACCTTGAGGAAGAATGACTGGAAATGTGTTGAATCCTAAACAGTTAGTTCCTGGGACCCAAAGTTGTGGTACCTCCCATGATCTGTCTATTTAAGGGTTGTACAAAAGGCTTGTAGCCAGACTATGGTGGTAAAAACAAGGTTTTACTGCTGGTGAAAGTGTATTGCATACAGTTCTGTATAAGTCGGGCATGGGCAAACTCGGCCCTCCAGATGTTTTGGTACTACAACTCCCATCATCCCTAGCTAACAGGACCAGTGGTCAGGGATGATGCGAATTGTAGTCTCAAAACATCCAGAGGGCAGAGTTTGCCTATGCCTAGTATAAGTCATTTATGGCTGGTGTGTAAGTTGAGAGGGTGGTGGATAAGTCTAAGGGGATAGACTAGCTCTCCCAGGTGAGTTCATCTGTGCGTCTTCAAAGTAGCTTTTGCATCCTTAACCATAGATTTTCACTGATTTCAATGAAGTTTTCCAGATTCTGCACAATACAGTAAAGGACTCTAAGGCAGAGCAGTATCTCCTTTCTATTCTGCAGCATCTCCTGCTAGTCCGCAATGACTATGAGGCCAGGTAAAGAGGGGAAACGGCTCTTGATTCACAAAAGGTGGTGCTGGCAGGATGTGGATGACAGTGATCAGGGATGTACCTAGGATTTTATTGGCCTCTGCCATGGGAGCAGACCCAGGTGGGCACAAAAACTGTGCCTCTCCGCTCAGACTCAGAGTGGCCAGGAGGTAAAGCAATGAGCACAGAGAGAGGGACGGAGGGTGGCAGACAGACAGACCGACCAGTGGAGGAGGAGGAGCAGCAGCAGCAGCAGCAGAGCAGACCCCGATGGCTGCAGAAGAAGTCACTTGCAGAGTACCAAAGGTTTTGAAAAGCAAACCTTTTGAGTTTCTTCTCCATGGTTTCGCTGGCTTTGGAGGCACTGATACAGCTCAAGGGAGCTTAGGTGTGCCTTTGACAGGAATGCTCACCAGGGCTTTTTTGTTGGGGTGTGTGTGTGGAATTCAGACTGCTACAAAATTCATGGAAGAAGTTGGTCATCAAATGCCACTGTTCAGAAAACGACATTTTCCTCAAATTAGAACATTTTACCCCCACAGCATGAGAAAGGGTGATTGGACAGTAAATACGGAATTAGAAGGAAGGAAAAGGAAGAGGTAGGAGTTGGGAGGTAAATGAGCAGGCGTGTCTTCAGCAATGTGTTACTATGAAGAGGACAGGGGAGCATTTCTCATGTAGGTAGGCCATTTTGTGTAGTTGAGACATAAAGGTATTATTGCCTTGGCTTGGTCTTGGGATGTCTCAAGCAAGCCTGCATTCTTGCACAATGGCACTAACACTCTTTTCCTTTTCTTTTCTCCTGCGCTAGGCCTCAGTATTTTAAGCTGATTGATGAATGTATTTCCCAGATAGTCCTGCACAAGAATGGTGCTGATCCAGATTTCAAGTGCAAGCACCTTGACCTTAATATTGAAGGTCTGATAGGTGGGTCTGGGCACATTATGCTTTGAAAACTGTCTTTGTCCTCAAGATTCCATGATATGAGATACTAATGCAGCAGTATAGTTTTTAGCCCTTTCCCATTGCGAGTAAAAAAATTGTGGAGAATGAGTAAATGTAAAGGTACGTAATTTTCAACAAACAGGGAGGTGTTGCAGATTTTAGCTTTGCTTAGTGTAGATTTTAGGCAACTTTGGTGTAGAATTCTTACTTACAGAAAAAAAAATATTCAGTACCAAGTGCCCAAATATCCTAGTCCGAAGGATTCCCATACTAGTGCAATACAGTAGCCATGTTAGGTGCAGTCTGTTTCTATGTTATGAGGAAGGACTCTCCCAGAAGGGCTAAGAACCTTGTTACTCAATGAAGCCTGCTGAGGCAGGAGCAAATAGATGTCTCCAGCAGCTGTGCTAGGTTGTGCCACACACACTGAATTGACCCAGCTTGCTTTTAAAAGTGAAGAGGTTCAAGGAGACAAGGCAGGGCTTTCCCCAGAAGATAAACTGCAATGCACTGCAGATGCAATTGTGATATAAAATGGAATGTCTCTCTCCACCCCCCGCCCCTTATGATGATCTTAACTGGATTGCTCTTTTCTCTCTCTGCAGATAACTTGATTGATCAAAACAAGGTGGCAAAAAGTCAAGCCAAAGCCATTGAACTGGAGAAGAAGGTTAATATTCTACTTACTTATTTACGTAAAGTGTATTTGGACTGCCTTACAGGACTGTCCTTTTAAAACAGTTTACAGACATAACAAATAAAAGCAGAGTTCCAGTAATGCAAAAAATTTAAAGGCCAAATTGCAACCAACAAAATGTCAAACAGTCAGTGAGCAGTAACTACAGATTAACTAACCCTTTATCAGAAAATAATATGTCAATATGTTAATCCCTTCATTTTTGACTAGTTGCATAGTTCCATGTTTTGTTGCACCTAACTTTATCTCCATCTCCTTTTGTCTGTTGCCTCTTTGTCCCTGATGACTATAAATTGTAAAGCAGTTCTGCTTATAGAAGCCATTTTCAACGGTATTAGCCTTTGTCTCCCTGTCCTTTTAATCTGCATTATATTGTAATTTTGCAGTCCCCAAAAAAGGGACACAGGATTTCAGCTTGAGATCCAACCAACATGGAGTACATTGGAATGATTTTTGCATTTAATATTCTTCCCCTCAGCTGGATTCTGAGTTGACTGCACGCCATGAACTACAAGTTGAAATCAAGAAGAAGGAAAGTGATTTTGAGCAAAAAATACAAGATTTTCTTCAAGAGAAAGAAAAACTAATAGCTGAGAAAGAGCAAGTCCTTTCAGAGAAGCAGAGCCTGGAAAAGGATAAGTCCTTGCTAAATGACAAGGTAATGTATAGGATGGAATATTGCCCGAATTTATATTGGCCATAGGGGATCAGTGTGGTGTATTCTGTGTGTTCAGATCCTAAGGGGCCAGACCTTCTTGTACCACGTTGATAAGGAAGCCCCGGCTATCCCCCCCATCCCCGAATCAGACAATCACCAGCCTTGTTGATACCAATAAATGACCAATCAAGGGCTTGGAATGAACACCTGTATTTCTCCCCGAAATATATCTAATAAAGCTAAATCCAGAGATTTGATTATACATTGTCCAGTTGCATTACCAACCTCTGAGAAGACATTAACCCCAAATTGGGTCGCTCTCACAAAACCGTCATAAACATTGAAATAAACATTTTACCTCCCCTCCCCTCCAGCATAGTGAGGAGCTAGCTAGCTGAGGAAACATGAGCTGGTTGGAGGGGTATGTGTTGCCATGTTTGGATTATTTTTGGAGCCAATTCCCGACTAGAAGTAGAAAGAGGTTTGCATCATTTTGCACCCATTTACATTTTCGATACCAATTTGCCTGATCTCAGCTGTGATGTGAAGAACCAAGGAAGCAGCGCCAGCGCAGAGATCAAAGTGCAGGATCAATCAATCAAACCTTTATTGCATTAGCATACAGCCATAGCAGGATAAGACAAAAATGCTAGAGAGAAGCAACCTAACAAAATTCAAAACGATATTACTGGCATTATGACATTTAAATTACCCTAAGACAATAATGTAAAAATTTAGTTGCCAGCGCCGGGAATCTAAAATGCGGATGTATATAAAGCATATAATGGCCCCAAAATAGGCTCGGCACATTAGGTTAAAAAGGTAATAAAAAGAATTAAAACAGGTCCAGGTCTGGGACACACTTTGATTAATTTACAATAAAAACTAATAATTCTAATGTGGGCTCTCAAAACAATAGAGGGGAGGCCCAGTGCAGGATCAAATAAAGTGCAGTTTGTTTTGCTGGCATGGAAATATGGTGCTCTGCTAAGCTTACTTGTTCCATTTCATTTTTTAAAATGTAGATGGCTGAGCTTGCAAACGAACTTGAAGAGACTAAGAAGAAGATGGAGCAGGTCTCCTCTTTATCTGCAGAGCTCCCACAAGAGCCAGCTTCTTTACCTGGTGAGGCAGCAACACCGCCACCTCCCCCGCCCCTTCCTGGCATGGCTGCAGTGCCTCCGCCGCCTCCACCACCTCCGCCACTTCCTGGCGCGGCTCCACCCCCACCTCCACCCCCACCTCTGCCAGGGATGCCAGGGATGCCACCGCCACCACCACCTCTTCCTGGGATGCCAGGGGTGCCACCACCGCCACCACCGCTGCCAGGAATGCCAGGGATGCCGCCGCCACCACCACCGCTGCCAGGAATGCCACCACCACCGCCACCTCTTCCCGGGATGCCAGGGATGCCACCACCACCGCCGCCTCTGCCAGGGATGCCGCCGCCGCCACCACCGCTGCCAGGGATGCCTCCACCACCGCCAGCTCTCCCTGGGATGCCAGGGGTGCCGCCGCCACCACCACCTCTTGGGGTGCCCCCTCCTCCCATGGCACCTGGGTTTGGGTCCTATGCAGCTCCAGTTCTCCCATTTGGATTGCCTCCAAAGAAGCAATACAAGCCGGAGGTTAAGATGCGAAGAACGAACTGGTCCAAGGTGACGTTCAGTTAGTGGATTTATAAATACGCCTGCCCCCTCTTCCTTGTCCACCAGGCCTCTTAGCTCCTTAGTCTGCCATTAACAATTGAAATTTTAGTGAAGAGAAAGATTAGCTTTTCGGCACTGAGTGAAGAGGGAGAGTAGCTAGTTGCTGCGTTTTCTGTGATACTGATGTAGCTTCTCGTGATTTCATGAAGTTAAGGTTAGGGGAGATTCTCTCTCCTCCTGTCTCCAGTGGCCGTAGCCGTTTATGCGTGGAATAGCAGCAAAAATGTTTGTTATGGAATACATCGTTTTCACAGCATTGGTTGCGGAAGGGATTGTCTTGACAGGGGTCAGCAAACTTTTTCACTGTCCCTCAGACCATGTGGGGGGCTGGACTATATTTTGAAAAAAAAAATGAACGAATTCCTATGCCCCACAAATAACCCAGAGATGCATTTTAAATAAAAGGACACATTCTACTCCTGTAAAAACACCAGGCAGGCCCCGCAAATAACCCAGAGATGCATTTTCAATAAAAGGACACATTTTACTTATGTAAAAACACGCTGATTCCCAGACCATCTGTGAGCCGGATTTAGAAGGCGATTGGGCTGGATCTAGCCCCTGGGCCTTAGTTTGCCGGATTTATGTAAAATAAGGAAGATAAGTCTTTGGTGTATAGATGTAATTACGGATAGTAAAGTGTGAAATTCAAAAAGAAAAGAAAAGCGTCCCCGGATTCATGGGAAACAATCTGGTAACCATAAACAAGCCCCTCAGTGCCAATGCCTATGCGCAAGGGAAGCCTACGGTTGCTGTTGGTTTTAATTTATTCATGCATAAGAGAAACAGTCTCCCTTCCTTCCTAAGTTTACCCCCAGCTATCAAAGGCTTCATCTTAACCTGAACAGAGAGAGGATGCAGGTTGTGGACACAATGCCATATTGATTAGCTGTTCTGACGAATAATGGAACCAGGCCAGAATATAGTGGGGTGGCACGGCTACCTGGGTAAAAATTCACAAGGGATTCCTAAATCACATTATTAGGAAAGCCTTATATGAAGTTTGGGAAAGGAACAAAAAATTATTAGAAGCAAAAACCCCATGGTGCTTGTCACCAATGGAGGCGGAGGCGGTAAGAAGAAAAAATATGGATTCAAATTAGTGGACGTATAAAGATCTTTTAGAGGAAGTATATAACAGATTACAAATGAAAACATATGAAACAGTAAGACATACAGGAATAGGCTGGTTACAATACCATCAATTAAATGCAGTTTTTGAGGAAGACAAGAAAGTAAATGGATTTGATAAGAAATTATCTTAATTAGACAAAGAATTTATTATAAATGATGATAAAAAATTATCCAAAATGTATATATTATTATTAAATGGACACTTAAGAGGTGAAGAGGTTAAAGATGTCATGGTCAAATGGGCACAAGATTTCAGTCATACAGTTGTTTTAGAAAAATGGGAAAACTTATGGAAAAGAAACATAAGATTTAAAGCATACAATAAAAGAATTTTTAAAAATATGATGTACAGAAGGTATCTTACACCCTTGAAATTGACTAAAATCTACAGAAACACCAGTGGAAAGAGTTGGAGGTGCAAACTTAAAGAAGAGAATTTCTTCCATATGTGGTGGATGTGCCCTAAAATTAAGAAAAAAGGGATACCATTTATGAAGAATTAAAGAAAATGTTAAGATATACTTTCCCCCCAAAAAACAGAAATGCTTTTATTCGGCCTATTAACAACAGACATCCCAAAAGAAACCAAAGGAATATTTTTGTATTCAGTAATGGCGGCCAGGATAGTAATTGCTAAACATTGGAAAAGTAACATAACACCAACAAAAGAAGAATGGGTTTTTAAACTGTCAGAATATATTGAATTGGCCAAACTTACAGGTTTAATAAGAAATTATTCTAATGAGAAAATAAGGAGAAAGTGGGAAGTCTTTATAAAGTATGTGAAGAGAACCGATTCCCAGATTCATACTTGGTTTAGCTTAGAATAAAAATATCACAGGTAATTAGAATAATTCTCCAAAAATTTAATCATTATAGACAACCAGTGATATGAGGAATAAAGATCCACATGGAGTTAGTTGGAAGTCAATTTCTTTTTCTCTCTCCCCCTTTCTTCTTTTTTTGGTGTTGTTTTTCATTGTTTTGTATTTTTGATTGCAGATTATGTTATGTTTACATCCTTGTAATTTTGTTTTTGCATTTTAATTTATTTTGTATTGTTTGTTCATTTTACTCAATGTTTGTTTGTGCGATGTATAAGTCTGATATGGGTTAAGAACACATTGTTGCCCATTTACAACAATGTAATTGTTATTGCAGTTACTGGTGGTGATAATTCGACAGTTAGGCTGTGAAAGAAGCAGAATACCAGCTAAGCCCAAACGGAATAGAATAGTATTGGCTTCTAAATTCTAGTTCAGCACTAAATATCCACATGCATCTGATGAAGTGGGCTCTATTCCACAAAAGCTTATGTCATAATAACCTTACTAGCTTTATGGTGTTTCAACATCATTGATACTTTTTTTTAAAAAAAAAGATGTCCAAGTTTGCTACTCTCCTGTAGAAACATTAAGTAGAGTTCGTTTGTGCCATAATTTCTGCCTGTCTTACTTCCCCTATAGATTTCAGCTTACCAGCTCTCTGAAGGCTGTTTCTGGGTCAAAGCTAAGGAGGATCGTTTTGAGGATGATGAACTCTTTGCCAAACTGACTCTTTCCTTCGCGACTGCACAGGCCAAATGTAAGTGGTGTATTTGGGAGCACCATTAGCTGCAGTGGAAGGTGGGGAGATGCCTTCAGGAATTCTTCATGGGAAGCAGGTGGCGACAATGGCCACATGGGCACATCATTCTAAGCCAGAAGCGCTCGCTGCCTGAGGAGCAGATCTCAGCCACTTTGCTTCTCCCTGGGCATTTCAAGGTTAGCATGGCAGCTAGCAAGGTTTGGGAACTGGAAGACGAGGCTTGTCTCAACAACTCCAGTTTTGCTTTGGGGAAACAATTTTCTGTGGACCTTTAGTGATCAATGGAATTAGAGGCAGGATGTGGGTTGGAGCTGGTTTGCGTTTTGTCTCATGTGGTGTTACCACATATTGATATGTACTTTTCTCTCTCCTCTCTTCACTGGTGATTCTTGAATTGGATTCATTTTGTCATGGCTGGCTACAGCCAAGGGTGAGTACCTTAAACATCTGCAACTTGGATTTTATTCCTATTTATAATTTTGGCAGGTTGGGAAACCCATAAAACATGTTTTAATCGTCATCATACGAGAAGAATAGGAAACCAAAAATATAATTCATCATATTAAATAATACCCCTATTATTAGTTGTCACCTTTATGTCTCTCGTTTTTTATTATTCCAGACTGATTCCAGAATTCTCAGTTGTGGAATCGGAATCAGACAGTTAGAGTTCCAAGTGCCATTTAATAGAGGGATGCAGAGGGTTCGAAACATGGGGTGGGAAACAGGAAAGGGACAGTGTAGACCAGTGAAGACCCTGTAGCAGTTGCCTGGTAGTTCTGACCATGCCCAGCCATGCACTGCTTCGGACTGATGATATCTTAACATTCCTTAATATTTTTGACAGCCGCAAGAGCTTTAGTTGCTGAATATGAAACCTCATAGGCTCTGGGAGTCATTGACTTGCTGCCTAGTCCCATGGTATTCAGTGCTTTCATTCATTTGGCCTCGGTTCCTACGGAGGTGGTTAATTAGTTCATTCTTCGTTATTCCGCTAGCAGTACAGGGAGAAGAGGTCTGGCCTAAGCATCTACCTGATATGCTATTGCCCAGTGTGGAGGGTGATTTTCTAAGTTTTAAAGCTTTTTGTTAAGTCAGCTTCCTTTCTGTTGAGGAAATCAAGAATGCAAGTGCTTAGCCTATATATGAGGAGGCAGTTTGAAGAACTAGTCACTTAACAGACTGAAGCTATTCTCTTGTTGATCAGTTGGGTTTTTTGCTGTCTCTCTGGCTGGATAGAGTTTTCTCTCTTTTATTTGAATGTTCCTCTCAGGTCCTGATGACCAAAGCTAATAAGCACACCATCAGACCTGTTGTCCTTTCTCAGCAGAATTAGCCTAGTTAAAAGTAAGCTATTCCTGATGCTGCTAGCCTGCACGTTAGTTAGGTTCTAATTTTATCAACTCTGGGGTTCCTGTGGTAATTGTCAGAAGGCAGCTCCCGGTCTTGCATGAAGGAAATGTCACTTACAGAGTGGAGAGCTCTTTCTCCACCTTCCTGTGACTTCTCTCCGCAGCCCACGGCAAGCGGTTTGTGCTGAGTGCACACAATTCTCAGTTGCTGTAGTCAGGACAGGATATCTTGGTGAGAAGGGTGATGTGGGATGTGCTGTCTTTAATTTGCTGTATCTGCCTGTAGGAACAATAGCTCTCTTCTTCCCGTTTTTTTTCTTTTTTGGTGTGTGTGTGTGTGTGTGTGTGTGTGTGTGTGTGTAATTGACATAGATACCCAACTAGTTGTTCATATCTTCTTTGTTGTTCTTATAACATTAAAGCTTCAAAATACATAACCATTATCTGTTTAATATCTGAGCGGTCAATTGACCAAATATCTTTTTTGTCTGGTGATATACTTGATCTTACCTGGATCACCTGTGGAAATGAAACTGGGAGTGGAAAAGATAACTGTCTGAGTTGCCTTCTGTCTGACAAAGGAGACAGTGGCCACTGGTTAGCTTCACTTGAAGGATTAATATTTCACCCTTGATCAAAGTTGTGGTAGATAAATGTTGTTGAAGCCACAAATAGCACCTCTGCATTTTTTAAAAAGGTAATCTTTTATTTATGAGAATGAATATAAAAGGGCACTAAAGCTATCAACACAGATGTCTTGTGGGATCTTGTCCTCATGAGAGCTCCATTTTCCCCCTGAGCCTTCGATTTTTCATTGAGATTGCATCTGCACTTAGTCCTCTTTAGTGGAGTTGGTTGTCTGCAAGCAGAGCAGTGGTGTCTGAAAGGCACGGACTGTACTTGGGCCCCAGACTAGCCCATGCATAAGTCATGCATTCTCCAGGAGCAAGAAGTTCATTTCAACATTTTAGTGAGGGCCCTGGGGCTGTGGTTTTAGAGTTAGGCAAGTGACTCTTCTGCACTTTTCTTTTCTCTCACTCTCATTTTTTTGTAACTTGGCCTTTGTCATGTATTAGGTCAGTCTGATGTCTTATGACAACTGAGTGCATTGGAGTCATACTTTAAAGGAATCCTTCCAGGATTTTCAAAGAATGCTAACAGCTGACTTGTGCCTAGTGAGACTTGTGCTGTATTTCCAAATCATCAACGTAATTTGTAACCAAGGAGACAGCAGGATGTGTGCAGACCCTCATTTTGGCAGATTGTAAGCCTTGACACTGCTTTCGAACAATATCTGGACTGCCATCTTTGCCAGTTCCTTTTGATCATCAGATTCGCTTCACAGCTCCTGTAAGCAAGTGTATGTCAACAGGCTTATTTTCTTCAAGCACTGATTAATTGTCCCTGAGCAAAGCATGCTTCCAAAGCAAGGTCAGCTGCTGCCGATCTCTTCTTTTTTTCAGCTCTGCTTTTCTCCATTTATGGGTTCTGTCAAAGGAAGTAAGTCTTGGGCAATCTGTGTAGCTGTCCAAGGACTCTGTGCTGGATGCCCTTGGGATGATCGCTCCAGTGCTTGAGGAGGAAAAAGCAAACAGGTGCACTCCTACTGGTTTCTTCCTGTTTTCTTTGGCAGAAAATTCCTAGCCACTCCTATTAGGATCCATGTTTGGCTCCTTTTCCCATGATGGCATTACCTTCTGTAGGTCAGCTAGTGATGCTGGAAGCCAGAAAGGCATGTTGAGCAAACATTTTGGTTCGAGATGTAATTCTTTGGTATAGAAGATTCATGCAACCACCTGACACACACATGTGAGTAGTCCTCTAAGAACGATCGCCTCCATCTCTTCCTGTGTCTTTAGGTGCAGAATAGTCATAGAAACCAAGAAACATTTTCTCCAGAGGAGATAGGCGTGACTTCTGCCCAACCAAAGCTCCAGGCATGTTTCTTGGTTTATAAAGAAGCACAAAAACATGAAGTACAACATACGAAGCTACAACCGTTCAACTTAGCTTGCCGGATTTTCACTGTCCTTCTAAAGATTGTGTGTTTCACTGTTTATCTCTGAAAGAGTCTCGCTTGAAGTATTGCCTGCCCGGTAAGGTCCATTCCTTTGAGCTGTTTCTCTCTTGCTCTGTTCCAGCCATCTGGGTCTTCAGTGAATATCCCCCATGTTCAGGAAATGAAATCCTTTCTGGATAGAATATATTTGTGAATGCTAGTGCAGCCCTGTTAGCATTGCTCTGTTACAGAGGCAATGAATTGATCAGAAGGGTTTCACTTGTGGTTCTTTAACAGTCTCATTGTGGAGTTTTTTCAATTGTATTTTGTCTCCAAGGGGTGTACAGACATATTGCCCGTCCCTTCCACACCTTGATGTAATACTGACACCAGAGGCAGGTTCTTGAGGCAGGAGGGTGTCACCAGGTGTACCACTTTCTTTCCCAAAAGTGATAGGGTTATCTGGGAAGAATTATTATAGCAGAAGAGTACGTGTGCCCTCTAGTGGACAAGGTGAAACATTACACTGGAAGTAATGTGAGACTAAACTACAGAAGCCAGGAATCTGGTTTTTGGATCCTTAATATAATCTGCAAAGTTTGTTATGATTCTCACCATGTCTGTGAGATAGAGTCTCTGGTCTCATTTTACAAAGAGCACCTGTGATTCAGTAATTAGCCCAAGGCAAAACCTGAATTCAGATGTTGCAGGCGCAAATCTGCTTCTCCCGGTTCTACCTGTTTTTCTGGATCTCTCCTGTCTTTCATGGTCCTACACCCGAAGCTCCATGCTTTGCTCTTTCATAGCTTCTTCATCATCTGAAGCAGACTGGTTGTCTTCCCTCTCTTTGCCCCTCGTTTCTAGTCTGACTTTCCCTCCTATCCCATGCTTAGTTTTACAATTCGTGGTGTAACAACTTTAACGTGAGCTGAAGCTTCAAAAGGCATGCGTTCCTCTCTTTTCCCACTTCCCCATTCCTCTCCCCACAGTTAAACTCTTACTTGAACAAATCCAAGCTTCACTGAACTGCAAATGTCCTAATTTTCCTAAAGATAGTTAATGATGTGTTAGATCACAACACAGTAGCAGAGGAAAGCTGAGGCAGGGTCGAAGGGATCATGATCCGACTTGAACAGAACGAATAGAGTAAAATGTTCATTTTGGGTCACATTATAATTAAACAGTTGGGAGGGACCTCAAAGGTCACCTGCGTTCGGAATTGGCTGAAATAGTTTCTTAGATCTATATTGCAAGCTCCCTGCTCAAGGGAGTCATGCCCCAAAGGCCCAGATCTTTCCATTCTTACATAGCCCTCAAGAGTCTGTCCTCCTGGTGGCTGATCCTGGAGTTCATGCTTTACTTAGAACTCAGCCAGGTTCACTGTTGCCCTAAGCCTTGCATTAGCTCCCATTCTAGGTTTGGCAGGGGGCTTAAGGCTCCGGCAGGTGTCTCTTGCTTCAGGAAGGATCTCTCTGGTGCTAGAGCTTCCTGAAGACTTCGTTCCAGGGGAGGATATAATTACACAGAGCAGGACACACTAGCTCATTGTTCTCAACAGTTTTGAACTTTTAAGTCTTGCCCCTTTTATGCTCACCAACCATCCTTCCTGTAGGTGAGCATGCTGAGAACTGTTAGTGGAGCCTGCTGCAGCGCAGGAGGATCTGTAGAGTACAGTGTTCACCCAAGTGCTAGCATTAGAAGGATTTGCTCAAAATTGCACACTTACTAAAAACTTACTAAGTAAATAGAGCCCCCTCATTCATTTCTATGATGAGTAAGAATCTCTCAACTGTGTGCTTTGAGTGCCACCTAGTGGAAGTAGGGAGAAGGACACGAAAGAGCTCAAAACTTTGTAATACCCGTGTTTCATAAATAAAGCAAAAGAAAAGACTGATTTGAAAATTCATTTTACGTTACGTGTATTCAGCATAAAGAACCTGTTTCCAAATACATTATTTATCGGTGTCTATGTATATTGCAATCTTATGATCACCAGGATAGAATTCTTTCAGTGAGGCTTGTATGATCAGCCTTTTCGTGCATGTTTTGCCTTTCTTCTGCTTTAGCTTGCACGTGCACGCCATGTTTTTTGTGCATTGTACAGAGGATAGGCAATAATGGTGTAACGTCCTTACATCTCTGTTAGTGTACCAGGTCAAGTTGTTTCTCATAGCTAAACAGCTTAACAGGCCTTTAGCAAATCCAAAGTTTCATTGTCTACATTTTTAAGTAGCAAGATCGTACACACTCCATTAGCGGGGACGTCTGGAATAGTAATGCTCCAGGCCAGATACTTCGCAGTATCTGCATAGTGTTGGGAGCTTTTGCAATAAAACATGTGACAGGTACAGGTACACAGTGAGAAATATTTTATATGAGCCATTCACACATAGCTTCTTTTTTCTTTAGTTTTAGATTAGGGTCTTTCAAGCACACCTAAAAATTCCAACTATGAATGGGGCAGGCATGTACATATAAAATTGTAAAGGGCCAACTTCGCTCCATGATTGGCTGTGATTTCCTGTTGAGCGTATAGGCAGTGGAGCGTCCCTCAGGTGCAGCTATAGGTAGGACTCTGCTGTGACATTTCACTGGGGTGATAAATGTGTTAAGGACCTAGTGTCAGCATGGCAGAACAGAAGGGGAACCAGCCTGTTTGGGCCCCTAAAATAGTGAAATTACCAGAGGGAGCGGCCACATGACTGCTCAGTCTGCCATATCCCCTTCAAAATTCCCACAGGTTGAGATTTTGGTGAAGTACGCTTTCCTTCATGGCGGAGGGAACATTGCTGTGTTTTCAAACTTCAATAAATGCATGGCTATCCCATGAAGTGTGTTGCAGGGGCAGGGTTGGGGGGGCAGAGCTTTTCTATTTGGTACATTTCCCAAGTGAGGATAAGCCAGTATCTATAAGACTGGATGCCTCTTGGAGTGTCAGAAGAGAAGAGAGGGTCCGTTTTCTTCCAGGCCCGGTTTATGTCCCCTGGATGGCACGGCTGTTCCTGCGTCGTCATAAGGGAAGCAGCATCACCTTGCTTTGAGCGCTGCTTTCTCGTGGCTTCGCCCCATTCCAGTCATTTATGCGGGAACGACTGTGAATAGTTTGGTGTCACCTGCAGCCTCACTGCACGCATGTTGTCAAAAGTGGGGTGGGAGGGGAAGTGGTCCCACTGTAAATAAATGTGAATTAGTCGCAAGAGAATGAAAGATACAGTTTTAGAGAGATGAAATTTCCGCAGAGGGTCACATAGATGTGCAGTCACAGGGGTACAAACTGCTGGCTCAACTACCATGACTTTCTGCATTCATTCTTGCACAGAAACGTGCCAGCAGCAATATTTGAAGATAACTCGAAACCCTGATTATACTAGTAATCTGAGAGTGCTACAGATGTACGACTTTGTCCTGGAAACAAATGGTCATCAGCAGGGCTTTTCTCAGCTGGAAGTTGCTGGAACTTAGTTCTGGCACCTCTCAGGTGGGTGCCATTGCCATTGCAGTGGTACCTCAGGTTACAAACACTTTGGGTTACAAACTCTGCTAACCCAGAAGTAGTACCTCGAGTTGAGAACTTTGCCCCAGGATGAGAACGGAAATTGCGCAGCACTGGCAGCGGGAGGCCCCATTAGCTAAAGTGGTACCTCAGGTTAAAAGCAGACCTCCAGAACGAATTAAGCTCATAACCCGAGGTACCACCGTATAAGAGAACAAGGGAGGTGTTCCTGGTGAGTTCTGGCACCTCTTTTTGTTGGAAAAATAGCACTGGACATCAGTCTGGGATAAGTGGCTTGTATGTGTATTCTATTCTATTTTTAAAGAAACCTTGGGGTGACTATAGCACACCCTTGCTGTGGGTTGTTTATTTGCTTCATATTTCTTATGCTACCACCATATTGTTGGGGTATTTCTTAAGTGAGGAATCCTTATGTTCCTTTTTCTAGTGGAGGAAAAAAGGGAGAATGCTTGCTTGCAGTGCTTCTTTCATCCGCCAGATGTGCGCAGTTGAGCCACTTTGGCTCCGTTTCCTGGCAGTGATGTCAGAGCCATTGGATTGGAGGATGCAGTCGGCTGACATTGTGTCACCAGGGCGGTGGCTCCCCTCCTCCCCCTCCCTCTTCCCCCTCCCCTCCCCTCCCTCCCCCCTCCCCTCCAGCTGGCCTCGTTTCTCAGAAACAAAGGAAGGAAAAGCCTGGGTGTTTCTTTCCCACAGACAAAGGCTTTTCTCTTGCTGCCAGAGCCTATGGCCCCCTCCATCTGCTCCTTTCCTTTCATGCCACCTATTCCCCAGTGGAGAAACTTTAGCAGCAGCTCAGATCACATTTTAGGGGTTCTTTTGTTTTTTCGTTTTAATGTGGCAGAGGAATTTGCCAGTCCCTTCTGGGCGGGAGGCTAGAGAGAACCTGAGATGGCGATTATTATAATCTGGGGAAAGCCTTCCATCTGCTTCTGAACTATCACATCCTGCTTTAACCCTTCCCTGCCCCTTTGTTTTATGCTGTGGAGGTGCTGCAGATTAATATTCTGGAGCTCTCTTTGGGAAGGGGGGCGGCAGCAAATCACTGTAGGGCTCTTGCAAGCTTTTTTCGGCCTTAGCTGTTTCCCTTTTTAAGTACCTCTGTGACTATTTGCCTTATTCTGCTTTGGGTACTGCCCTTACTTGCCCTTGAAATTAATTCTTTGTGCATTTTTGTGAAATGAACGCCCCTTATTTTGCAGCACTGCTGGGACACTCCAATTCCCTTCACTCTGCTGCCCTTCCTGATGTTGCCATAGACTTCTTTTTAGCCCTGAACTCCCCACAAGGGTGCGCCTCTGTGCCTCACCCATGCCCTGCAGCCCTGGCAACTGCTTTAGGCTTAGGGACCCACCCGAATGTCTAAAATGTGCTTTCCCAGCACTCCTCTGCTGAGTCACCCAGGTTGAGCTTGGGAAAAGTTTGCCGTAAGCTGTTCCTGCAAGTCAGGGCATTCACCCACACTCATCCCAAGTCATCTTACATTGCTAAAGTTATAAGGCTGACCATTGTTCTGATTTCTTAGCCTCAGGACAAAGTATAGGCCTGTTTTCTAGATCTTCCTCTGAGTCATCACACACACCCTACTTTGCAGATTGCCAGCTCTTTTATGTTCTATACTGAGCAGCTCAGGAGGAGACTGGCATCGTTTATCATTTCGCAATCTGCCATGTGTGTTAAATTCATAAGAGCTGACTACAATACTCAAGACTTCTTAACATAGAAGAGTCAGTTCAATGTATGCATATATATGCTTACGTATATACAGATACCTTGCTAGATGAGCAAGTTGAACACTAGTTCAACTTTCTTTGGTAAAATCCCAACAGGCAGTAGAAGACCATCTGCCAAAAATTGCTCAGTGGTTCACTGGTGGATTGTGGTCTACCTTCTGTGTACTCCTGTTTCTTCCATAAGCCGCACAACACACATGTTTGAATCTCCTGAAAGGATGATTGCTGGAGAACCACATGCGTGCCACCTTGGGTTCTCAGGGGCTGCTTCCATCCTACATACTTTTCAGCCATCTCAAGGGAGTGAAAGCAGTTGCTAAGGGTCATGTAAACCTCCTTAGCCTGTGTCCTGATATGGACAAGAGTTACTATGCCTTTTAGTCAGTTTATACAAAGGTGGCTAGGTAATCTTTCCAGCTGCAAATGAATGGAATTGTGAGGAAAGCGAATATTTCCACACAAAGCTTCACCTCCCCCTTTTCTACTTTTTTGTGGTTTCAAACCACTTTGCTTCACTGAGGTTCTCTTCAAGAGTTTGGGTGTGTTTGTGAAAAGCAAGTGGGTGCTGGCATAATTTTCCAAATATTGGCGTGCAGCATGAGGATACCCAGGGAGCCCACTTTTGAGAGTAAATGCATCACCATCATTTATTTTTGTAAGCTCTCTATTAGAATGTATGGTTTCTAAATTTGGTGGACATTCCCGTTTGCAATTGCAAAAAGAGATTCCTGATTATTGTTAGAATCTCTTTATAAGGAAGAGATTATTTCACCCTTTTTTTAGTATTATAATTTGTTATACCATAGCTTTTTATGTTTTCTAACAGATCTGTCCTAAACTCCCTTTGAAGTGCAGTCTAATCCCACTGCTTCTTTACTAACAGGGATCAGGTGCTGGACTCTTCAAGCACCAGATGGTGCTGTTGCCCTATTTTACTATTCCCTGTCTTCCTTTGCCGCATTCAGCCATTTTAGAGAGGATGTTTGCCTTCCCTCTAGACTCCATTTTGTGTTTATGGCGCAGAGAAATAAGACTCAGGAAGGGAGGAGTCTGCAGGGAGGGTGAGGCAGGCTGAGTCAAAGGCTGCGGCTTTTTGATGTCTCTGCTTTCTATCCCTTCTGCCTCTCACAGGCATGCGCAGACACAGGCCAGGCCCAGGCAAACACCACCACCCCCTGCTTCTTCAGGAAAGCTTGCCTTGTGTCTGTGCATAGCACCAGTTCCAAGCTCTGCATATAGGAGCGCTGAACCCATTTTCTGTCTGGGGTACTAAATTCTAGCTGTCTGGGTAGCTTGCTCGCCTTCCTTTTCACTCACTTAACTGCAGTATGATGCCACAACACACCACAGGGAAAGATATGCTTACATATCTGGTACAGTCTGCAGCATCATTCAGTTAAACCAGAAAGGAATGCTTTGCCCTGAACTGCAGTGAGAAATTTTTCCAAAACAGCAACTGAGGAAAAAGCAGAAGTCATGGACGAACATAATTGTTATCTTAGTCTATTTTACTTTCATGAGTCAAGATGTTTGAAAAGGGAAATTTATTCCCCCCCCAAAAAAAAATAGGCTCAAATGCTATACTACTGCTGTGTGTGCTTGTCTTATTTCTCATTGCTGCACCTGAAAGCCAGAAGGGTTGAATGCTTGTGAGCTGCAGTGGCCAGAGGTCTAGAGAGCTTTGACTCTTACACTCTGTGAATGAACTTGTCTTGGGGAGATTACTGTGGTGTGAATCCCCAGAGATCTCTTTATAAAAAATTAGTTGTTCATTTGGGTTCTCTTTGCCACTATTCAAGGATTTTTATTTTAAATTCATTTTGAGATGCAACGTGTATCTGCTTCTTTCAGATTTCTTCTCTTCCTTCTCCTTGTTTTGCCTGTCTCCATATTCAGTGATCATGCCTGCTGGAACCAAGATGCTTCCACAGGATCCATTGCCCCCCACCCCCCATCCTGCTTGCTTTCACTAATTTGAGGTCATCTTTGCTCATTTCTCATTGAGCTGATAAATCTGTGGCTGGTCGGTACAACTTCAGAATGTAGGTAGAGGCTCACATGAGTGAATGTTATTCCACATAGAAAAACATTTCCTGCACATAGAAAATTAGCCTTCCTGGCTTTGCCTTCTCCCTGGCATCTAGTTTTCTGCATGCAAGGAGTATTTTTGTAGGCGAGACATTCCATCTTTAGGAGACACCGGTCCTAAAAGATTTACATTGGCTCCCAGTATGTTTCCAAGCCCAATTCAGAGTGTTGGTGCCGACCCTTAAAGCCCCAAATGGCTTCAGTTCTGTATACCTGAAGCAGCATCTCCACCCCCATCATTCAGCTTGGACACTGAGGTCCAGCTCTGAGGGCCTTCTGGTGGTTCCCTCCCTGCAAGAAGAGAAGTTACAGGGAACCAGGCAGAGGGCCTTATCAGTAGTCACGCCCACCCTGTGGAACACCCTCCCAACAGATGTCAAGGAATACACAACTTTCTGATTTTTAGAAGACATCTGAAGGCAGCCCTGGATTAGGAAGTTTTTAATGACTGATGTTCTACTGTGTTTGATGTTTTAATTTGCTGGATCCCACCCAGTCAGATACTACTACTACCCAGTCAGATACAACTACTACTACTACTACTACTACTACTAATAAATATAATATTCTGTAACCACTGCTTCATTCAGAAAATATGCAGCTGGGATACAGGTTTACCACCTCAGTGAATACTTGCTTCTTGTACTTCTGATTATATTTCTGATTTTAACAGCCCACACAAATAGGCCTATAATTTCTTCCCCAGCCATCTCCACATCATAGTTAAAAGCAGAATTCCTCTTTCTATTCATGTCATCTCCCACTTCTCACCAGTACTTGCATGTGAGGCCTTTTCTCATCTGGAGAGCCCCCCAACCCGCGTAGATATGCTAAAGGCAGCCATGCTCCCTTTCTGTCTCGGAACCCTTAATTTAATTTGTGCACTGATGCAGATGCACAGAAAACTAGGTCAGTGACTCCAAAACCTTACCCATAATACTCCTAACCTATGGAGTATGTATCAGACAGGGAGGATAAAATGTTAAAGGAAGCTATATTAAGGCATTGTGAATGATGTCCATTCTTCCCTTACCCACCCACCCCAAATCTTGCTGTCTCCCCTGGAATCCTGCCAGGGAGTTTGGTTCAGTGTGCCACTTAGTTGCTGTGGCGTTGGCCCTGTGGCAGTGGAGTCCCTCCTGCAAATGTATTGCAGGGAAGCGTCTTAAAAAGCAGAGATTCCTTTTGCCTTCAGATTTGGGCACTAGTGGGCTACCCTGATGACTTAACAATAAACGCGAGAGCTCTGTGGCAATGCAATAGTCTCTCTGATACCCTGTTTACATAGAAGCACAGAACATGAGTGCTTTGAAGGAACATTGGCTACACCCCTCAGTCTGTAGGAAGGGAGAAGGAAAGAGACTCTGGCATGGTGTTAGATATTGCTAGTGTCTGGAAGGAATCCTTGAGATCAAATCTGCATTTTATTTTCTTAATTTATGATAAGATACTTCATCCACCTTTCACTGTATAGTCCCAGGGCAAGTTAAAACATTACAGTCATGCAATTAAAAGCAAGTAAAACAGTTTATACAATTATATAAACTAGCAAAAAAATCTGAACAAAAGAAGCATAGTATAGGTTAAATAAAACAGGAGCGGCGGGTCCCACAAAAATGTTCGACTTGTCAAAGGATAAAGAGGCCTTTATTCAGAAGCTGAATAATGATCTTGCTGGACCCACTGTGTGACACACCAGTGACATGTTTCAGATACACCTGCAAGCAAACGCCAGTTTGAAAGAGCTCCTATTACTCAATCACTCCCATTACAGTTGCTACCAGTTGTGTGGCATTCGAGGCAGAAGACAGAGAAAGATTAAGTGTCTTTCCCTACTTTCTTCTATCAGCTACTTCTGACAAAATCAATTAATGGTGGATAGGTTGTGGTGGGGGAATCAGGGCCGACCTGAGACGTTCGGCTGCTTGAAGCAAAACAGAAAATGGTGCCTGCCTGCTGAAGCCCAACTCCTGTCCTGGGGGCTGGGGGGGGGAGAGGAGTCCAGAGAGGAGCAGTACAGGATACTCCTTGGGACCTGGATCTGTCCTCCCAACAGCCCCCCCAGTCTGCTACCTGAGGTAACTGCCTCACCATGCCTCATGGGTGGCCAGCCCGGGGGCGGGGCAGGGGAAGAAATGTTTAATTTTTTAGCTGTGAAGAAATTGCATGCTCCCTAGCTTAAAGTGAGACGGCTTCTCAGTTGCTAAGACCCTGCATTCCTCTCTGGCCCACAGCAAAAGCGAAGGAGGAGCAGGGAGAGGAGAAGGTCCAACAAAAGAAGAAGACCAGGGAGCTGAGAGTAATGGATCCGAAGATTGCACAGAATCTTTGTGAGTAGTACGATTTAGCCAAAGTGTTTGTGGTACTAAGGGAAATTGCAGAGTGTGCTTGAAAGGCTTAGGGTGAATTAGTCAGTGGAAGTCTGACTGGAGGTTTTGTGCTTCTCTTTGACTGTGGCAGCCATATTTCTGGGCTCCTTCCGCATGCCTTACGAGGGAATCAAGGATGCCATCCTGGAGGTGAATGAAACTGTGTTGACTGAGTCCCTGGTGCAGGTGAGCAAAGACTGGAGCATTTGAGACGCTCCCCCCCCCCTTCAACTTGTGACCACCATATGTCAGTCAGTAAAGCCTGCTTTTCTATCCATGACTGGGGTCCTAGCAGTTGATAGCCACATCATATGCATTCAGGTTTGTGGATCACAATTTGTTTCAGGCCCTGGTATAATAGAGAATGGAGACCATGCTGCAATGAGAGCCCTTTCTATTTTAATGCTTGCCATGCAAATTCTGTCCAAAAGGCTGTTGAGGAAATATTTGCCATAATGTTCTTCCTTTCTTGAGTGGGGAGGCACCCACAGCCTGGAATAACTCACTCTATTCTGCCCCCTTGAAGATGATTCCTTAGCCGTGACAGGAAGTGCCAGTTGTCTCCTAGGTCCAGTCTGGTCGTTTTGCCTAGGAGCCCCAGTGCGAGCAATTTCCTTCTCTTCTCTCTCAGAACCTGATTAAGCTTATACCAGAACCAGACAAGCTGAAGATGATAGCAGAAATGAAAGAAGACTATGATGAACTAGCTGAGCCTGAGCAGTTTGCAGTTGTGGTAAGTGAGCTGCTTTTGCCTCTAGAAAAGAGAAGAGGGAGAGCATCTTTTTCTGAGAAGAAGCTGCTGAACATGACATGTTCAGCATAACATGTACATGACATGGTTTTCTTCACTTTCTTTCTCAGACTTCATGTGTCCCATCCACTCTCCAGAGATTTTTCTGTTACTTCCATGCTGTACACTGTCATATGTGAGGACTGACAAAGTCCTCTGTGTTCCCTGTTATCTGGGCTTCTAGGAAATTTTTTAAAATATCAGAGAGCAGTGGAGGATATGTATCTGGTATTGGCTCCCTCCACCCACTCACCCACCCACCCAAACTGTGGCCACCGCATAGGCCCTCCAGGCATCTGATGCCCTAAACTGGGAGAAAAGTAACATTTGGTAGTCAGGCAGACACATTTGCCAGGAATCACCATTTCCTTGTCCTTGTTGGAGTGTCCTACTGAAAGCCACAACTAGATAGCACCTGGCTCAGCAAACAAGTAGTGTTGCTTCTGGCTTTGAAAGAGAATTTGAAGGTTAGATGCATCAGTGTGATGCCAGGGCAAGGACAGGAGTCCTAGCAACAAGTGAGCAATTTCTGTTATGAGCCTGTGTGTTCCAAGGAAGACATAATCAAGGACAAGCCAGAAAGGTTTAGATAGTACAAGAAGTTCCTCTGAGGAAACACCGACTTTGACATTTTAGTCTCTAGGACTGAGTACTGCAAAGGTCATAGATACAAGAAGCAACAGAGCTAGACCTGATATTTCTCTGAGAAAACCAGACCTTGCTAAAGTCAAACTGTTTCTTAGTTATCCTTCCACAATGTTCATCCCGTATTCAGAATAAAACTTGTAGTTCCATTTATTTCAATCTCATTGAGCAGTTGCTGCCATACGTCCTACACTGGATCCTCAGAGTTGGATGCTATAGACTTCTGAAGGGGAAAGGTTCTTTTTCTGCTTTCAACACACACTTTTTCTACAAAGTAACGCCTAAACTTTTTCCTCTCTTTGTTTTTATTTGTAATAATGGCAGGGAAAACCAGAATATTTAGTTGCATGGGTTTTGCAAGCTCCTTTAAAGCCAATTAATATTCTTTGAGAATCACAGTGTATGTGCTGCATTGATAGTTTTTTTTAATATTAAGCTGGTGTCGAAGTGTTCAGCACCATACAAATTCCACAACATGGATCCTGAAGAAACCACAATTGCTGATAAATATCCTTTCTCTTCTTTCCCCTCTTCTACAGACCACCTTGGTTCCTTGTCATCCTTGTCTTCCTTTTCCTCCATCTGTGCATGACAGTGTTATTCTGTCCCCTTTCCTTCCCAGATTAGTACAGTTCCCAGTCTGAGGCCCCGTCTCAATTCCATCCTCTTCAAGCTACAGTTTAATGAGCAGGTGGAAAACATCAAACCACAGATAGTTTCTGTGACAGCTGCCTGTGAAGAGGTCCGCAAGAGTGAGAGCTTCTCCAACCTGCTCTCCATCATCCTCTTGGTGGGCAACTTCATGAATTCTGGCTCCTCAAATGCTGATGCCTTTGGTTTCAACATCAGCTTCCTCTGCAAGGTGAGCTTCTACAGGCAGAACCTCTACAGACAGAGCTGTTCAGGTCATCCTGACTCTATAAGCCGCTGACATATTTTGGGGCTGGGGGAGAAGCAACTGATGAATGGCATTCATCATATTTGACAGAACTCACAGTAGCCTGCTTTCTCCACTGTTAGCTCCGAGACACCAAGTCAGCTGACCAGAAGATGACTTTGCTGCACTTCTTAGCTGAAACGTGTGAGGTGCGCTATCCTGAAGTGCTGAAGTTTCCTGATGAACTCATCCACGTGGAGAAGGCTTGTCAAGGTATTTTGGGGCTGGTGTTTGTGCATGCGTTCTCTGGCTGCAACATACCATCTCAGGCTTTTTAATATGAAAAAGGGACTCGGAGAGGCAGAGCGTTCTGTTAAAGGCTCCTAAAGGTTTGCCCTTTTCAAACATATTTGCTTGTGCTTCACTTTGCCTCTCAACAACTGTTCAGGGCTGCAGTTTTTCCTTTTATTATCCAGGGCTGCTGCTCCTCCTTCACAATAGCACCCCAGCCAGAGATCCCATTGTGAACCTTATTTGTTATTTTTTTACATTTCTGTCCCAGTTTCTTCCATCACGGACCCCAAGGTGACATACACTATGTTCCCAGGCAATCACCCATCAGGGCGCTGACCAGACCCAGACCTGCTTAGCTTCAGCAAGGTTGATTGCCTTGTGGGCCTTCAGTCCATACCCAGGGACCGTGATGATATTGCTGTGCCCAGTAACCAGTCACATTGGGCAATGTTCCTGCAAGTAATTGAAACTACTTCAGGGTGAAGGAGATGCTTCTTGTATCAAATTGCCCACAGTAAGGTGTTGCAAGGTGGGGAGTGTGGGCAGCTGCCTACCAACCAGGCAGTGCAGGTGTTTCCTTGCCCATAATTCTACCACTTGTGCCATGCTACTGGTAAGGTGAACAGACATTTCACTCTTATTGAGCCTTATCCCACCACCAAACATCAGGAGCCTTATAGCCTGCAGCTAAGACATCGGGGTTTTTGGGGTGTGTGGGGGGAAGTCCGTTTTGGCTCAGCCTTGGTATATTCCGTTTTGGGAGGCAAAAGGTGGTCTTAAGATGTGGGTGGTACATAAGCCGTAGATACGTCCTGTTCTGACAGTGGAGAGCTAGATGAATTTGGGAAGCTCACAAAACAAGGCCTAATAAAGGCTGCAGCCCTCTTCTCTTCATCCCCAGCATCCAGCCACTGGCAGAGTGCAGCTGAGGACTGTGTTTACTGTATAAATCAATCCGGGTCATATCAGACACATTTTGACTGTCTGTATGAAACAAGCAACCCAGGTTCTTTATGACGTTAACTTGTGTTAGGGGAGAAGAAGGACATTCTGAGCTATGTATCAAAATCAACTGTCAAAAGACCAAGATACTCGCTTTTGGGGAAAAACCAAAGCTTAGAAGCTGGGAACTCCAAGGCCATAAATTAGAACAAGTCACAAACTACAAGTATCTAGGAATGGTGGTACAGGCCTCAGGAACCAAAAACTACACATAAACTGCATCGGGAGTTCAGCGGAAAAAAACACAAATTGTATCCTTAAATTCTTCAGAGCACAAGGGGGGTTCTTCGTCCCCGCAGCTCTAAAATTATACAAGGCCAAAACTTTGGCACAACTCCTCTATGGTTCCTTTTTGGGCCCGCCTTCCTCTGCTTTCTCCCCACTTGAGAGAGTTCAATCTAGACGACTTAGAGCTCTCCTCCAAGTCCCCAGATGTGTCTCAAACGCATGGGTGAGATTGAAAACGGGGATGATGAGAGTGGAGGCTAGCATCTGCCTAACAACAATCTACAAATGGCTGACATTGAACCTGCTCCCCCGAGGGATAGCCCCATTGATCCTGTGTGACCAATTCCAGTCAGGCTGGCAGACTGCAGTCCTGAACACCCTCCGGAAACTGGGTTTTGCCCCTCAAGCCCTTCTAAGTCTGGGCTTGGGCCAGGCAAAAGCTACAGTCAGGCAAAGAATATTAGACACCGAGAGACAGCAGGACTGTGCAAGGTGCCCCAACTATAGAATTGGAGATATGCACCGGCAGCATATCTCTGCTTTCTCGTATCTAGGGATGCAAGAAGGGCCTTTACACTCGCCAGAAGCTCAGCTCTTCCCTCGCCGGTCCTGGATGGAGCCTTTAGAAGGGTCCCGTATGCTCAGAGACTTTGCACCTGTCCATTGGGAGAGATAGGAAGCGCAGAACACTTGTTCTTTAGATGTCCCTTTTATGAAGAGGCACGTAGTAAGATCATGGATCCCCTACTGGTGAGGCTCACCGACCTCCCACAAAAGCAAAATTTTGACCTTTTGCTGTTAGGCAAAGATCAGAAGATGACCTGGATGGTCGCCAGATTCTGCGTACAGATCTGTAGGCGCAGACCATCGCCCAACTCAAAATAGTCCGGCATGAAAAGCCCCAAACACGGTTCCATGGGTGATTCTGAGTCAACTCCCCGGGACAGTTTATTGTTGTACATTGTTTCTAAATTTAGTGTTGTACATTGTTTTAATTGTCTGTTTTAACCATATTTGCACAGCAGTTTCTAATGTTGTGAGTGTCCTCTATTTAAGAGGCTTCTACTCTGCAGCCTCTTACAGTTGTTTTAACTGCGTGTCTTTGTTTGTTTTTAGTTCTTATCTGTTTTAATTACCAGTTTTTTATCCATCCATTATCCGTGTTTAATCTTGTTTTTTATTCAGATGTTTTATCCTATTCCTGTTTCCTTGTCCTCATTTGCTCTAACAATTATCGGTTAAAAAAAATCCTAACTGCTATTTTATCTATATGCTTTTTTTAATCCTGGTCTGTGACTGTAATAAAGTTCATTCATTCCATTGTGAGCATGATGGCAGGAGAATTGTTGTCACGATCACTCTGCTGTCCATCTGTCCTGTCTCCCATCTCTCTTGCCTTGGCTGTATGGGTTGCTGCTGTGGATTGAGAGTCATTGCCTAACACGGAAGGAAGGAGAGGGAAACATTAGAGCACTGGCCATGGATGTTCATTTTGTTCAGTGATCAGGAGCTCCCAGCTGCCTTCCGGGCTCATTTCCCTATTATAAACACACATTTATCCTGCAGCTAGCTGCCATCAGCTGCCACGCTTTCCTTTGGCACCCTAGTAAATGAAGCGCTAACATTCAGCCCAGATAAAACAGGCTCCTAAGGCTGCCCTCATTAGCCCACTTACCTGGGTGTAAGCCTCACTAAATTCAGCAGGACTTACTGTTTTGAGTGTACACGGTTAGGATTGTGCTGTTAAGTCTCGGAATGGCTGAGCATGAAAATTAGTATTAAATTTCTATTTCATTCTTCCAAAGGAGAAAACAACGAAGTAGTAAAAAATAATAATCAGGAAGTCCCTGGTTCAAATCTTGCCTGTGTGATAAACCCATTAGGTGACCATTGGCAGCCACTTTCTCTTTCCTCTCCACCCCTGCCCCTCCTCTGGTGTGGGGATGATGGAAATGATGAAGGACCATGCAAGGTGGCCGTTAGCAATGCAGCAAGACAATGATTTGTCATGGGGTTTGAACACTTAACAACCCTCCTGTCACAAAACATCATGTGTACAAATACTAGATAACAGTGCTGGTCACTGATAAAATCTTAGGAATCTTAGGGGTGTTTACAGATGTACATAATTTAGCTTTATGAGAATGAGCTTCAGCAGGCCTCGGGCTAGTGCACTGCTACTCTTTTTCCAATGCAGATATGAAGAGGAATTTGGAAGCTTTCTTTCCCATTTTAGATTAATCACGGTTTGCTATGTTATCTGAGTCTCAACAAATGGTGGTTAATCTTAGTTGGGTTTAGTTAAAAGAAGAGACGCCAAGCCATGGTTTATGGAGCTGTCTTGTTTGAACTAACTGGATTAACTTTTAGGGTTTGGGGTGACACACGAAACTGAAGTTAAATGAAAGTGTGATTTAGTGTTATGCCAAAACACCTTCCCTGTGTTTAGGACACACACAACTGCTAGGAGAACCCTGTTGTTGTAGTTTGTAGCAGAAGCTGATTTGTAGCAGAAGTAAGACTTAAGGGGTACCTGCTCCTCCCTTAGGCCAGTGCTATTTTTCTGCTTCTTCCTGAAGCTTAATGAAATATGCAGGTGGGGAGAAGAGAAAGGGGTCCCTTATCTACAGAAATCAAGAGCTGGCACCACGAAACTTGCAGAATAATTCAGTCAGGTAGCGAGTATTGAGAATGAATTGCATGGACCAGTGGCTTGACTTGATGATGATTATTTATTTAAATGTAAGCTAAGCTTACATGGGGTCACGAAGAGTCGGACATGACTAATTGGCTCAACAACAACAACAAGCTAAGCTTTAATAATAAAGAAAACTGTAACAAAATAGCATAATGAGAGAAACAAAATACAGCAACATGAGGCAAGTCTGAGGCAAGGAACAAGAAGAGACAGTTGGCCCTTCTTAACTGACATTCTTAACTGTCCTTCTTAACTGACACTGAAGGGAGGGGCTGATTCTGGAGCAAAGTGCACAAGCCCCCTACTTTTATGGCAGCACCCTCATGGGTGCCTCACTTCATGCCCCCCACCTCTGCCAGAGAAGCGGTGCCAGTATAGGTGCCCATTTCCTGCAAGATCTTGCCTTGATGTTAGGCAAGCACCCCCATGTTCCACAGATGGGAATAGGATGTTAGACTCGGTGGGTCATTGGTCTGGTCCTGGAGGACTGCTGTGATTATTTCCCACATGGAACGTTTTGCTCTCTTGACTGTTTCTTGCTTATCTCAGAGCTGACTGGTGGACACATTTCCTTTAAGAGGGCATTTTTATATGCTAAACGGATCCCCTGAGAATCATGGATAATGTTGCTTCCCCCATGTACTGTTGCAGAAATTATCCCTCTGTGTGATTCCTTGTTCATTGTATTCACCACATCACCCTGTGTGCTTTTTAATGGTTGGGGTTTCTTTTGTTTTAGCAGTTCATACTTTTTTCTAGCCCAGTCTGGAGAGTTGGGGAACCCACTACCATGGAGAAGTCCCCAATAGCTAGCCCTGCCTTCTGGTCTGATGGGTGGGAATATCCTGAAGGATATTAAAATGCCCTCCTGCCTCCCTCGAGAAATTACAGTGAGCAAATTCCTTGTTTTCTGATTCCTCTACTCCTGCTTTGTCTTCCCTCCACCCCAAAGTTCCTGCGGCGGATTTAGGGAAAAGCCTGGACCTCATGAAGAAACAGATTTCAGACTTGCGGCGTGATGTTGACAGATGCCCCAGCGCTACAGAAGAGAAGGATAAATTTAAAGAGAAAATGTCGATATCCTTCAGAACGTTGTGAACTGGGAATCCCTGAGAACAGCATGTAGAATAAGGAACTCTATGTGTGCTACTGGGGAACCAGCCCTTTTGGATTCTTTCCTCATTTGAGGGGGGCACTAATAAGATACAAGCAAGAGAGGCTCTCCAAAGTCACAGACAATGACTGCACAGTTGTGATCATATGGCTGTACAGTGGTACCTCGGGTTACAGACGCTTCAGGTTACAGACTCCACTAACCCAGAAATAGTACCTCGGGTTAAGAACTTTGCTTCAGGATAAGAACAGAAATCGCGGGGCGGCAGCGGGAGGCCCCATTAGCTAAAGTGGTGCTTCAGGTTAAGTTTCAGGTTAAGAACAGACCTCCAGAACGAATTAAGTTCTTCACCCGAGGTACCACTGTAGTTGTTGTTTATTAAATTAATAGCTTCCCCAATCCCCAGTTTCAAAGACCATAGATAGTTTAATAAGCCCAAGGCCTGGGAGAAGAGGAATGTTTTTACCTACAGATATGCAATGAAGGCTCCAGGCCAGCCTCCCTGGGGAGAGCATCTCACAATCAGGGAACCTCCACGGAAAAGCCCGTTCTTGTGTTGCCTCCCTCTGGCCTCTCATGGAGAGGGCACACGAAGGAGGGCCTCAGATTATGATTGCAGGGTCCAGGTCAGTTCATATGGGGAGAGGTTTTGGTGGTGTTGGGGAGGCATTCTGTACCTAAGGGACTTCTTCATTTACCACAGGGTTAGTGCATGCAATGACAAGGTCTGGTCCCAGATTTATTTATGGCTCAAATTGGAGCAAGCTCAAACTTAATACTTTTCCATGTGTGTCCAGCTCATTTTGTTGGCAGTAGGACCAGATTTATGCTACCTAACAAGATACAGTGGTACCTCGGGTTAAGTACTTAATTCGTTCCGGAGGTCCGTACTTAACCTGAAACTGTTCTTAACCTGAAGACCACTTTAGCTAATGGGGCCTCACACTGCCGCTGCGCGATTTCTGTTCCCATCCTGAAGCAAAGTTCTTAACCTGATGTACTATTTCTGGGTTAGCGGAGTCTATAACCTGAAGCGTATGTAACCTGAAGCATATGTAACCTGAAGTGTATGTAACCCAAGGTACCACTGTACTATCCTTTGGAGTCTCCAGCTATGAGTATGGGAGGGTTCTACAATACATGGGTGGGTGCTGCCAGGACTGGTGGAACTAACTGCTTATAATAGAGAATTCTTAGTGAGCAGATTAGGCAACCCTGCGCCACAAAGCAGTGCTAGTCATTGGCTGCGTGTGGAACTCTGAATTGCAGGTGGGTTTTTTTGGGGGGGGGCGTGGAGAGAGAAGTTAGTTGGTTTGAAACAGAAATACAGGCAGATGACATGGAATGGGGAGAGCAGCTGAGAACACCGAGGGTCACCTGCAGATAAAGCTCTTTTGTTAAACTTAGATTGTACCTCCCCTCAGCAACTGTGATCTTTGACTCAAGTCTTACAGCTTTCTTAAGGAGGCTGAGGAGCAATATGAGAAGCTGCGGATGATGCACTCAAATATGGAAAACCTCTATATGGAATTAGGACAGTATTTCCTGTTTGACACCAGTAAAATATCTTCTGAGGAGTTCTTCACTGATTTGCACAACTTCAGAATCATGTTTTTGGTGAGCATCCCCTCTGGCCTGCCAAGCTGCATACAACCCTCTGCTCATGCAAACTGCTTTGCTTGTGTCTGACTTGTGAAAGCCCACCCAGCGCCGTGCCTCCAGCAGCACATGAAACAGTGCCTGGTGGGAGACAGCCCCCTCTCATTGCATGAGTTTTTCATTTTGCCCTTATTAGGCCTTTTGCAGAGATTTTGGTGGAGGTGTTTTTGAAATGTGTTTGTACACTAGAATTGCTACTCTTGAGGCTTCAGCTCCTCACCTAAAGGGGTGTGTGTGTGTGTGTGTGTGTGTGTGAGAATGCCTATTCAGATAATAAATGTTGTTTAATGTGTTTGCATTGCAGTTATACAGCCAAATCTGCGAGATAAAGCTTGCCAAAGGTTGTTTCTTTTTGCATTTTTTAAAAAAAGAGTTCTGGTCAGACCAGAAGTGTAGTGTGGGTTTTGGTGCAGTAACATGCATGTGCCTGTTTTCATCTGAGATGTTGGAAGGCATATGGCTGCATTGTGTCTAGTAACTAGCATTTACTTCCTATGAACTTGGAGGTTTCATTTAACTAACATAGCTAAAGCTGTTAGTAGACCCAAGTTACACAAACCTGTTGAATTCTTCTCTCTCATTGTCCTAATTCTTTTCTTGAGCTATCTTTTATGCCATTGAGAAGGAAACATCAGGTGGACATCCTTGCCATAACTCCCCCGTAGTCCATCTTACCAGCCAACTGTGTCTGCTTTTCAGCAAGCCGTAAAGGAGAATCAGAAGCGGCGGGAGACGGAAGAGAAGATGCGTAAAGCTAAGCTTGCCAAAGAGAAGGCTGAGAAGGAACGGCAGGAGAAACAACAGAAGAGAGAGCAACTGATAGATATGAATGCAGGTAATGTAAAGCAGCTTGGTGGTAAGAATAGGGAAGAGGGGACCGAATGCAAAACAGAGGGACTTGGCACTGAAGTCTTGAGTGAATACAGTAACAGATCCTGGCCTACTGATACTGATTTCCTTACAGTGCCAGTGGATTTATTCTATAGTTGTCTCAGTGGATGGAAAGCTATTTAGAAGGGGGCAGAGTCATTGCAGGAAGGAGGGTCAGTGCCTCCTCTCCCTTAAGGACCCCATAAAAGTTCTTTTGGATCAGACCCGGAGTCCAGCATCTTGCTTGCAACTGTGGCCTTCCAGTCTCCTTGAAGAGATAAGGAGGCAAGAACCCTCCACGCACTGTGTGCCCCCTAGGGCTACTGCCACTGAACATGGAGATTCTATTTAGCCATTATGGCTGTGTGCAGGGGAAAAGGAAGCCAAACTTAAGCCCCTTTAACTGACAGGCACATCCCTAGTTATATACCAATTTGCATCTCAATCATAGAAGTTTTCAGTAGCAGCAGCTCTTAGTTTTGTGTCTTGAAATCTGAAGAGACTCTTCATACTTGGCACAGGCCTACCCTGGAAGCATTTTGGAAGTGAAATGAGATTAAGTAATATGCATGGAGTCACATTTTGGTAGCCTGAACATGTCTTCAGCTGGGTGTAAATGGGGTGGGAAACCGTGATGGACCACAGTTTTCTGGTCCATTTCCATCATATCTAAATGAAGCAAAATGACTCTACATTTATGATTCTCTATGTACAAATTTAATGCAACTTTCAATATAAAAGTGCTTTCTGTGCAGGAATTTTCTGGTTTAGTGGGCTTTGTTCATCAGCATGGTATGCTTAAATGATTTCTTGCTCTTGCTCTTGCTCTTCCTCTTCCTCTTCCTCTTCCTTTCAGAGCTCAGTTTGATTTTGCTCCTTTCCTTTTCATGGTTTTTCGTGGCATTTAAATCCTGTGGAATCCCTTCCAGTACTTTGCCTCACTTGTCTTCTTTCAGAGACGAGTAAAAACTTTGTTCTGCCAAGCCTTGAGAGCTAAGCTCTTCGCTTACTGCCAGGGCTTTGAATTTGTTCTTGTGTATGTTTTAGCTTGCATGATGGTCTATGCTCAGTTTTTCCTCAGCAAACAGCTTTGAGAACACTTTGTAAATAAATAAATGGGGCTAGATAACAGCAGTACCACTTCAGCCCAGGCTTATTTAAGACAGTACTTCATTATAAACAAGAAAGAGTCTTGTAGCACCTTAAAGAGCAACAAATTCACGATGGCTTAAGCTTTTATAGATTAGGGCCCATGTCATCAGATGCATGAAGTGCTATACAGACTGTTTGCATTTTATTGCTCTTTGACTCCACTGAACACCATTATTTCTCTCTACACCAAAGTGTGTGCGTATATACACTTGCCAACTGAGGAAGTGTATATATGTCTCTGATGAACTTTAACCTATGACAGCTTCCACCAGGGATAGCCAATGTTTTGCCCTCCACATGATGATGGGCTCTGTCAGCCCCTACCAGCATGGCTAGAGGTCAGAGATGATGGAAGTTGTGGTCTAACAACATCTGGAGGATGTTACCATTAATGATGATCTTGGCCCATTGGTCAGAGTATATAGCCTCAATTCTGGAGGATCACGGGTCTTCCACCCCTGTCTTTCTCCACAATGAAGTTGTTAATCTTTAAGATGCTACAAGCCTCTTGTTGTTTTTGTTGCTGTAAATAACACAGCTACTCCCCTGAAAGCGTAGGCTATTGTAATGGACCCTGGAACTATGGACTGAGCCCACTTTGCTTGACTTGCATGTCTTGCAATTGAACAGCAATTGTGTGACTTTATAGTACTAATTTACCCCTTTTTAATGCAGCAGTCACATATCTAAATAGATAGCATTTGTTAATTAGAATCCTATCTAGATCTTAGTTTCTAATTGCCTAGATGCTTAGAAGGCTTTAATGAAGGCCCTGCGTCAGTTTACAGTTCTGATTCATGCCTCCAATATTAGCGCAAGTTTTCCAAATGCTGGTTCTGATTGCCCAGCCAAGTGACCGTCTGCTAATCTGTGTCTTTCCAGAAGGCTTCCTTACATACAGACACAATCCTCTCTTAGCTACCAAAAACATTCCTTTGTTAGAACATATGGACTCAATTACTACCCCTGTCTGCTTATTTCCTGTCTCCCGCAATTTCCTGCCAGTTACCCCTGCCTTTGAGCAACTCGAAGTTGTGCTGAGTGACATGGCTTATGGTTCTCCTCACATTCCTTTCCCCTTCCCCCACAATTTTGTCTTGGATTACTGTGGTGAAACAGTGCTGTGAGTAATATATAAGCAGAGAAAACAGCCCTGGCCTAGTGAAAGAAGGATGTGAGGGAGATGGAGGGCCTCCATAGTTCTCACTGAAGCACTCCCAATTTGCCTGAATTATTTTGTAAGTTCAATGGTGCCAGCTCTTGATTTCTGTAGATAAGGGACCCCTTTTTCTTCTGCCCCCCTCCACATATTTCACTAAGCTTCAGGAACAAGCAGAGAAACAGCAGTAAGAATTAAGGGGTACCTCCATCTCCCTTAGGCCAGTGCTGTTTTTCTGCTTCTTCCTGAAGCATAATGAAACACAGAGGTGGGGAGAAGAGAAAGGGGTCCCTTATCTACAGAAATCAAGAGCTGGCACCATTGAACTTACAAAATAATTCAGTCAGGTTGGGAGTGGTTCAGTGAGAATGAACTGCATGGACCAGTGGCTTGACTTGATTATTATTATTTATTTAAATGTAAACTAAGGGACGCGGGTGGCGCTGTGGGTAAAAGCCTTAGCGCCTAGGGCTTGCCGATCGAAAGGTCGGCGGTTCGAATCCCTGCGGCGGGGTGCGCTCCCGTTGCTCGGTCCCAGCGCATGCCAACCTAGCAGTTTGAAAGCACCTCCGGGTGCAAGTAGATAAATAGGGACTGCTTACTGGTGGGAAGGTAAACGGCATTTCCGTGTGCTGCGCTGGCTCGCCAAATGCGGCTTTGTCACGCTGACCACGTGACCCGGAAGTGTCTCCGGACAGCGCTGGCCCCCGGCCTCTTAAGTGAGATGGGCGCACAACCCTAGAGTCTGCCAAGACTGGCCCGTACGGGCAGGGGTACCTTTACCTTTACCTAAACTAAGCTTTAATAATATTTGGGATGCGGTTGGCACTGTGGTCTAAACCACTGAGCCTAGGGCTTACCGATCGGAAGGTCGGCGGTTCGAATCCCCGCGACAGAGTGAGCTCCCGTTGCTCAGTCCCTGCTCCTGCCAACCTAGCAGTTCAAAAGCACGTCAAAGTGTAAGTAGACCAATAGGTACCGCTCCGGTGGGAAGGTAAACAGCATTTCTGTGCGCTGCTCTGGTTTCGCCAGAAGCGGTTTAGTCATGCTGGCCACATGACCTGTAAAAACTGCAGACAAATGTAGGCTCCCTCAGCCAGTAAAGCGAGATGAGCGCCACAACCCCAGAGTCGTTCGCAACTGAACTTAACTGTCAGGGGTCCTTTTTAAGCTTTAATAATAAAGAAAACTGTAGCAAAATAACATAACAAGAGAAGCAAAATACAGCAACATGAGGCAAGTCTGAGGCAAGGAACAAGAAAAGACAGTTGCTCCTTCTTAACTGACATTCTTAACTGTCCTTCTTAGCTGACACTGAAGGGAGGGGCTGATTCTGGAGCAAAGTGCACAAGCCCCCTACTATTACGGCAGCACCCTCATGGGTGCCTCATTTCATGCCCCCCACCTCTGCCAGAGAAGCGGTGCCAGTATAGGTGCTGATTTCCTGCAAGATCTTGACTTGATATTAGGCAAGCGTCCCCATGTTCCACAGATGGGAATAGGATGTTAGACTCGGTGGGTCATTGGTCTGGTCCTGGAGGACTGCTGTGATTATTTCCCACTTAGAACGTTTTGCTCTCTTGACTGTTTCTTGCTTATCTCAGAGCTGACTGGTGGACACATTTCCTTTAAGAGGGAATTTTTATATGCATTCCTTTTAGCTGTAAAGGAAATAAACAACTATCTGACTTTTAGAAGACATCTGAAGGCAACCCTGTTTAGATAAGTTTTTAATGTTTGATATTTTTTTTATTGTGTTTTTAATATTCTGTTGTGAGCCACCTCAGAGTTGCTGGGGAAACCCAGCCATATGGGTGGGGTATAAATAATAAATTATTATTATTATAGCTTAGCAGGTTGAATATACAGATATAGGTCAGGTGTAGCAGGTTATTTTTGCCAGCAGGTGGCGCTGTGGATAATGGATTCAGACCGACTGAAAGTACCCAACAGATGTTCTAGTGTGATTTTATAGGTTTATGTTTAGCCAGGAGCTGTTGCCACGGAAACCAAGATTTGCAGGGCGGCCTGTGAATTAGTGGTTAACGCTTTCAGCACCAGGCTCACTGTGGATGGGAGCCGGGGATGACAACAGTGGAATTAAATGAATTAGAAACATTTGTGCTCCTGCAGATAATGTAATCTTTGGGCTCTCCTTTTTTCAGCAGACATATTTGCAGGGCCTTTGTATCCTGGCAAGGATGTTAGAGGGACCAGCTCCCCGAATGCAGAGACAGCACCAAATCTGGCTTCATGAGTTTTCATTCACAAAACTTTATAGGCTGCAAGAGCTTTTGCTTCTGCCATGTTTCCTCTCACCCCTCATAATGTCTGCAGAAGGTGTCACTGGTTTCCCTTCTTCCTGTGAGAATGGATACCAAGCAAACGCACAGCCCTCAGTTTTTTTCCCCTGCACCTCCTTTGGACTGCTTTAGTGAGGTGGGCTGAGCTGCTTGTCTGGCAAGAGAGGATCATGGCAGCGCACAGCTTCTGCCAAAGGAACAGTGCAGGGGTCTCCCTTGGCACATGGTATTTGGACCAGGAGCATCCTTGTTGCTAGGGGAAGGCGATCAGTTGAGACAGGCCAGCTAATCTCCTTAGTAGCCAGAGAGCTGCAGAGAGCGAAAAGGAGATTAATGGGAAATGGATGGCACAAAAGCCCTGGGGGTGCTAATCACATCAAGGCAGCAGAATAGCCCAGTAGCTGGACCCATTAAAAGCTTCTGGGAGCCTGCCAGGAAGCCCCCCACCCCCACTGCAACATGTGTGTGAGAGGGTGGGGGGAGTGGGGGGGCTGCCTTTCAGAGGAATTCCTCCCAAGCCTGTCTTTAGGGATGGACAGACTAATCAATCTGTTATTTTATTGCATTTTGCTTTTCTTTTTTTATCGCAAATCATGTGCTGTTTTAGTGTGTGTGTGAATTAGGTCAGTTTCCTTTAAAATGGTGACCAGAGAAAAGGCTCCTCCATCCCTGCCTGCCTTGCTGTTGCGGAGGCAGGGGAGGCCTGAGCCATTCCTCAGCCCTGTAGTGGAATAACTGGAATGAAGCAAGGAGAGCTGCGATGGGGAGTTACATCTCAGTTTTTGTGCTGATAAAGAAGGAATTTATTTCCGCTTATTTGTTGAATAGAAAGCATGATTGCTGAGGGCCAAACCAAACGTGCTTGCCAATTCAGTTAAGAAGCTTGGGGGGGGGGAGCACATGAGTGACTAAAGGAAAACCTGTCCCTTCCCTAGCTTGACCTTCTCAGAGTTTGCTGCTTTGAGACATTTTCTTCCTGCATTCTCACTTTGATTATCAGAGGTGAGTTATTAAAGCAGTGAGGTAAGGCAGGGGAGGAGTGGTTTTTCTCATCTCCCCCCTCTTTTTAACGTAAAAGTTAACACTAACACAAACCGGCAGGTATGGTTCTGAATCTAATGTACAGCAGAATTGTTTTTGGGATTACAGCTCTACATGGTGTGAGTGCCCAGTTTAATATTTCCCCATGTCATAAAAAGAACTTACTCCCCATGTCAGTTAGAAATCACTTTGAGAAGCATTTTAGTGTAGCTTTCTCCTTGACATGTCAATTTCCCACATGTATAAAGTTCTTTTTGTTTGTTTGTTTACAAGGGAGTGCATTCAAATATACATTCCATCCTTTCTCCAATACCTGCAACCCTGAGCCAGAAAATATTTCACCGTGCACTATTTGATGGGAGCCTGGTGGGTGATCTTCCCATGCTCTCCTTGTACAGGTGTCTTGGGAAGCGGTATTCACCTGATGCACACTGTGGGAGGGCTTGGTAGATGGTGTCATCTTTTGCACCTGTAAGAATATAAAGGCATTATGAGTCACCTTTTCTTTTTTCTTTTTCTTTTTGCACTTTGCAGAGGGCGATGAAACAGGAGTTATGGACAGTCTAATGGAGGCCTTGCAATCAGGAGCAGCCTTCCGTAGGAAAAGAGGACCACGCCAAGGTATGTTCTGTTTGGCCCAGAATTCTGATCCTCTTGTTGATCAAACCTGAATTGTATGGAAGAAAGATGAAACTTCAGTCATGCCTAGAAGGAGTTTAACTCACCAAGCACACGTTTGTGGCATAATGGCAGCTCACAGTTTCCTGTCTTTGCCATTCTGCTGACAATGTAAGAGCCAATTTGATTTTTAAAAAATAGTGTTAGTCTTCAATCTGGCAGCTAAAAAATCCTTTGCTTATCTTTGAAGTTCAGTGAGTGACCTTGGACCAATGTTCAGTATTGGATGTTGGTTTGTATTTATTTACAACCTTATGAAGCATTTTTGTAGCGGGTACAATTGAGACCAGCTTCTTCACTTCAGAGTGGGTATTTGAGATTCGGGGAAAGACTAGACTTCTCTAACTCACCCATCATACTTGATGGGTTTCACAGCTCTTGAATGCATACCTGTGGCAATGATTTGGTAATTAATCTGCTTATAGATGCCTTTATGCCTGAAGTGGTAAGATGTTCTATGAAAAGAACGTTTGGCAAAAGGATGCTTGCTGTGTTTCCATGCCAGGACTGTTCATTTGTCTTGAACTCCTTTTCCGTGCCTGACTGTTGCTTCCTCTTAATAGCCAGATGGTCTACAAGCCAAAGGTACACCTTGCAGCTTCCTGGATTCTATAAGCCCTGAGAAAAATCTGGAGCACTTTTATTTGGTTGACCCTATGGAGGAAAGGACATGTAACATGGGGCAATGTGTTAAAGAGCTCTTATTTAGCATCACAAGTACAGTGAGCAGCTCAAGTTGACTAAAATATGCAGTAATTACAAGATGAAGTCAATAGTCCCAACACTATTTAAGCTATTATGCACTCCCTGGTTCTTGTGGTTCAATTTGACATTCAGTGTAGAGACAATTTAAAAAGAAAGTTTGGATGACTTCACCACTTTTTCCTTTTAAGTCTCTCTCATTACTACAAGAAGCCTCTGGGAGAGCTCATGTCCAGAAGGGCTGATTTTCACATGATTTCTGACAAGAAAAACCACAATTTGCTGATTCAGACAAAGCCTCTTGGTGCAGTATTATATTTAATGCCCCATGAATATACAAGATAACAAGATTGTTCATGCTTTTCTGTAAAATGAAAGGTCTTCCTTCATGATAAATAACTTTCTCTCTGTGTCTGTGTGTGTATGTGTAGACATTTTAAAGAATTTAGTTACAGGAAAAACATGAAATAAGTGTAATCAATGTGTGTAATAAAAATGTCCTTTCACTGATACTTTATATGTACAGATACACACACACACACAAAAATATACATATGTCTTTCCATTAACTGATCATTGGAATGTTATATTTAATTTAATAATGTGAAGTAAGAATTTGATAATATGCAGGTCTTTAGAAATTGATCAATTTAAGTGCTAAGTAATTTTGTTAAATATATTAAAGCATGTTAGTTTCAAATTCTTATGGCATTCTGAGGTTAGAAATGGTTATGTATTTGAATAGTAATTTTCTGAAGAAGCAGACATTGCAAAACCCTATGAGTTAGGCACTAAATAGAAATAGTTCTGCATCAGTCGTTCCTCAGTTTCACTTTGATGCAGCCAAACTCACCTGAGGAGTTGTAGATAACTTGCAGAAAGTCAGTCAAAGCAACCCAGAGCAGGTAACGGAACAAAAATGACTTATTTTGTTACAACCTGCTGCATCATAGATAATTAAGCTGAAATACTAAGATATAAACTGCAGTACTAAGGTTTAAGCTTTTTTGTCACCTTTTGGGCCATTGGGATCAAGTAGATGGTGCTTCACAGAGCAAGAGAGTCTTCACAATGATCTGCCTTTGCATTATGGCAGGGAGGAAAGGAAAAGAATCCTAAGGCAGGGAAACGTTGAATGAGCTGGTCTTTTGAATAGGTAGGGCAGAGTTTGGCCTGTTTCACATGCCACAGTAAGCCAAAGTAGTCATCTGTATTCAAGGTTTATCCTGTAGTTAGAAACTGTGGTTGCAGTTGGGGAACCTTCACTATGATCCCTGGTTTGGACAACATGCCATGTCAAACCTTGGTTTAGCTGCTGGCCTGTGCTGAGCCTTGGGGAGGAGCAAAGCAGCCACAGTCTCCTTCTTGGGATAGCAGGAGCTGCAATAAGCCTGCCACAATCACTTTATTAGAGTGTTTTAAGGCGGGTGGCGCTGTGGTCTAAACCACTGAGCCTTGGGCTTGCCAATGGAAAGGTCAGCAGTTCGAGCCCCCGTGACGGGGTGAGCTCCCGTTGTTCGGTCCCAGCTCCTGCCAACCTAGCAGTTTGAAAGCACACACACACACACACACACACACACACACACACACACACACAGTGCAAGTAGATAAATAGGTACTGCTCTGGCGGGAAGGTAAATGGCGTTTCTGTGTGCTGTTCTGGTTTCGGTGTTCTGTTGCACCAGAAGCGGCTTAGTCATGCTGGCCACATGACCCGGAAAAACTGTATTCGGACAAACGCCAGCTCCCTTGGCCTGTAAAGGGAGATGAGCGCCGCAACCCCAGAGTCGTCTGCGACTGGACTTAACTGTCAGGGGTCCTTTACCTTTAAGGGCTTTTTAGGGTTAGGGTTGGGCTCAAGTTGCTCTGCACTTTTTCAGCAGTCTTAAGGAGAGAGCTAAGTCAGCAGGCAGGGCATGATCTCTCAGCAGCAACCAACCTTTAAGAGGGGCCCATGTGTTGAACAGAGCAAGGGTTGAAGATCCATGCAGTACTGGTTCAATTCTCACAATATACCAATCTGCGATTTAAAAAGCTTAAATTTGGGTTGGTGTGATGTCTGAATGGAGCCACTGTTCATTCACTGCTGAGTATTATTTGAAATTCCAGCCAGTTTCTGTGTTGCTCCATTCTGCAGATGTGCCACATATTTCTGTCTGTACAAATAATAAAAATGGAGAAATGTTATTGTGCTACAGATGGCACTGCAAAAGACAGTGTGACAGCTTACCCAGGTGAGCCGTGGAGGGACAACCGGAACATGCTGCCCTCCACCCCTGTGCACACATTGGCCCTGCTCCGCTGGCTCCTCTAACTGCCAGCCCTGGGGCCCTTACTGCAGAGATATAGATGGCCAGTCTGGACAGTTTGGGGACCTTAGGCTTCTCCAGCTGCCACTGATTAGGATTAAGAGTCAACCTTGCAGGAGGAGGAGCTAGGAAAGATGGAAGGTAACCACCCACGCCAGTTAGGATGAAGAGTCTGTGCAGATAAATGGTGGTTGCAGCGTCAGATGCCCAGGCCACTTGGCAGTCTCTTCTGGCCTCTTCGCTGTGTTGCTTCTTCCTCTCAGCCAATTTCAACCTGGCAAAAGGCACTTCTAGGTGCCGAGGTCCCTTGGGCCTGTAGTGACAAAGATGTATAGGAGTAACCCCAAACTGATTCTGATTTCTCCAAAGCTACTTCTCTTTTCTTCTTCAGCCCAGTGGTGAGACTTGATTTCCAGGTTCGTGTATGCTCAGAGCTATGAAATTAATGGGAACCATCTAAATAAGGTAGAGCAGAGATGTACTGCTGATCTCTCCAAAGGGTTTTGCTACTCTTTCACTGGAATCATCTACTGCTAACATTATGTGCCCTCAAAGAGAAATTGAGACAGCCCCTCCTCATAAAGATTTGGGGGCAGGGAGGGATGCGACATCCTATCACTGCCACAGAGTAACTGCTTCTCAACACAATTGGCTCTGATCTTTGACTTTGCTTTCGCTGACAAGCAGCTGTCGCTATTCAGTGGCACTGGCATATTCATGCTAGGATGTGAAGGAATGAAAAAGCGAATAGCCCTTTGTGGGCTCCACTGAATAGCTTAAGTAGTTATTGTGGGATAAGTCAGCAGGGATATTGTTCCTGCTAGTTCATTAAGAAAGGCCTGCCAGTTGCTGCCGTCTGCAGGGAGGGGAATGCACAATAGCCTTGTGTCTGTCCCCATGCAGCTTGCCTCAGGGATAGTCCTACAGTCATGGTTCCAGCCTGATTTCTGAATCAGCCCTTCTGATTTTGATTACTCATCTTGTCATTGACGTCCACAGCCCTGACATCCTGCAGACCATCTGCTGTTGTGGTGATGGAGTTCAGATAACGAGGTCATTCCACTTCCTTGATCCAGCTCCTTTTGTTCAGTCTCCATCTGAAATAAAAACCATAACACCAGAAGCTCCATCCACATGTTTTAGACCTAGTTATTTCTAAGACAGGTGGTGAATCTGGTCTGTAATAGCACTTACGGTTGTAGGTGAGCGCTCCCAAGATGGAGTGCTCCATACAAAGGGGAGGAATCCCTTCACATAGAAATGTTAGGGAGAAGAGCATTTGTTCATAGAAGCCCCTCTGCCCTGCAGTCTGAAGTGGTACAGCTTGGGTATTAATTTTTAACCTCTGAGAACTAAAGCACTATGTAATGGTTCTGTGCTGACTTTGTTGCAGGGGGGAAATGACTTTATCACCTGCTTTGTTCACATGCTTTGGCAGTCAGTATGGCACAAGCTCACGCTTTTGAATTGTGGGTCTCTGGCTGTCCCCCTGCTCCTCATATGGATGGAAGAATTAGGGACCGGTGAGCTGCGTAAGCCTGAACTGATCAAACATACGCAAGGCCCTGTCTCTTGCAGTATCTTATGGGTCATAAGCCCACTGTAAATAGATACAGAGCCCAGGTACTCTGGAATTGTGCAGAGGGGTTTCCTGTTGCCTCTGTTCTCTTGTGGGGAAGGCAGTCAGAGCTTTGGAGCATCCTGAACAGGTAACCTGATGGGCGCTTTTTTTATTTCCTCGCAGCAAACTCTGTCCTGTCCCTTTGTGAGGTGGAGGAACACACACCTGAGCGGGTAACCCATGGGCATGTGGATGTTCTTTCCTCCCACTCCCCTCCATTTGTGTGTGACGTCCTCGTGTGCTGCAGGCAGGAAGTTTGGAAGAGGAGATTGGCGTTCAGGCAGCCTCCCACGCTGGGTTCAGCAGTCTGCCCAGAACTGATTGTCTTTGGGCTTCCGAATGGGTCACCTTGAGTACATGTGGCTCACTATAGTTGGTCCCTTTGAAGTGTGGATCCTTCCTCACTTCTGTCTTGGAGCATGGGCCTGCCCTGCCCAGGACAACCTTCCTGGTTCTCCTGGCTCCTTCCGAGGCTGTTTCCTTGCTGTCTTTCTCCTCACCCTCCTCCCTCCTTGTCGGCATGTGCAGTGTTCCCAACTCCAGTACTGCAGTGATCCATCATCCAGGCAATGCAGCTGGCTGACACCTCTACGTATTCCTTTTTGTCTTTATTGCTTCGTATATTTACAACCCTAAGCTCTACGGCTATAAGGAAGCATTTCTCAGGGTTTGTCCTTCAAGGATAGTCCTAGTACAACTTGGTAGGCAGGCACAAGCAGATGACAAGGAGCATTTTCTTTGCCTTTAGAATTGTCGTTCTTCTGCCAGTTGCATGTTCCCTTTGCATGATGTTCAGGTGTTTGCTCTAGATGCGAGACCAGAAGTGTGCCCTCTCTTTCCGCGTCTGGTGAACTGAACTCTCCATGGAACTGCAGCATCTCAGATCAGCAACCAGAGCTGCCACTTGGTTCTCCCATGGTTGTCTTCGCTTCTGCATTCTTCTTCCCAAACCCTGGAGTTTTCTCTACACTTCTGTTAGTGATCAGGTTTATGGGCACACTCATGTGGTACAGTGCCATAATGTAAAAGTGTGTGTATGTTGCACAAGTTATGATCTGTGTGTTGAATGTTTGTTTGCCTGTCTTGGCAGGCCAAAAGTGACCCCTCCAGCTTCCCAGATCCTCCTTAACCTTCTCTATGACTGATCCTCCAGCCATGGTCCCTCATGATGCTTAGGGTTTGTGATCTGTATGATCTCCAGTTTCAAGAGGTATCTTCACAGCTTAAGAGCTGCTTTGGTATCATACCCCAAACCTGGGGTGCCCGTACCTTTCTTTGCAGCAGGAAGGCAGTATTGATTTCTTGTGACTGTAATAGGTTCAGGCATGGGACATTCTCTGTTAATTGTCCTTGTCAGAACTGCAGGTGGAGCAGAGGGAAGAGGGTTTGATTTCGTTGACCAAAACCTCTTAGGGGTCAGCCTGCATGGCAACAGATACCAAAAATCCAGACAAGAGGCAATAACCTACAGGGCGAGAGTATACTGATATTATCAGGCGGTTGAAATGTGATGATATGAGCTAGAAGCTATCCATATTTATAGCTTGGAAGACATCCTCTTCTCTACACAGTCTGTGCCAAAACATGTGTCTCAGGAGTGTCTCTTCTGAAACAGGTGATTGTGCCCCTTCCTAGAAGTAGCGTGTTCTAGGAGACAGTCCTACCAAGTGGTTTGTGTTGTACAGAACTGTGTGTATACACAAGTGTTTTGTCTCTTCGGAAGACAGTCATTAGCAAAAAGGCTTCATCTCAGAAAACACTCTTGAGCTGTTTTTCTCTGAGAACCACATTTGCAGAATCAGTTTGCCATATCCCTTTTTCAGCTATATAAGCCCTTGTAAATAAAATAGGACAAAATGGTGTCATTCACTAGAGCCCTTTCTCTAGTCCACAAAGCCAGAAGTCTTGGTTTTTGTGAAGATTGGGTCAGTTCTTACTCATTTTCCAGGCCAATAATTCCAAAACATCAAAGTGCTTGAATATATATAGTTTTATCGTTTTCAGGTACAAGAATGTTTTCAGCTGGCGCTGGAAAGAGTACAGTGGAAACGCCTGCTTGATCTCCCTAGACAGGGAGTTCCCAAGTGCAGGTGCTGCCACACTAAACAATCAAGTTCATTCAGATGCAGAACAGGCACCTGCAGCTGTGCCATTTCTACCAGTGGAAGCGGTCGAGTAGTGATAAACCTTTAAATCCAAGTGCAGTCAACCTACTTGGGGAAGATCTACAGCAGGAGTCCTCAAACTTTTTAAACGGGGGGGCCAGTTCACTGTCCCTCTGACACTGTTGGGGGCCGGACTATAGTTTGAAAAAAATATGAACGAATTCCTATGCACACTGCACATATTTTATTTGTAGTGCACAAAAAACAGGAAAAACAATACAATATTTAAAATGAAGAATGATTTTAATCAGCATAAACTTATAAGTATTTCAATGGGAAGTTTGGGCCTGCTCTCTCCTGACCCCACAAACCTGACCCCCTCTCCCAGGTCCCCTTGCATCAGGGCAGCTGGCTTAACAGAGCCTAAGCTACAAGATGGGGTCACTGACAGCTTGAATTTGCACAAGCCACTCTCTCTCTTGGCTTTAGCCGTCACCTCTCCTGTCTGCAATGGGGGGTGGGGTGGGAAATAACACTGGCCTACCTTACAGGGTCGTTGTAAGGATTACATAACCATAATATCATAAGCAAAGCAAAGCTGCTCCTGACAGCAGTCTCCCCAGCACAGAATCCGCTCAGCTCCCTCCAGTGCTTTGCGACCTCCTAATAAAAAAAGGGGAACTCACCCCCCCCAAACAACTGCTTTGCTGGACCCCCACCCACTTCACATAAACACCCGCCTTATAAAAAGTTCAGCCCTTGTCACATCAACACACCCATATATTCTCTCTGGACAACCGCCAGCCTCCTGCAAAAGCCGCATCCCCTTCCCACCAGTTCTGGCTCAGAAAGTAGATTCTCAATATCTCCCTCCCCCCCCAAAAAACCCCCAACACACTTCCGCCTTCCCAAACCTCACCCTACAAAACTAGCATATTCATAGCCGACGGTAGGGGAGATCTCTTGGAAGCGCTATGCCAGGCAAAGGCAAACTCGGCCCTCCAAATGTTTCGGGACCAAAACTCCCATCATCCCTGACCACTGGTCCTGTTAGCTAGGGATGATGGGAGTTGTAGTCCCAAAACATCTGGAGGGCCGAGTTTGCCTTTGCCTGCGCTATGCAATTTGCTTTGCAGCCAAAATCTTTTTTTTTAAAAAAAAAAACCACCCACAGATTTTGAATTAAAGCCGCTGCCGTTTAAAAGCACCTCGTGTTTGAGACCTGTATTCTCTGACAACTTACAAAAAAGCACATTTTAACAAAGCCACCTTCTCTTCCTGCCCACCTTCCCCATGATCTAACCATGATCTTTGCCCAGCAAGCCCCACATGGAGGAGGAGTTTCGTAACTGGGATTGAGAATGGAGAAGGAAGGAGCAGAGGGAGGTCATCTTCCCTGAGTTGGACTGGGCTCCGCAGGCGCCTCCTCCTGTGCCTCCGCCCTACGGGGTCTGGGCCGAGTTCTTTGCTGCAGCTGGCTGAGATCCAGGGAGACCCATTAGACAGCAGCAGGTTCTGCAGTTGCTGGCTGGGCCGGGTTCAGGACCCTGGCAGGCTGGATGTGGCCTGGCCTGCGGGCCATAGTTTGAGGACCCCTGGTCTACAGTCTTTTTTTTTTCAGCCTACAGTTGTTGTCTGTGCTTTCAACAACTACTGTTTAGTGAATTAGCACTGTTAATTAAATAATTATCACTGACTGGGTACCTTCTGCATTTCATTCCACTCTGACCTCACTGTTTCAACGCCTCCCCGTGCCCCAATACATAAATATCCTTGTAGCTGAGGATAGCAGACGTCTGATGAAGTGAGCTGCAGTCCACAGCAGCTTGAGCTGTAATAACTTTGTTAATTTTGAAGGTGGTTTTGCTGCAACAGAGTGGAAACAGCTGCCCCTCTGGAAATGGCTGCACTGGCGTCACGTTGCTCACATCCTTACTGTTGGGGTTGATTGAAAGGATTATGTGGAGGCTTGGGTGGTAAATTTCAGTGCTTCATGTCTCCTTTTCTTCCGAGCAACACCTACCAAAGTGCAGCAGCTTGTTCTTCTGCTTTGGACTTCCTTTGGGAGTTTTAACTTTGTCTCTCTTCCTCCCCTCATCTCTCTACCCACCTCAGCAAACAGAAAAGTTGGCTGTGCCGTCACTTCATTGCTAGCCTCGGAGTTGACAAAGGAAGATGCTCTGGGTTCAAGCAAGCAAAACAAGAAGCTAAAGAAGGACAAAGATGGAGAAGCCGAAGCCCCCAGTGGAGATACTCCAGATGAAACTTTCACAGAGGGGAACAGCCGCCAGAGCTAGAGCCCAGGCTAGGACTAAAGCCTGCGGCAGGAGAGAGACACACATGGCAGAGGAATTAAAAAACACTGAGTCACTTTGCAGTCTTTGATTTTACTTTTCACGGGCATGAGACGAGGAGACAAATAATGTAATCACTTCTGCCTTGCCCCCTTCTAGGGCTGTTTTACAACTTCTTTCAAGCCTTTTTATACCATAGTACAGGACATTTCATCTTGAATCTGCCACCTGCCTTTCTCAAAATCAGAACTACAGAGCTTTCTGCTGAGCATGCACCATAGTTTTGAGCAAAGATGAGAGCTGCTGCAGTGTTGGCTCCCACACCTGCAGGCAGGGTGGGGAGGACCATGCCATTGGGTAGCAAGGGTAATTCAAAATGGAACCCGCGGGCCCCACTTCCTTGTCGAGCATGGGTGACGGGAAGCAAGGTCACAATTTAATGTCCCAGCCTCGTGCTGCCTTCCCAGTGCCAACTAAGCATCAAATGTTGCTGAGGGACGCAAAAGGCCTCGAGGGCCGTTTGTTGGACCCCGCTGTTCCCTGGTTTCTCTCCTCTCTTGAGTTGTCCTGTACAAAAGGTATCAAAAGGCTTAAAATGTCTCCACAGGCTTTCTTCTCTGAGACAAGCAGCATCAAGCATCTGGCATAGGGTTGTGGTTGGCCAGTTGGAGAGGGCAGGGCAAGGTCAGAAGAACTCTAGGCCCGCCTCTTCCTCTCTAGTCAGTTCTTCTGACCTTGTCCTGCCCTCTCCAACTGACCAGCCACAACCCTTTGCCAGATGTTTGACGCTGCTTGTCTTCATACTCAGATAAGAATTCCTGTAGAGACATTTTAGTGTTTTAGGCATGTAGGCACCAACTGGTGGCTTAACCTGGCCTGGTCTTACAGAAATCTTCCATCTTCCCCCTGTAGGGACAGGTGATCAAAACTGCAGCAGCACAGGGCAAGACTCAGTCCTCTCCCCTTGAAATCTAGTTGCCTGAATGGGGGGTTTGATGTAGAGCAGGTACCATACCACCACAGCATCACATTTGCTTGCTGGCGCCTTGGTCACCCTTTCCCAAAGGGGGCAGAACTTAGAAGGCTGTGTTTTCTAGGGGTGCTCAGGGAAAAGCAAAGCAATAGGATGCTTCCCAGCATGGAGGGGTCATTTTGTCTGCTGCAGACTGCCAACCTACTTTTTATTGTAGTTTTTGTTTTATTTCATAAGTAAAAAAAAAAAAGTAATTCACAGTGCTTAAGTTATATTTCAGAAGTGTAAAAATTATAATTGATAGAATATTTGGTGTTTTTTTCTGGAGAGGGGATATAATAATTATTTTGCTCAAAAGTTTTAATAAAAAAAAGTTATTTGCTCCCTGTGTCCCTTTTATTTAATTAGGCAATACAGTGGGCCCATTATATGTCATTATCTTTCCAGAACAGGAGCCCAAAATATCCAATATCCAATATAATTTGATTGATTGATCTGTTCATGATGATGCTAAGTCTCCTTTGGGAAGGTCAGTTCAGATAAACCACCTCACATGTTCAGAAAACTGGAGGGAGACACGGGGAGGCTAGCCTTCCAAACAAAACAGCCATCACCCATGCACATGAAAAGTATTCCGCACCCCAATTCCTGCATGTGTAGCGCCCCACACAGTGGAGATCCTGATTGGTCCAGGATCCTTGTTGCACAGTGGTGGTTAGGAGTGTGACCACCAGACTCTGCAGCCCTGGCTTCCCCATCAGTGTCTGAGGTGCACTTGTGTGAACACCGTTAGGCAGCCCATTTGTTCATCTAAGCAGGCGCCCTAGATTCTAGCTCTGCATACAGACCCTTTTCCATCAAATCCACAACCTTGTATAGTTTCACCGTAGCTATATGATGGAAAACAACAGAAAATGTACAATCAGCAGTTTAGTTTTAAGGTAGGAGCACTGAATGGAAAATTCAGTGTCTCCATTGCACTGCATGGGAGAAAGGCACCACTTTTAAAAAGTAATACGTAAAGGGCTAAAGTGGGGCCATCTCCTTGGAAAACTGTTGCTCATTTGGGGGGGGCGGTAGCGTTCTCCTCTCTCCCACCCTTGGGTAAGCCAATAGACACTGGTTTCTCCATTGATCTGCATGGGATGAAAGAAAGGTTCATCTCCCAAACTAAGTGGCAAAACCCATTCCCACCCAGGACCCTGGTGCAATAGAACCCTTGCTGGAGATGGGGTGGGCTTTTGCCCTTTGCTGGCTGTTTTTGGAATGCTTTTTTCTCCCACCCCACCCCCGGCAAATAAATGGAGACACCACTGCTCTTTAAAAACATTTAGGTGGTATTGCACAATTGTATGTACAGACAGAAAAGTGTACTGGCCACTACAGTTGTACCAGTGGCATAGGAAGGGGTGTGCGGTGGGTGTGGGTCATCCTGGGTTTCATCACTGAGCGGGGTGACAAAATGGCAAAAACATGTGACCCCACGTAATTCTGTTGAGTTCAGACGCATAGCTGGGGGGGCACACTGGGCGTCACATCGTGGGGGGCAGCACTTACCGCAGGGCCTGGTCTGCAGCGCGCCCAAGCCATGGAAACCAAGGTACCATTGTATTTAGGAGATGGAATAAAAATGAAGGGGTTGGTTAAATGATGCCAACTAGAAAAGTGGTCTGTTGGCTGGCAATGCCTTCACCTGCCCCTGGCAGAAGAGTAGCACCAAGGCTTCCTAGGCAAGCAGAGATTGTGCTTCCCTTCCACTCTAAAGGAAAGTTGAGATGCTTCCAGATGGCAGTTTATTGTAAGATTGCCACTTCTAGTGCATGCAAGTTTATTGCAGCCTCCACGCAAGGCCATTGGCATCAAAAAGCCAGCCTCTATTCTGGTAAGTAAAAAAAAAAAATGCCTGTCAACAGCTCATTTGCAAATAGTGTCCCAGTTTGGGAGCACCCTTGGACTTCCTGTGAACACTGACCGGTTGATGACATGAAGATGCCCCGTGAAAAGGTGAGTGGCCAAAGCAGGGCAATTGCCCACTAAGAACCTTGTCTGGATGTGCCAGGCGAGCAAATACAAAGACATTGGAAAGCCAGGAGTGGCTAAGCTTTTTTTGGTGGGGAGAAGGCAAATTGAAAGTAATGGGGAGCTGGATGAAATCTCATGTATTGCCTGAATAAGTGATCCCAAGAGGCTCCAATGCCTCTCGTTTCAGTGGGCTTTGTGTGCTGGTACAGTGTACTCTTGAGGACTGGGCAGTTATGGAGAGAGATGAGCGGACGTCCTGTTTCTTCTAAATGACTGTTTAAAAACAACACTGTAACATCAAGCAGCAGAGCAAGAATCTCTACAGCTAATCCCAACAGGAGCCGAGGAACAGAACTAAGCGAGCCAAAGCCAGCTCTCTGTTTCTCCATAATTAATTAATATCTGTCCTAGTTTCACTTCTCTCGTTCATGTGAAACTGTTGCTATGTTATAAATATATATGTACTGGGCTCTCTCACAGCACTTCCCTCATTAGTAGATAATTACGTGTGTGTGTGTGTGTGTGTGTAGAGGAGGGGTGGTATTTCCTCCCTCTTGCTATTTCTAAAACCTGAAAATTGGGTTGCCGGGGCCTGTGGCTCTCTTGGTCCAGCTCACAGGCAGAATCAAGGCCTGTTTTCCACGGCCTCAATTCTGACACAAATATAAGGGACCAGGAAATTGCAGGCATCTTCCTTCCCAGCGTGACTTCCTCAGGATTTTAAAATAGATTTTGTCTCCTGTCAGCAAGAGCAAACCCAGGTGCATCCAGAGGAAATGGCTCAGCCTCGGGGGAAACTTGCCGGGAGCAACAGGGAGGCCTGCAGCCAAGAGCCAGCTCTTCTTTTCCGGCGGGATGTTTTTGGTTCCTTTACACAAGCCAGGCCTGTGACCTGCTCTGTGTATCAGATGCCGGAATTGAGGTGGAAGAAGAGCGAATCTCATTGTGGAAACCTAGTGGGGAATGGCAGGCAGCCCCCTTTCCTGGCTGGCGCTGCAGAATTGTCTCTGAATTATTCATCTCTTCTTGCCCTCCTCGAGCAACAGAAGCCTCTGCTCGCTGCAGGATTATAAAAGATGGAGGGAGAGTGAGGAGGCTGACAGGAGCAGACATCCTCACCAAGAGCACAATGGGTCTGGGACTTCTCTGTGCATACGTGGAAAGGCACCAGCAGGGGGCACCCAAGAGTCACAGGCACAGCGTGACCCACTTTCCCCACAGAACGAGCAAAGTTCTGCATGGAGACCGGCTGTTTTCAGATAAATAAAAAATGGACTCCAGAACAAAAGGGTCCTTTAATGAATGGAAGAGAACCAGCAGAAAGCAGAATGGCTTATTCCTCTTGGAATAAGGGGTGGAGGGGGCCGACACAGGAGCTGGAGAAAATGACCAATCTTATACATGCATATCTCTCTCTCTCTGTCTGTCTCTCTGTCTCTCTCTCTCTCTCTCTCTCTCTCTCTCTCTCTCTCACACACACACACACACACACACACACACACACCTCTCCCTTATGTTTCCCCTCCAATATCTCCCTCCCCATGCTGCCCAATCCTGCAGAAACAAGAGACTCCCTGGTTCTCTGTCTCCTTCTATTCCCCAGCTGAGCCTGCTAAAGGAGGGACACATTCTGCAGGGATTTCAGGCACTGACTTCGCCTGGCTCCTCTGCCGGTGGTGGAGGCAGTTGGGTGGGCAGGACTGCTGCAAGGGGGGCACCTTGCTGGTGCCTACTGCCCGAGGTGACTGCTTCACCCCATCGCATGGGTGCAACGGCACAGTCTGGATTCCGTGCCCCCCCATGGCAGACCTCAGGTTCTCAAATCTCAGTGGGACCTTGTGCAATGCCAAATTGGCACCTCCCCCACCTCTCATGCACCATTCCAAATAACAGTTGCCGCGACCCCGAGGCACTGCATCCAGTATGACCGAACTGCTTGCACTTGTGTAAATCCTCCTCTGTGGCCCATAATGCCGAATGATCTCCCGCCTGGGAGGCTGTGGGGCCATTGGCAGCTGCCTTGGGGCTGTGGGACCCCGTGGGCACCTGCCCCCTCCCACTGTCAGAAAAGTAGCAGTGGCCTTTGTTTTGTTTTTTTTAAAAGATATTTATTAAAGTTTTATAAAAAGACAAAAGTTTCAATACGAGAGTACAAGAAAAACAAAAAAGAAAATACACAAAATACAAAAATACATAAAACACAACCAACAAAAAAAAGATAATTAAAAACAAGTCAATTTTTTCAAATTTTTAAATTCTCCTTAACTTGTTTCCCTGACCTCCTCACGCCTCCCTTTTTTGTATTCCCATTCACATAATTAGTTCAGCAAATCCTTACCCTCTTTCTTTAAACTTAACTCAATATCTCTACCATTTGCCCGATAATAAATGTTGGAAATGTAAAGAGTCTGAAGGTACATTCTTTCACCTTTGGTGGACGTGCCCAAGGATAAAGGCTTTCTGGGAAATGATATACAATGAAATGAAAAGGTTATTTAAATATACCATCTTGAAGAAACCAGAGGCCTTTCTTCTGGGCATAGTCGGCCAACAGGTGCTAAAGAAGGATAGAACTTTCTTTATGTATGCTACAACAGCAGCAAGAATACTCATCGCAAAGTATTGGAAATCACAAGATTTACCCACTCTGGAAGAATGGCAGATGAAAGTGATGGACTATATGGAGTTGGCAGAAATGACTGGCAGAATCCGAGACCAGGGAGAAGAGTTGGTGGAAGAAGATTGGAAGAAATTTAAAGACTACTTACAGAAATACTGTAAAATTAATGAATGTTAAAATGATGTTGGACTGGACCTAAGTGGACTTAGTAATAAGATCAGTAAGAATATGTAAAAATGGTTCGATAATTTAAAGTATAAAGATGTAAATTTGTTGAAAAATTGAGTTAAATGTTATTTTTAAAAAAGGGGGTAAGGATTAGCCGAATTAATGATGTGATTGGGAATACAAAAAAGGGAGGTGTGAGGAGGTCAAAGAAACAAGCTAATGAGAATTCTGGAAAATGTGAAAAATTGATTTGTTTTTTTTATTATTTTTCTTTTTGTGTTGTTATGTGTTTTAGTCATTTATTGTTGTATTTTTTGTAATTCCTTTTTGTATGTTTTTCTTTCTGTTATGACTTTTCTGTTTTGTTTCTTAAAAATTTTAATAAATATCTTTAAAAAAAAATAAAAAAATAAACTTAACTCAATATCTCAACATATTATAACTTTATGTTTTCATCCATTATCAATCCATTTTTACATATTCTTATTAACCTTGTTACTAAGGCCGCTTAATTTCAGTCCAACATCATTTTAACATTCATTAATTTTACAATATTTCTGCAAATAGTCTTTAAATTTCTTCTAATCTTCTTCCACCAACTCTTCTCCCTGGTCTCGGATTCTGCCAGTCATTTCTGCCAACTCCATATAGTCCATCACTTTCATCTGCCATTCTTCCAGAGTGGGTAAATCTTGTGATTTCCAATACTTTGCGATGAGTATTCTTGCTGCTGTTGTAGCATACATAAAGAAAGTTCTATCCTTCTTTAGCACCTGTTGGCCGACTATGCCCAGAAGAAAGGCCTCTGGTTTCTTCAAGAAGGTATATTTAAATATCTTTTTCATTTCATTATATATCATCTCCCAGAAAGCCTTAATCTTTGGGCACGTCCACCAAAGGTGAAAGAATGTACCTTCATTTTCCTTACATTTCCAACATTTATTATTGGACAGATGGTAGATTTTTGCTAGCTTGACTGGTGTCATGTACCACCTGTATATCATTTTCATAATATTCTCTCTTAAGGCATTACATGCCGTAAATTTCATACCAGTGGTCCACAACTGTTCCCAGTCAGCAAACATAATGTTATGTCCAACATCCTGTGCCCATTTAATCATAGCAGATTAACCGTTTCATCTTGGGTATTCCATTTCAACAGCAAGTTATACATTCTTGAAAGTATCTTTGTTCTAGGATCTAACAATTCTGTTTCCAATTTTGATTTTTCCACCTGGAAGCCAATTTTTTTGTCCAAATTGTAGGCTTCCCTTATTTGATAATAATGAAGCCAGTCTCGCACTTTATCTTTTAGTTTCTCAAAACTCTGCAATTTCAATTTGTCTCGAAGTAGCAGTGGCCTTTGGCAAGGGCTTGCAGAACTTGTGGGAATGTTCAGGGATGCAGGAGAGGATATATTGTTTGATTATATCCTTTCCAACTTGTGTTAACAAGTTCTACAATTTAGCAGAGTAACATTCCCCTTTCTAAACTTGCACAGCGGATGCATTTGCTCAGGCTCGCTAAAGCCTCTAAAATACGTTTCGTTGGTAATTCCCCATTTAGTCCCTCATAAAAAGACAAGACACGACACAGTCTTCTATAAAAGTATAAAAAGAGTTTACTCACACATTCTGTTCACAACTGGATCCCAGAAGGCATACTTAGTTTAGAAAAGTAATATACACCTGGAAACTATCCCATAAGGAGATAGCTCCTTTGTCCTCTCCAAGCCAAGAGAGCATCTTAGGCTAAGCAGATGTTGCTTCTTCAATGAATGTGGTCAGGGAGAGAGAGATGGCTGACCAGTCCTGCTCTTTTGTTACCTGCACAGGTGAGGCCACGCCCACCTCTGGTCACATGCAGAGGAAGTCTGTCCCAGCCTAGGAGAAACAGGAAGTTCTGACTGGCTGGTCCAGACACCCCCTTTTATGTCCACTCTAGGGATGTTGTACTTGACTGCTCTTGTGTTTCACATCCCACAGAACTCATGCACCACCTTGCCACCACTTCTCACTCCTGCTTTCTGTGAGTTTTCACTGGAACCTGGAAGCCATGGCTGTGTGACCCAGGCAAGCAAGCCTTCAGCGGAGGAGAAGTAAAGCTTGGGTGCCTTCCCATTTTGCCTCAGGCAGTGAAATGTCTCCCCTGGGGAAGTGTTGGCCGGGTGGGTGCAGGGTGTGGTGAGCATTTCATAGCATGAGAAGGTGGCGCCTGCAACCCTAAAGGAGGCAGTGGTGCAGCCACTCCTGGCAAAAGCTGGTCCAGGGCCTAACGGATTATAACAGCTATCACCTGGTTGCAAATACAGTGGACACTCGGGTTGTGAACCCGCAGCATCCACAACCCACAGCGCCGGGTCGCGATTCGGCACTTGTGCATGTGCACAAGCGCCGAAACCTAGAAGTAACCCGTTCCGGTATTTCCAGGTTCGGCGCGGTGTGCAACCCAAAACCGCACAACCCAAAGCGTCTGTAACCTGAGGTATGACTGTACCCACTTTTGGGGAAGGGGGATTTAGAGAGTTGTGTCAGAACAACTGCAGACATTCCTGGATGAGGCTGATTATCTGAATCCATTTCAGTTCTGGGCTTCAGGACCAAATCAGCCCTGGTCACCCTAATAAGAAGGCAGTGGGAGGGCAATCCTGGTCAATATCGCACAGTGTCTTTTGATGCCATTGACCATGGTGTCTCTCTGGACTGACTCTGTGCAATAGGTATTGCCGACACTGCGCTCCCACCTGTTCAGGATATGTCTGGAGAGTAGAACTGGGAGAGTGGTCTTTGGGCACATGACTGTTATGCTATGGATTGCCATGGGGCACTGTTTTGTCCCACAATGCCCCCTCTGATTCATTTAAAATATCCCCATTTATTATTAATCTGGTCATATCTCAAAATTTCCAAAGATGGTAGGGACAGGTCTAGTTCATTTACATGATGCGTATGAAGGACAGGAACCCCTTACAGGTACTCCGAAGCTAAGTCGGGAGCAAGGAGAGTTAGCTCACTCCAACAGGCAGTTAAAAGGAGGGTTTCAAAAGCTTTTAAGTGTAACTGCTTCTTCTAAAAAGAATAAATTGTTGTTGTTGTTTATTATATCAAGTAGATGATGACTTTACTGAAACTCGGTGTAGTTTTACTTTGTACCTGAGTAACAATGGACAAACTCTGCGGGACAGCTGTGGTGAGATGTAATTGCTTGAACTTTGTAGTCTGAGAAGGGAAAGGAGGCAAGACGAGGGGCTTTGTTCTTGTGTTACTCTCTGTACACTGTAAAATAAAGGAGAAAGGTGAAATAAGAACATTTTTTAAAAATCAGCTGAGCTTAAATACTAGAAAGATGGAAGCTTTGTAAGTGTTAGGTTCTAGTTCGCTCCCTCTTGATGAGCCTGGGCCACTCATGGATCCAGCCTTCCCACTACGGTGGACGCTCGGGATGCAAACATAGCTGTCAATGTTTCCCTTTTTTAAAGGGAAATTCCCTTATTCTAAATAGGATTCCTCGCAAGAAAAGGGAAAAAGTTGACAGCTATGGATGCAAACGTGATCCATGCAGGATGCACGTTCACAACCCGCAGCGTCCGCAACCTGCAGTGGCGCGTCTGCGCGTGTTGTGATTTGGCGCTTCTGCACATGCGCAACCGCCGAAACCCAGAAGTAACCCGTTCTGGTACTTCTGGGTTTCGGCGGTCCACAACCCGAAGAAACACAACCTGAAGCGCCTGTAACCCGAGGTATGACAGTAGTGCCTTCTGCCAACAGTGAATGTTCCTGAACCAGAATATGCTGACCACAGAGGTACACATGTTGGTAACCACAGTTCGTGTAACATCCTTTATGGAACACACTGTGACTATTGCCAGACTGCAGTGGCCAAACTGCCCACTTCTGAATATAAATTTATTCATAAAAATCTGGATATTTCTCAACCAAAAGAGCAATTCTATTCATTTTACCTGTTCCTTGCAGGAGGAGTGCTTGGTGGGTTGTAGCAGCAAAAAAGCAATGGTGAACTATTTTCCAAAGGACATCAGCCTCCTGTTTCCGCAGTAGCCAGACAACCACCTGTGGGAAACCTGCAAGTTAGGCCCTGAGAGCAAAAGCACTCTCCCCTCAAAATAAGTGAGTTTTGGGTGGAAATGTATTTGTTATTTTCTCTTCAAAATTATCCTTCAAATATTTGTCTTTGTTTTCATGTTGATTGCTATATTTGTTATATGTGAGAAAATCAATTTACATCATTGATAAAAACCATGAAAGTTCCATTTTAGCTGCCAAGAAGACCAACTCCTGTTCACAATAAAGGTAAAAGAGAAAAGAAGGTAAAGAACCCTGGATGACTAAGTCCAGTCAAAGGTGACTATGGGGTGTGGCGCTCATCTCGCTTTCAGGCCAAGGGAGCTGGCGTTTATCCACAGACAGCTTTCCAGGTCATGTGGCCAGCAGGACTAAATCACTTCTGGCGCAACGGGACACCGTGACAGAAGCCAGAGTGAACAGAAACGCTGTTTACCTTCCCGCCACAGTGGTACCTATTTATCTGTTTGCACTGGCGTGCTTTTGAACTGCTAGGTGGGCAGGAGCTGAGACAGAGCACTGGGAGCTCACCCCATCATGGGGATTCGAACCCCTGACCTTCTGATTGGCAAGCCCAAGAGGCTCAGTGGTTTAGACCACAGCGCCACCCGTGTCCTTGTTCACAATAAACCTGGCTTCCTCTTATAATTTCTGGTGCTTGACTCTTCCTTGGCTTTGCCCCTAGAATGCCCATATCAGAAGCCAGAGGGACAATGTCTCCTGTTTCACAGCAGCCCTCGTTTCTTCAGAATCAGTGGCGTAGCGTGGGGGGTGCAGGGGGGGCTGGCCGCACCGGGCGGAACATCGGGGGGGTGCTTGCACTCACAGCTCTCTGCCCCTACTAAAATCCACGGGTTAGGGAGCGCAAATTACTTGCCTTGCCCCGGGTGCTCACAACCCATGCTACGCCACTGTTCAGAATGGATAGTTTTGTTATGTTTTTAATATATAACACTTTATTGGAAGCTTTAAAAGGAATACAGTTGCAGTAAATAATACAAATAAGTCTTCTTCTTCTTTGGCAATCACTCGTAGTCAAGTAAGATTGTATTCCATAAACACAGTTTTAACAATGAGTCCGTAAGTGACTGTGGAGGCCAATTCTGGATCAACACGTCCTTCCACAGTGGGGGCATTGGTTTCTGGGTGGGAGCTGATCATGGTGTGGATTTGCCAAGCGTGCCTTCCTCTTAGCACGTTTCTCCTATGCATCTTGGAGATGATTTATAAATGCAAAGAAGTAGACCATAACCGTCTTATGTCATTCACACATAAGGAAAGCCATAATCCAATTTACAATGATATCTCAGGCATGTGATTCATTGTTAGTGGTCAATATGCATCTTCTCAGTTTGTGAACAGATTCAAACAAGAAAGAAAAGCAAAAACAACAGTTAATGCTGGGCATCGCACAGCCAAATATTTCTAGTGTTTTGGCTTAATTATAACAGGTTTGTATCTCAGCTATTGCAGGTGAGCATCAAACCAAATGGTTGGGATATTCGGAATGAATAACTGAGCATCTTTCTTGCAAAACAAGAAAGGCTTGTTTTGCCTTCATTGTAATTGGGAGAATTGCAGCTGTCAGTGACTCACGGAGCAGATGTTTCATTTCTCGCTGCTTGGGGCCATTCACAAGCCCTGCGCGCACGCGCACGTGGGGAAGTCCTTTCGCCCCTGCTGCTCTCCCCAAATCCAGCCCCGCTTTCCCGGCTGGCTGCCGCCGTCTTCTCCGCCACCAGGGGGCTCTGCGCGCCGTAACGGGCTGAGCAAGGAGCGAGCAAAGCAGGCGGCGACGCGCAGCGGCTGCCCGGGCCGGGAGGCGGCGCGCCTGTGCGCGCACGCAAGGTAGGATGCCCGCCTGCCGCATCGTAAGGAAAACTGGTTCCCCTGGATGGCGACTGAATCGTGTTGCAAAACACAGCCAGTGACCGAGCTCTCCCTCGCCCACGGGCACGCGCGCGCGCGCACAGCGATGCTGGGAAGTCCCGGGGTTTCTGCAAATCCATGGCGCCGGCAGCCAGGCGTGCAAGCAATTCCAGCGGCGGAGAGCGCCTTTATTGCGCAAGGCAGGAAGATGGCTCCGCGGAGGGGCTTCCTCGGGTCCTTCCCGGGCACGCGCTTCTCCCGTTAAGTCGAAGGCAATGGAGCTGCTGCTCCGGGCGGGGCGCGGGGAGCCGTCCTTAACTTCTAAACGGAGATGTGTGGGGTTTTGAGGGATGTTGGACATTTCGCTCTCTGCCTGCCCCCCAAAACCCACTGCAGGGCCAGGTAGTGAAAGCTAGGTTGCGATTATACAATGGTCAAGGCAAGGCACTCCTGCTATGCTCAGAGGCACGGACTTTTTATTACTTGAAAACATGTGAGGTTCCAGAGCAGGGCGCTCCCTCCAGCGTTTATCTCACAAACATGAGGGGCTTTTAAGGCGGTGGTGTTTTAGGGGGAAAGTAACTTATGTGTTTGATTGGTTGCATTATCTTCGGGTAAATGAAATGTTCAAAAAGGACTTTAAAGAGAGGGGATATATAGAAAAAGAATCGAAATTCCAAACAGAGATAATAAATAACGATTTTAAGATAATGTCAAAAATGTATAAAATGCTATTGGAATGGCAAACAAAGGATGAGGAGATTAAGTCGGTTATGATACATTGGGCCAGAGACTTTGGTTATAATATACAACTGGCTGATTGGGGAAAAGTATGGAATGAAAATATGAAATTTACTGCATGTACGGCGTTAAAGGAAAATATTACGAAAATGGTATATAGATGGTACATTACACCGGTTAAGTTACCCCCTCATCCTTTTCTGTTGCAAAGTTCCGTCTCCCAAGAACACACTTTTTGCAGTGGTGAAAGGGTCCGTGGGGTTCCTGCAGTGCTGGCTTTCATAGCAGCTGGCCCTTAGTTGCATGACAGACAGCTGAGCCTCTTGGGCTTCTCCCTGGGGACTATTCCCAGGTGACTCATTCCTGTGTCCAACAAGAAATGCCTTCCATTTTTTTTCCAGCTTCCTCTCAGTGTTTCTGGGCTCCCTTTCCAGATATGTTTTCTTAAAGGCTTTTGTTTCTGTGGCAAGCCTGAAACTGCTCCAGCTTCTTCATTAAAGAGAAAAAGCCAACCATAACACGGCTTGCATTAAAGGTGAGCCACACAGACTGCTTGGATTGCAACCTTCCATTGAAAGAGCTCTGCAGCTCACATAGAACCATCCAATTCCTTGGCAACCTGCCGTGCTAAGGCTCCCAATATATCTCTACAATTAGCCAGCGGAAAAGAAAACGTGAGCCCTTAGCTCTGGGATTTATGAGGAAGAGAGGTCCTCTGGTCATATTCAGAGTGCATTTCCACAAACACTGAGTACTAGTCACAACCCACCTAGGATTGTGGGATTTAAGGCTTCCAGATGGGAAGATGCAAGCTCTACAGAGGCCCTTTTCCCATCACTGGTTGTTTTGCTTTTTTTAAAAAATGAAATAACCACTGTCAGTTTCTCTAAACACTAGTCCCATTTCAGACAGATACTTAGCCCAGTGGTACACTCTGCTCTATATGCCACTGCAGTTATTCTCAGTGGTTGTAACTGCTGTGGACACTGTTTCATGGTTTGGGAAGCAGCATGTATTTTTTTCTTCTCTACTACATGCTGTGGCTCACCCTCTAATTCAAAAGGCTGCTGCTGAGTGGATCTCATCACTTTGCAGCTACACAACATGCCATTAGCCCCTGCTTAGCACAAACCCTTTTTTCCGTGTCCATGGAAGGAAAAAGTGCATTCTGCCAGGTGACCCTGTAAATGTAAAACACACACACACACACTGGCACTTGAACTGGGAATTATCCCCCTGCCCCGTCCCAGTCTACCTGGTACACGGCTGTTTCCCTACATAGAGCCGATCTGTTTCTAGAACAGAACGCAACCTGGTCTCCGTGTCCACAGTGGCTCCCTTTGCTGCAATGCCCTTTCCCCAACTCTTCCCTTCCTCAACTTCAGAATAGAGTTTGTGATCATCTGGAGGTAGCGGAAATAGTGGTGAAGTTTGACATCACTCAGATTTTGCCAACCTCACCTGAGTTGAAATGGATCCTTTGATCTTACGTTTTATCCTTCCCTCGCAGCTTTAAACTGGTGGCATAAGAACTGCTTTCCCATGACTTGCACAACTTCCCATCATAGCCAGGTTACAGGCCACAGGTTGGATCAGAGTCCTGGAGAAATCAATGGGAAAGAATAAATTGGTCGTGACTAACTTTTCACAACAAATTGGGGCTTAAGTCCAACTAATTTTGTCTGGGTGACCTAACCCAGGAGCAGGGAACCTCAGGCCAGGGGGCCACATGCAGCCCCCCCCCACGCCCACCTGACTTTCAGAACTCTTCCCAGAGCACCCCCCCCTTTGGCCTGGCCTGGGTGGGTGTGACCTTGAACTCTGAGCAGGGCCAGGAAGGTACAACAAGGGCCATCTAGTCCAACCCACTGAAATGCAGGAATTACAGCTTAAGAATCCACAACAGATGGACAGCCAACCTCTGCTTTAAAATCTCCAAGGAAGGAGAGCCCACCACCTTCCTTTCTTCCTGATGTTTAGTCAGAATTTCCTTTCTTCAAACTTGAATCCATTGGTTCGGGTCCTACCCTCCAGAGCAGGAGACAACAAGCTTGCAGTTCTTGTTTGTTTGCTAAACTTTCTTTTCTTTTCTTTTTTTTGCACATCCATAATATAGCTCCAGTTTTCCCTTTTGTTAACTAGATCCTTTCAGAATTCAAGGAAATTGCATTGGTTAGTTAATTCAAGGAAATGAAGGTTATTATTAATGAGATGTTGCAGTTGCAGTTCTCATGTTAACAATTTATATATAATATGCTGACACTTAGTCTTATAAAGCTTTCTTCTGCAGATTTCTACAGTAACCCACATAAGTTCAAAATATATAATGTTAAATGTCGAGCCTCAAATGTTGTTCTTAAATGTTTTATATTAGGCATAGGCAAACTCGGCCCTCCAGATGTTTTGGGACTACAACTCCCATCATCCCTGACCACTGGTCCTGTTAGCTAGGGATGATGGGAGTTGTAGGCCAAAAACATCTGGAGGGCTGAGTTTGCCTATGCCTGTTTTACATTGATAAAAACATTTATCGTGAAGTAAAATTCCCTTCTGTAAAGAAAAAAAAAGTTTTAAAATTATTGTTTGGCAGCAATCTTTCTCGATTCAAGATGGCCACCGATCTGTGAGGCAAGGGTGAGGCAGCTGATCTCACCATTTTATAGTTTCATTGTCCTTTTATTGTTTTATTTTATTGTTTTACTGCCCTATTTTATCATTTAATGGTTTTACTTCCTTGTTATCTCGCCAGTCTAATGCAATCTTTCACATCTAGCAAATTTTGCTCATACTTTTGAGAGGTCCATCCCAGCTCAGTTTATTCTCTGCCTTTCCAAGTTTCCAAAATAGCTGCCAGACCTTTGTCCCTATAAATGTCATAGAAGCCTATGATTTCATCTTGTCAAAGAAAATAAAGAAAAATACAAAAAGGAGTACTGAAATATATACCGTATTTTTCGCCCTATAGGACGCACTTTTCCCCCTCCAAAAATGAAGAGGAAATGTGTGTGCATCCTATAGGGCGAATGCAGGCTTTCACTGAAGCCTGGAGAGCGAGAGGGGTCGGTGCGCACCGACCCCTCTCGCTCTCCAGGCTTCAGGAAGCTCTGTGCAACCCTTGGGAGACCGGCGCGACTTCGCGCCAGTCTCCCAAGGGTTGCACAGAGCTGCCTGCATTCCGAAGCCTGGGGCGCGCTGAAGAGTGCGCCCGGACTTTGTGAAGCTCTCCGCAAGCCTGGGAGACCGGCCCGGCTCCCTAGGCTTGCGGATAGCTGGCTGTTCTGGGGGCTGGGGTCGGGGGAAGCTTGGGCTTCCCCCGTGCCAGTCCCGTGCCTGGGGGGGAAATAATTTTTTCCCCTTTATTTCCCCCCCCCAAAAAAAAACTAGGTGCGTCTTATGGGGCGGTGCGCCCTATGGGGCTAAAACTACGGTATATGACTCCCTGGCCTAATTTTACCTTCCAGCTCAAAATTAGGAAATCATGTCTCCATCTTGCATTAGGCATGTTCCTTCTCTGGCAGTTTCCCCATCAAACTCAGTAATACAATGCTTATATTCAGGCAGCTGTGTATAGGATTGCACTGTGATCAGCAGCCAGCAACTGTTGCTATCTCCCTTGGGTTAAAAAACAAGCAAGCAGAAAAAGAAAATTGTCCTCAATCAATAATGCAAAATCAAATTCACACCTACATGTGGTAAGAGGATATATAATTTAAACAGGCAAGTAAGAGCCTACAGGATAGCTCACTCAGTAGAGCACGAGACTTTAATCTCAGGGTTGTGGGGGATTCTTGCCCTACATTGGGCAAAAAGATTTCTTCACTCTTCTTCTTTCTTCTTTGGCGATCACTTGTAGCCGATTTGAGAGAAAATGCCTTCGGGGGCAAAGTCAAACCGCTGGAGAATCACAGCGCCTGCTGTGGCTGCAGAACCGGGAATTCATAACTGCTGCATCCCACATTATTCTTGCTGCGTTGCACCACAAAGTGATCTCCCCGGGGTGCAAACCTGGGAAGTCCTGGGCTGCCTAGACAACAAGACATGCCCTCATGTATTGAAATAAGCCTGTTTCCCTTTTTTCTGCCTGTCTACCAAGGAACTTGTGTGTTTACCTAAGGATTTGTATTTTCAGAAATAGAGAAGCAACCACTGAATTCATTCAGCAGTCCTGGGTTGCAACCAGAAGTCTGCATGGGACCTAGTAGAGACGTAGTCACTTTTAAAGTAGCCAGAATGGGGCGGGGGGGGGGACGTTCCTACCCCCAAGGCGTATTGCGAGCAGATCCCTCAACAGGGAGGCCATGAGTCGGTACTATTCAGAAGACTGGATAAGCCCCCAGAGCTTCTAGCTGCTATTTCACCATACTTGACCATAGAGTTCACCGACAAGCCATTTCTCCGTCCCTCTCTGCTTTTACTGCTCCATCTTTCCATTGCCCCCCTACCCAACTGGTTGCAGTTGCTGCACTTGGGCTGAGCGTGGAGAGGTCTCTACTCACTGGAGCCAAAGAGTTGCTATGCTGGCATTCCTGAATAGTTCCAAAACACAGCTCTTGCTCTTGAACAGTCATACACTTGCAGGCTGCGGGGGGGGGGGCAGTGTGTGGGGGAGAGGTTGCTAAGAGAGTGCTGGATTTTTTCAAGCAAGTAGTCAGGCAAGCTACAGACGGGTTGTCTCTTGAAAAAGCAAAAAAAGAGATTTGCTGAATCAGGGAAATACCACTGCCTGCCTTTGCATACTATTATGCTGCTACTTCCTCAGAGAGAAAAATAAATTGGGAGCTGTAACAAAAGAAACAAGAGCTTCCATCTTGTGGTAGGACAGTCTGGGCATTGTTTTCTTAAGTAACCAAGAGTTTCCACCATTCATATTAAAAGTTAGATACCCTCAGTCTGGGCAAGTGGGAACCCAAACATGGAATATTTTCTTGGGAGAAGGGACAGATCTTAGCAAACTGCCTTCATCTAACCAGGCAGATATGAGGAACCTAACACAAGGTTAAGCCTAGTCCTGCGAGCAAACTGTCAACTTCAGGTTTCTATTTTCAGCTTTTAATTAAATAAAAGTAGGAGAAAAAGAAAGCAGCACAAAGATTAAAAAAACAAACAAGTGATTTCTAGCTAACCTCACACTCAGTCAGTTCCTCAGTTAGTTTCAGCAGCCTGCAGTAAAGTGCAGCATCGTTTTATGTGCAAAGGACATAGAAGTTGAAGTTGAACAAGCAGAGTTCCTCAGGGCCAAGGGAGGGCATAACTAAAAAACACCCCCCCCCCCATTTTTATGTCTCATGTTTCAGGAGGAGCAATGATGGCCTGCTGTCCGATCAGGCCTGAGATGGGTGCCAAGCACTTATCATTCATTACAGGATCTTAGGGAAACAGGTGTGTGGATTGAGAAGGATCTCCTCTTGTGTAGTTAATCTGAACGGATTCGCTAAGCAGGAAACATCCTCTTGCATAGACCCTGAGCTGAGCTCCATATGTTTCACTGTGCAGTGTCTTTGAGGAGACTTTGGAATTCTTAAATGACCTGAAAGGTTGGAGCTGGTTCTTTGACATGGGGGCATTTCTGGGATGGCATTCATTCTCTTTCCCAGCACTTGTGTGTGCTACAGAAGTTTTGCAAAGAGATATTTAAGTGAACAGAGTTGCCAAACAGCCTTTTGGACAGTTGCTAGAATTCGAGAACAGAAAGCCAGAATTCAGCCACACTGCCTCCTTATTGACCAGTCCTGTCATACAGGGAAAGAAGCTGGTCATAGCATGGGGGGAAAGGGATGGCAAAACCACCGAACAAAATCATGTTTGGTTTTTTCATAGCAGGTAAAGGAGACAGGCCAGTTAGAAATCTCTCACTCGCATTCCTGCACACCACACAAAAATGCAAGGATATATCTTAATTATGCACAAGGAGGACCAAACAAGTCCCCCCCAACTTTCCTAAAATTAAGAGGGGCTCAGTGGCTGTTTATGCAACCCCCCCCAGTAATTAGAACAAGAAAAAGAAGGAGGTAATTACGGAATGTGAGTTTGCACAAACCAGATTGCATACCTATGTGGCCATGGAAGTCTGAATCTTCAAGGAGTCTTGTTCCTCCACAAATTGCTAAGATCTCAGAGAAAGATCAATTCTTCTGGTAGGGGGAAAATCTTACAGCTTTGTACTTACTAAACAAAACCAAATGTTTGGAGGCCAACGCATGCTACAGGAATAGAAATACATTCCAAAACCAAATTAAACAAAGGCCTGAAACCCTGTAGACATCCTTGTGCTGTTTTTATGAAGCATTTGGATTCTCATATTTCTGTAAGTTTAAACCAACTGTTGGAGCAGCCAATGTGCTTTGGCAAAAACACATCAAGTCCTCTCTGAATCTCTCTCTTACACTCAAGCAGTCATATAAACATAATATTCTTTTTTAAAAAGTTTTGGAAGTAGCCCCCAAAGCAATTTTTCTCCTGTCTGTAGTAACAGGAGTCCCGAGATTCAAACCATTCCCTGAGGTATATTTCAGCAGACCTGCCAGATCAGCACTATCCCAAAGCCTAGTGGTATGGAATGAGTTTGGTGTGTGTTTGTGAGTTAAATCTGATTCTTTATAAAGGTACTGTTTTAAAATGATATTCTTCCAGCCAATTATAATGCTGAAAACTCCTAAAACTAAGATTCAAGGACAGTAATTTGTCTGGATTACTAGACCACTCCAGCAGCCAGCCAACCTTTCGCAAATGAAAGACACCTTGGTTCCAGTACGAACGACCCCCACACGGTCTTCCTTCCCATCAAACCATCACACATTGCTGAAGGTTGTGTTCCACCTGCTGTATTTGTTTGTCCCACACTGATTTACAGTTCAGAGCAAGTTTGTTTTTAGCTAAAAACCTACTTGAAAAACACAGTGGTATTACAGTGGTCCAGTTTGCATGTCACAGTAAACCGTAGTTGATTAGTTTACCATGAAACGCTGAGCTGGGCCACTTTGCTCCCCCCCCCAGCCCACTGGAGAAACGGAGAGCTTAGCTTAGTGCTATATCATCTGCTGTGGATCATAATTTGTTTCATGCAAGACCATGGTTTGTTTGGAGGGTTCTAGATCATGCAGGGAGGAGGTTCCTCATTTCACACTTTCTTTTTAAAAATAATTTTTATTGCATTTTTAAAAATTCCAAATACACAATTCCAAATACACATAAAACTCAAACACACCCACCCACACCCACACAGAAACACACCCACAAAAACACATCTTTATTTCTTCTTCATTTACATTCATATTCTATATCTCACCTAAACGTATCCATATCCATCATATATTAATTGACTTGTGTCTATCTCTTCATGGCTTCTTCACCTCTTTTTTATTTCCCCCTTTATTCTGTATTCAATATATATTTTAGCTTTTATTTATTTTTGTGAAATTCAGTCAATGCACAACCAAGTTTTGATTTGGGAACCATGTTTGTGCAAATAATTTTTAAAACACTCTCATTTCACACTTTCCACCTTGCGCTTCACCTCTGCACTCCCTCCCGTGAGCGCCTGCACATGGCATGAGCACTCCGAACACACAGTTAGGGCTCACGCCTCTCGCAAGTGTTAATGATTCAAATAACAACATTTGTTTTGCATTCCACCAAGTCCTAAAAAATATTGTTTGTCACTGACTAAGTCATACTCAGAGCGGGCCCATTGAAATCACTGGACTTAAGTTAGCCAAGTCCACTGATTCATTTCTGTGCATGACTTCACCAGACACAACCCTATGTCACTGATGGGCTGCACTCACCCTTGGTCCATCCTCTGTGGGGGCCAACCCACTCTCCCTTATGCATAGACAAACACCCGCAGGCAGGCTGAAGCACACAGGCTCCCTCCTCACCAGCTGACGTGGGTTATTATTGCCCCCGCTCAGCTCCTCCAATGGTCGGACTAATGACCAGGTGAGATTTGCATCCCCATCATGGCACTTAGTTCCATACCCCAACAAGGCTGTGTTTATCTTAATGTGTCTCCCCCCCCCCCACTTTTTGCTCCTGCTGCCAAATTGATGGGGTCTTGGAGAGCCGGAAAAATAGACTTGCGGGGTAGTTTAAATCCGCAAAATGAGTGTGGAGGAGCTAGAAGAAGCTTCTAAATGTCTACTTCTCAATCTCCTGCAGATATTTCTGGAAAAAAATTCTGAATGAAATACTGTACTTGAAAAGATAACAGGAAAATGTCAAGTCTACTTTTGGGAAATTGTATGAACTATTTTCATGGTTTTGGGGGAAAATATGGAACACAGTACTGTTTTTATATCATATGAATGATATTTAGAAAAAAATGCAACTAATTTTCAGTGAAACATGCATATGGCTTATTTTATTTTATTTTGCAAAGTGCCAGTGACTGTGGAATAAGCTGGAAAATGTTTCATCAAAAACTGCAGGTGCTATTAAGCGACCTCATTGTGTTGTCTATCAAGTGTGAACTTGCAGGAGAAATTTACTTTGGGGAAATAATCCACGATTTCACAATAAAAAAGGCAAGAAGAAAAGTTTTAAAGTAAATTGGTCAACTCAAAAATATATTTGCAGTCACATGATAGATTTTTTAAAAATCAACAGAAAAATATATTTATTTGGACCATCCAAAAAATACTCTGCGGGTTTGGGAAACTCTTCAGACTGAATGTTAAGATAAACAAAAGTAGGGGGCGGGAAATGGCTTGGGGTGGAGGCCTGGTAGAAATGCCCAGTATGGGCCATGGTGTCATATCAGAAATGCAGAAAATGTAATTTCATAATTAAAACAGGTATTCCACATGTGGGTTTCCTTAGTGGGACTGCACAGAGCCCACTTGAGGAGCAAAAGTTACAGTCAAGCAAATCTGAACATTTGTTCCACTTAAAGTAAGTGGGACTTTTCTCTCCAGACTACCGTATTTTTCACCCTATAGGGCGCACTGGCCCATAGGGCGCACCTAGTTTTCAGGGGGGGAAATCAAGGAAAAAAATATTATCCCCCCCAGGCAGCTCTGGGAGCAGCCAACAGGCTGCACGCAGCCTGTGCGCTACTCCAAGACCTTCTCCCTGCTTTTGCGGGAGGTGGCGGAATTCCCCCACCTCCCGCAAAAGCCTACAGGAGCCGCGTGCGACTCCTACGGGCTTTTCGACCAGGATGGAGAAGGGACTGAAACGGCCAGTCAGTCCCTTCTCCCTCCTCGGGGAAAAGCCCCCAAGAGCGGGGTGCTCTTTAAAGGCTGTGCGGCTCCTGCAGGCTTTTCTACGAGGTGGGGGAATTCCCCCACCTCCTAGAAAAGCCCGCAGAAGCCGCACAGCCTTTAAAGAGCGTGCAGCTCCTGCGGGCTTTTCGACCCAGCTTGTGGGGCTGGCGGTGGGGGGAAGCGCTGCTTTCCCCCACTGCCAGCCTCAAAGCCAGGTCGGGGAGCAGCACTTAGGCATTGTGCGCCTTCCCGCTGCCCCACCCCCCCCAGCTTGTGAGGCTGGCGGTGGGGGGAAGCGCTGCTTTCCCCCACCGCCAGCCTCAAAGAGCAGACTCTCCTGGCTTCAGCGAAAGCAACGCGAAGCCTCCGGAGTGCAGGCTTCGGAGGCTTCGCGTTGCTATCGCTGAAGCCAAGGAGCCTGCATTCGCCCCATAGGACGCACACACATTTCCCCTTCATTTTTGGAGGGGGGAAAGTGTGTCCTATAGGGCGAAAAATACGGTAATTTTCTCTCATGCAGGCGTGGACTATCTCATAATAGGGCAAGCAGTTAGGAACTGCAAGGAATCTGTGCCGTCTTGGAATGCAGCCACATGAGGGCTGAACTTTTATAGATGGAGGGAGAACAAACCAGGTGCTAATGCAAGTCGAACAGCAAGGGGACGAGGAAGGAAATTAAGGTGTCCTTGGGTTGCATAACTATTTTAACCCAGAGAAATTATTCCAGAATGCCACTCTTTTGGTGTTAGTAATTTTATTAATGGACAGCTTGCATCAAAAACCGATGCTCTTTTAAAAACTATGTAGATGTTTGTGCTGTTATTATTAACTCATCTAATGTATTTATAGAATCTAGTAACATTTGCCAGCTAAATGAGGGCAGATCTGACAAGCTTGTAAAATTCCATCAGTTTAATTTGGGTTCACATATTTAGTTTCTCTTTTCAGCTAGAAGAGCCATAAATAATCTAAGAGAAAGAAAAGTGTGCTCCAGAGATAACCCAAGCTCCCTCTCTCAAGAATCTCTCTCAAGAGCAGACAGTGCCAGGCCCAGCCTTCTGCAGAATGACATGGCCTTAGCTGGAGCACCAGACTTTTGTGTGTCAGTAAACTAAAGGTAGTCAGTTGTTCAGTTTATTGTATTTTAAGCCCCATGAGAGATGTAATTTGGATTTTCTGCCTCACATATCAAAATGGCATCACCTTAACAGAGTTGTGTGAGGTTAAAACATGAGGTGTTTGGAGAAGAAAAACATTGTACTCCAAAGAGCTCCTTGGAGAAAAGTAAAGATAAAAATGGAGTAAATCAGTAAATTCAAATTGTTGTACAACCCAAGTATTGCTAATTGCATGGATCCCAAAACGCACCTAGTCAAGCAAACCTTTAGAGCAGAGGCTAACAATGCACACTGACCAAACACAGTTTGCTCCCCTGCACTAAAAGAGACACAGCACATCCCCAATAAATACTCTCACCCATAATACATTGAACTTTTGTGCAGAAATCCACAGCTCACTTTACCCAGCAACTGCTTAGCATTTCCTAAAGGACTCTCATTGTAGAAAACACTTTACGATTCTTACTTGTAAAAGGTCCTGTGCATACACAGAGAAGCAGGATGGAACCCAGAGATGGGGTGATGTCGGATAGCTCTTGTAGAATGAGGTGTGTTGGGGTCCCAGCCGCCCAGTGACAGTGAGCTTGGCCTGCACCCCTAAGTGCAGAGTGTGGCCACTTCTTCTCCTTTCAGTGATGGTGGGAGAGCAGGGCCTACTTTCCTCACAAGGGAGTGAAACAACAAGGGCCCAGGGGGGAAAGGCCAGCTTCCGTCAGCCAAGCCCTAAACTGCTGCACCTGCTCAGGGAGTTTGATGGTTGGGGCTTCCCACACCTGCTTGAGTGGCTGGTTCTACAATAAGTAACCAAACAGTTAAACCCCTGTGTTGCTAACAAATATCAGTAATATCCAAAAGCAACACAATGACCAAGTACAACAATGCGATGTCAATATAAAGGCTTTATATAATCTATACAGAACACTGAACAATATGAAATATGCACTCTCTGCAAAACCAAATAATCAGAAATCTTCTAAATCTCTGGAAGTCACAAAATATGCACTCTTGATGGATTCTCTTGAAAACATAGAACCAAATAAACCTAAGTCTTTCACCCCAAACGATTGAGGGACAACTTACCTTATGGACAATTTCTAAATCTGAAAAGGAATTCCTCGCTCGATCACGATTTTCATAAAAATGCTGACATGCTAGCAGATTCTCTGAGTGCCAGGGGGTATCCTTCTGATATTGTCTATAGATCTAAAATCAAATCACTTACTAAGGATCGTACAGTGGCGTAGCATGGGGGGTGCAGGGGGGGCCGGCCGCACCGGGCGCAACATCTGGGGGGGGCGCTCGCACTCGCAGCTCTCTGCCCCTACCTGGCTCACTCACTCTAGGGGGCGCAAATTACTTGCCTTGCCCCGGGTGCTGACAACCCACGCTACGCCACTGGGATCGTACTTTGCTTCTTGGTCCCACAACTACCCCACGTGCTCAAAATCGCATTACGGGATCATTAGAATACACCTCTCATGCAGACAGTTATTAGAATAATACGCAAACTCTGGCATATACTCTGGAATATACCAGGTTGTTCTGAATTTCCTTTAATAGGCCTTAGGCCTATTAAGCGTTTATATTGACATCGCATTGTTGTACTTGGTCACCGTGTTGCTTTTGGATATTACTGAGTGGCTGGCTCTGGCAGCTGCTTTTTTATACTTATAATCATGGTTGTGGGTTTACTTTTACTCACGTTGGATGTGCCTTTCTGTGACAGGTAAGAGAAGCCCACTGTAATGGCAGCTGAATCTGGCTTCCACACCAAAGACAGGACAGCATCCTCCATTCTAGACAAGGTTATAGCTGGCTAACTTAGAGGGTGAAGGGCAGGCTGTGTAGCCCCCACAGCTCTGTCCTCTGACTTGCCACCCCCCGGCACACTTTGCTGCCTTCCCAGCACCAGCCGCCTGAGGCAGCTGCCCTACTCTGCCTAATGGCAAGGCATGTGTACAATTTCTGCACATGTGCAGAATTTGCAGGTTCATTGTGAACTATTATTTCTGTGCCGCTTGTTGCTAATGGCCTGTTGTGCTTTGCTTCTTTGTTTTATAGACTGCCCATGCTTGGCTTAGCATACATTTTCATTTGGTTTTTGGTTGCTTCATGAGTAGGGTGGTCATCTGCCTGAGATTCCTGCATTGCAGGGGGTTGGATAAATGACTCTTGGATAGATGACCCTTAGGATCCCTTCCAACTCTACAAATCTGATTCTGTGCGCTAGTTCTCAGTAAACACACAGAGGATTCAGCTGAAAGGCTTCCAGGAAGGTTGTCAGTGATCAGATGTCCTGCCTCTACCTTCCCTTGAATGTGGGAGGCCAGCAGCATTACCTGCCTTGAATTTCCTGGGGGTGAGAAGGCCGTTATTCTCAAGAGAGCTGCCTCTGTATCAGAGCCTTCCCTTGACAAATAACAACAGGGATTGTTCTTGTTTTTCACCTTTTTATTACAAGAGTGCATTCTCTTCCCTATTAATAAAACAGGATGGATAAATAAGGTCAAAAGTAAATAAAAATGGATTAAAGTCAATAGTCAATATAAATGCAGTTCACTTTGCTTCTCTTAGTCCCACTCATCCTGACCTTAAAGCAGGCATGCTGACAGATCTTCAGATTTTCCATCCTCTCCTCACAATTTTTTATGCCCTTCCCTCCTGCTCTTCCACAGGCTGCTCGAAAACTTTGGCTTGTTAAGCTGTTGTCTGGTATTTCTCCAACAGAGACTCCTCTCAAAACATATTCTTGACAATAGAGCAGTTCACACTGTTCACAAAACTTATTTCACTGCTTGCCTTTTCTGTGTCTCTCTTTGTAGACTTTGGTTCATTGTTACATGGCTAAATACGAGGTACCATTTGGGCCATCCGGGATCTGTCACAGGATCCCTATGAGCAGAAGCAACTTGCAGGACAATGTGTCACAGACAGAACCTTCCTGGCCAACTGTCCTGAGTCAGAGCCAGATTTCCACTGCTTCCCTCCTGCTACAGGATGCTCTCCAGGAAAGAGTACGCACTCCTTTTTGCAGCTTTGTGCTGGCTGAGCTCCACTCTGCTCTCTCCCTGGCTGGGGTCAGGTGTGAGGCCTTGATCTGTTTCTGATTAGCAGCCAGCAGCAGAGCTCATTAATTGTCCTGTGATCCTTGCCCTAACTCAGAGCAGCTAACTCCATCCAGCCAAGGCTGGGCAGAGGGCAACCCTCCGGGGACTGGGGGAAAAGGCCACTTCCCCTCCCCCCATCTCTTCTTCCAGCCGGTGCTTCAGAGAAAGACCCAGCCCCTCCCCATACACTGCAACTGGAGCTGATTAACTTCCTTGGCCTTGAGGAACAAATCATTCTCCTCTAATCTCTCTCTCTCCCTCCTTCAGTAATTGCAGATCAGCTCCAATCCTTTTCACTAAAGTAAAGGAAGGAATCACTCCGTTTTTTGTCTGCTTCTACAATCTGAAGCTACTGATCTTCCCTTCCTTTCAGCGCACCAGGCTAGTGTAATGCACTGAATTCTTCCCAGTGACCACAGAAATGAGTGAATGCAAAGGGTGATTGACTGCACAGGGCTCTTCAAAAAACGTTCCCCAAAAGCCATGCAGATCAACCCAGGATGTACATTTGTGGTTACTATACTTAGCCACAACCTGTGATTTGGCAGTGGACTGGGAGCGGGGACGAAGAAAGGCGCACCGCGCGCTTCTTGGCTACTTCTTCAGCGACTGGGCTAACAGTTCGGGGGCAAAGGAGGAGCCGCTGTCAGCCGGGATGAGCCAACTCTGCTGGATGGGATGCCCCCCCTCGCCCCAATTAAGAAGGCAGACAGAATCGAGGGCCGAAACTGGAACAAAAGCTTTTTTCAGCGGGGGGGGGGCGTTTGGCTCCGGAAATGCCCACCATTTGTCTGCATGGAGACACCAGGCAGCTGCGTCCGCGGATGGTCACGAGGGGCAGATTGCGGGATGATCCCATCGGGGAAATATGGGGCTCCCAGCGCACGTGGCGCTTGATCTAATCTGTCGCCCACACAAAGGGGTCCCCCCCCGCCTTTCCCGGCACAGAGCATCCATTCAGAGATGCTCATCCCCGCCCGCTCGCCCGAGGGAGGTGCGCGCCTTCTCTCTGCCCCCCTCCCTCCCCGGGCGCTGCAGCCCCCGACTCGCCAGCCAGCCGCGCTCTCGCGGACAAAGAGCTGCTCTTCTCTTACCGTTTTGGATCTGGTCTCTGTTGGTCTGTTTAAAAAAAGAGAGAGCGATTAAACCTTTGATCTAGCTGCGGAATTCCCTTTTTGGGTGGGATGGGAAAATGCGCCACATTCTAACGGATCCAGTACATGAACGGGGAGAAATTCGGCAGGAAAAGCCCGTCTTGGCACGGAGAGGAAATGCTTCTGCGGAATTTCTGCCCTGTCGAGGGGCTGTTCAAGGCGCAGAAGCTGGTTATATGTACTGTATGCATGTGATGAACCCCCCCCCCCAGAGCCGAGGTGTGAGTTCTCACAACCGCCCTCTCGCACCAGCTTCCCTTGCCCGAACCCCAATATTATTTCATGTTCATGAGCAGATAAGACAAGCCGTCCTTCGGAAACGGCGCATTCATTATAGAACAGCCAAGATCACAGCGCTGGGCGCGGGCGGGGAGAAAAGGCGAAGAGGCTCCTGTTTGGGTCAATTCTGGGGGGGGGGGCGGCGTTTCGCCCCCTCCTTTCCGGGTCGCCTCCTGCTCCGGGGCTCCAGCGGGCAGCGCTCAGCCTGCGCGCCCCTCGAGGCGGCCGGCTCCCGCATCGGCGCCAGAGCCCGAGGAAGACCTCGTCACTATGGCAACAGGGGCTTGCAAGAAGAAGAGGAAGAGTGCGCGCGCGCGCCTCCTCCCTCCTCCCGCCCCCTCTTCCTCCTCCCGCGCCCGCCCCTCCTCCGCGCCCCCAGACACCTTCTTCGGCGCCCGAGGCTGCCGGCCCGATGCCCGGGAAGAGGAGCGTGGTATTCCGGGGCCCCCCTCTCTCTCGCGCGCCTCCTCGCAGCCGCCGCCCAGCACCTCTCCTCACGAGGAGGCTGCAAGGGACTCCGGCTTGAGATCTCTCCATGGCGACGCGAGATGCCTGACGGCTTTCTTCTGCCCCGACCCGGCACCCTGGGGTGCCCTCGCTCCGCACCCAGCGAGCCTTCCCGCGGCTTCTGGGGGCGGAGCCTCGGGGAAGCCTGCGGACAAGGGGAGAGTGAGGAATTATGCGGGGCGGGGCTTGCCCCCCCCCAATATTTTATTCAAGTTGGCACCCCCGGCTTCTTGTGCTCCTCACTCCGCCCCCACCATTAATCTTACCTGTTTTCCTTTTGCTTCCTTTGCATTCTTGGAAAGGGCGAGGGACGGGGTCTTCTCTTTCGCGCGCCCCCCTTATGCTCCCTGCCCCTTTTTGGAGCGTGTCCTAAGCAAAGGCCTGCTGCTGAAAGGCGCTTGGCAGGAGCGAAGGGAACCAGCCGCCCAGGAGCTTACCCTGCTGGGCTTTTTCGGAGGGTGGGGAGAATAGTTTGAGCAAATGGCGGAGGGAGGCTGGAGGCCTGCAGGGAAGCCAGCACCTGGTGCATGTATGACATTTTGTGAATTAAGATGGTGCTGACAGGCTGTCCCCCTCCCCCGCTTCTTTAGGACTAGCTTGACAAAGGACCAAACTAGGAGTAAAGATCGGGCGGTCTGTGGGGCAGACTCAGACAGCAAAATCCAAGGGGCGCAGCCACTGACGCCAAAGAAGTGGGGGCAAATGGCAGTGGCTTCCAGGTTCCGGCAAGACCTTGCAAGGGTGGTGCAAGATGCAAGATGTCACCAGAACTTGGAACCTGCCACCGCTGCCGCATGACCCCAGGAAGCAAGGCTTCAACAGGGCTGGCAAGGGGTGGGCGCACACTGCGCAGGGGGTCACTTTCCCGATTTTGCCTCAGGCTTCAAAATGGGATGGGCTTCCACTGAGTAAAGGCAGCACTTAGCAGTAAGCATTTCTATGTATTTTTAATTATTTGTGCTGATTTTTGTTGTTATATAGATAATAAATGGGCCAAATAAGTAAATATAGAACAAAAACACAAAAGGGGGGGGGATTTCCTACTCACCACCACTGAGCTCTTACTATGTGGTTGAGGTTGGTACTGAAAAATAAAGACAGAACTGCTGCCATCTTAGTGGAGCTTTGCCATCGCAAAAAGCTATCTATGCTAGATGGCTTAGTTATTGAGCATGCCAATTTCATATGTATAAACCTTCCACAGATGCAAAAATTCCATTGCTTATGGACCAGAGGCCAAGGGAGGCCTTTGCAATATCCAGACTCACAGTGATTGAAGATCAGTTCATAGAACAGAATCAGAAGCCGTACTGTGAAATGGGTTTGCAGACTCTGTATTATGGAACTGCCTGACCCTGAAGATACTCATGGAGGCCTCTGCTACATGTACTTCCGCTACCACAGAAGTACTACAGGCCGGCATGGTGACTGACAGGGCCTTTTCTGTGACGGCAAGGAGGCACCAAGCCCAGAGAAGCTTTTCTCGTCCTGTTGCTGCTTGTCTTTCAGTGGATCATTAATACCTCCCCACCCCAGCCATGTTTAGGTGCTGCGGTTTTAGACTTTTTTTAAAAAAACAATGTTTCTTTTAAAAAAAACAACAGATGCTGTTAGCCAACTGTTATATATATATGTAGCTTAAAATATTGCAAATATAAATAATCATGGTTGGCCTAGCATGGTGTCTAAATTGACAAACTGCTTCTACACCTTGGGGCCTCAGCATTTAGTGGCCAAGTAAACAAAGCAAAAACGAAAAGATCTGAAGTTTAGACCTAAATTTGGTCTGTGGGCTGGATGCTCTCCACCCCATGATTAGCCGATTGTACATTGAGAATCTTAGAGTTGTGGTTTTGTGTGACGTCTGACCTGAGTCTTTACCGTAATTAGCCCCACAGGCCCCTCCCACTTCTTTTTAGGTGCAAGCCCCCCTTCCTGTAGCACTCCTGACACCTGCAGGTTGCCCAGGATGGCTCTAGCCAGCGACAAGGCAAGGAGAAATTCAGTACTGTGCATTTTGGAAGCTTTTCATGTAAAGGAACTGCAGGAATAGACATGGGGCTTATGCTCACCAGAGTGTAGGGTGTGTTTACGGCTGATTGTGTTCCCATTTCACTTGCAAAGTCTACATCACGTTGCCCTCAAACAACAATTGCCCTCAAACAACAGTGGGAATGCTTCCTTTAAGCAATGCCTGGTACATATCACCTAAAAGCAATTAATGCATTTTTTTGTTGTGGAAATACTGGTTTCACTCTCATGCAAATTTAATCATTTGCTTAATTGACTGACAGCACAACCCTACGTTTGTTCAGTATTAAGTCCTATTGAATTCAGTTGAACTTACTCCAAGTTAAATGTGCATAACATTGTAAATGTGCATAGGATGCAAGTAGTCATGACTAAGTTTCCAGTGAAATAATTTTAGACCCATTAGGCCATACTATCTATATTTAAGCGCTGGCTGTTCTGCACCCCCTTCCTACCCTCTTAGGCTTCCTTGCCTCAGTATTTTGAGATATCCACCATTGTGAACAACGCGCCCTGCTCCTGCAGTTTTCTTTACAGAAGCTGGCACAGGGAAGTTTAGTAGGTGACACTTTTCTCAGGACCTTATTTCCATGTCAGGAAAGACCTTGGCTGCTTAGTGTCTATGTGTGAGGCACAGGAACAGGGTAAGTCAAAGAAACGTAAGTTGACAGTCTTATTTCTTAGAAAGAAGCCCAGGCTTTGCCTAGATGGATCACTTTCCTTCTCCTCCCACGCAGTCCACCAAGTTTGGCAGGCTAGTTCCAAGCAACCCAGCACTCTGACCAAAAATGAAAGCTGTCCAAGAAAGGAAGTCCTGCTATAATGTTGCAGGACTGGAGAGACCCGGGTTCATGTCCCCATTGGGTGGACCTTGGGCCAGTCACTCTTCCCACTTAAATGTACCTCACAGAATTGTTATGGGGACGTATGTTCTCCTTCAGCTCAGTGGCGGAAAGGCAGGATATAAGTGTTCAAAACAAGCAAACATTTCTGCTGAGGTAAATTTATGCCTGCACTGTACCGCCTCAGAATGTAGCTAAGGGCATTCAGGAATGCTTCTACAATGTCCGTAACAAATAAAACTGGCCGGTTTTATGATGAAGCTACACTAGAATCTTCTCCCAGCCATTATATTTTTTTTAAATGGAAAGTTCCCCCTCCCTTGCAATATAGAGAAGCAGTCAATCATGTGAATCTTCACCCGCCCTCTTAATTGGTACACACCAAGCACCTCCTGCCTAATTGAGGGCTAGGCCTAAGGCTCAGCGTGGTATTTCTAGAGGGGGCTTCATTTCCTTTTCTGTCATCTTTGTTGCACACAGAAATGCATCCCTTCCATCCCTGTTTGTTGGAGTGAGATTGGTTTAGTCACATTGTCTATCCCAATTCATCCTTGGGCAAGGTGTTCGTGTTCTCTGTAGCCCCATGAATACCACAAGGAGGTTCTAAAGAGAATCAATATGGTGGCACTAATTGGAAAAGCACCCAAGACAGGAAATGAGGAAAGCTGGGTCGTAGAGCCTGCAACAAATCCCTTCACAGGGACTAGGGAAGTTCCCTATTTCCCAAGGGGCTGCGTTCTTGTGCCATTCTCTTTCCCCCTTGCCCTTACCACTGGGGTGGCATCATGCCAGTCATCCCCAGTGGGCATATGACACATCTCTCTGCATTATTTACACCTGCTTTACATTGTCCATGAATTGTTTACCACAGGCTGAAGCCTGGCTTTCTTGTTTTCTGTGGAAACAGATCAAGATCACTGATAGCTGGGGGAGACAGTGCTGCAGGTGTGCCCTATTTATCTATTATTCAGAGCACAAATGCAAAAGAGCCAGATGGTCCAGTCAGAATGGGTTCCACTCCCAATGGCTAATGTATAGGTTAAACCAGGTGCCCATTGCTCTCTCCCTCCCAGAGGCAAGTTCTCATCTGTTAGCAGCAGCAGCAGCAGCAGTTTCTTGGTAAAGAAAATAGGTTTCCATGTTTGAAAGATTCGGAACACTGCAAAAGCCAGCAAAACCTGTCTACCAGAGCCACTGCTGGAGAGAAGCCTGGCCTTGTTGCCTCTGCCACATTGCCTTCAATACTTTGGGGTGGGGTTTCCAGTCTAGCACTCCCATAATCTTGCTCTGCCCTCCTTTTTGTCCTTCAGAAGCAACAATCACAACAAACACATCAGCAGAAAAGATTTTATTATTTTCCCCAAAGAAAAAAGAGCAATATAAATATTAGAGTATAAAACTTGCGTGTAACACATTGACGTCAGTCTATATGGATATAAGAAGGATATAAGCATATATATAATATATAAGTATAGTTCAATATTAGACACATTGAAAGGACAGTAAGTGTGTTTCAATTCACATACATTTAAAAGCACAAAGAGCACACGTAAAGAAGATACAAAGGAATAAAAAAAATACTGATGTCCACAACTCAATTACTAAGATTAAAAAAGAAGAAAGAAACCTACACATCACTAGGTTTTCAGCACTACTACACTACTTTCAGCTTATTGACTAAAAGGAAAAAGAGAATGACTAAGATTAATCTACAGTACTTTGAGAAGAGTCACATAATAACTACTTCAGTACATAATAAGCCCCAGGCCCAATCCTGTGGGGAAGATCACCTGCACCAGCCCCGGTAAGATGGAGAGAAACTGCAGGACAGAATTGCCATGCGCTTGTGCAGCTTCTGGTGATTCCAGCCGAGCTTGTGCAGGAGAACTTCCCAATGGATTGCGCTCTGTTTTAACTAACTATGTAAACTGTTTCTAGTGCAGTCACCAAACACAAGGGGTGGGTGGGTGACTGGGATCAGTACAAAAATCATACGTCGACTGAAGTTTCTTCCCACAGACAAATCCCGCTTTCTAGACACACAGGAGGCAGCAGGTACGCTCTAGCAGTGCAAGACTACACAGCCAATGAGATTGGTCCGCAATGTTTTGAAAAGTTGTCAGATGTTTAACCTGAGGTGCTCATAGAAGGCCAGACCATCTCAGACAAGCTCCTTATCAAAGGTTTAAGAAAGAGTAATATATTTCTGGCCTAGTGATTAGCCCTCCATGTTGGAAATATGCTGCTTCTCTGCCCTCGGCTGGTCAGTGCCTCTATAGAAAGGCAACCTGAGTTTGCCAGCAGCAGGCCGAAGCTCCCTGCTAGTCTGTGCTGCGCTTGAGCGAGGAAAGAGATGAGAACACAAGCTGATAAAATGCACAGGGAGCAGGAAACGCTCACTTCCTCTCCATACTAGGCTATGAAACAATGTGGCTAAAAACCCTAAAACAAGTCATTTCGAAACACAGCAAAGGGATTTATGATTATTCACTTTAAATCCAGTGGATTTATATCCAAGTGGGGGGTGATAGCAGAGGTCCCAAGGACCTTCAGTGCACCAATGGTTACTCACTTCTCTAACGTTCAGAACTTGGCCTTGGGGGCTTGGTATCAGAAATCCCTGCCCAGCTCCAGCTCCGGCATCCCTGATCTGTGCCTGGCCCCATGCGTCCTCAGACCAACTGTTGTTCGCATGTCAAGAAGGCCAGCAAACCAAGGGCCTTCCTTGGCTGTGCTGCCTAGGCGTGTGGAAACTTTCCTACTGCTCTGATCCAGGGCAATGCATCTTGTTACTGAACTCTACTCACAGACAGACAATGCTCAGGTTCCACCAGGATGTGGGCACTTCACAGCATATTTACATCATGCTGTATATGGCATGCAATGACTTCTCTATTCTAGGTTGGGAGGCGGCAGCTGGCCTACCGTAGATGTGAAGTGAATGTTTTGCATGCAGCTCGATGTGCAGAAAATATGAAGCATTCCATTTTTGTTTTAATTCTCTACCTACAAGGCCACCAGAGCCCATTCACTGACAGAAGGCGTCTGCCTGTGGAACTAACAGAGCTATTTCAGTGCTTAAAGGAGGAGCGGCAGCTCACTATACTCACAAGCGATTGACTTTGACTTCCTTAAACTTATTCCAGAAAACAATTACTGTACACATAAATATTTATGGATCAAAGTGTAGATGAGATGTGTTGTCTCGTCAGAGGCCACTGTAAATCAATCAACACAGGCAAAATTCTCCATCTTCCTACTATGTGAGGCATTCTCTGCCTCTGGGAGGCTTCCCATAGCAATGTGTTTGTGCGCCTTGCCTCTTAGGTATAACCATTCAGTTTTATTTTTTCAACCATCATTGGTTAACTTTTAAAAATGCTGTTGAAACTCATTCCCTTCTAATAATGCAGGATGAACACGGTTTTAAAATAAAAAAGCAGAAACTAAAGCATCCCCTCATCAATTTCATAACAAGGATTCCAACTGAGATATTTTTGTGGGGACAGAAAGCATTCATCAAAATTTGGGGGACGTGAGAATGTTCTTTAAATGGAAAAATGTATAAATCAAAACCCCTGTTTAGAAGAATTATTTACAATGGACAGGGCCCACCCTAAGCCTTGTATGTTGTGCAGATCCCTCTGGAGCAAAGCAATGGGAGAGAAAAATATTCCAAAGATCTGACACCCTTGCATATTAGATCATCCGCATGAGAGTATAAGCTATAATTCATCACTATCCACAGGGCTTTTTTTTGTTTTGTTTTGTTTCCAGATACTTTAACATCAGGAGGACTAACAGTAGGAGACTTTCTCCTAGCTCTGATGACAGCAATGTACATTCGCCATGTTCCACACTTTTTTATTTTTAAAAAATGGTTAAGCACAAATTCACATTCATCCTCCATCCTAGGCTATGAATTGGGGGAATGCTGGAAGAGTCTGCCCTTAAGATCTAAGGTGGCAGCGATGTCATCCTGCGAATCTTACTTCTTCTCCTTCTTCCCTGACTTCTTCTTGTTTCCGCCTCCGGAGGCTGCAGGTTTCCCATCCCGCTTGGCTCCAGAATTGGAGAGAGTGGCTGTGCTGCCAGGGATGTACACATTCTGTCTGTAGTCAGGGACGTGCTGCAGGGTGAACTGGGGGCCATACCTGGTGCTGAGGCCCATTGTGCCTGCTGCTGTTGCTCCTCCTCCCAGAGTAGAATTTCCATCAGGATTTGCAGCGGCGGCAGCAGCAGCTTCTACACCACCACAGGGAAGGGGATTGAGAGAAGGAGATTGGAAGGGGGAGAAAAGTCAGAAGGGCAAATTCTTAGCATAGTCATTGCTAGATGTCAATGTGTAGTCGAGACCCTAAATTATACATCATCTATGGAAGATGCACTCAGCCCACCTCCCCACCCCCAGAATTCTTATGAACAGCAAGCTCTTTGGCATGTGCACAAGGCTTGGGAGTGATAAGGCAGAGAGCTCTGGTTTGAAGAAGTGGCATCCTGCAGTCCGGCAGAAATAAATCCCTGCTTTTCCCTGAAGCCTTCTTCACATGTCAGAGGATCCGAGTGGAGAGGAAGGGAAAACTCTAGGCAAGAACAAATAGAGGCTTGCTAGCACACTCAGAGCTCTTAGGAGCAATCTTACTATGCCCGTGTTGCATGCCTGGGCTGCTTGGCAAAAAGGTGGGTGTTAAACCCTCATCCCCAAAAGGCTGTGTGCTTTTTGCAGGGAGCCTCATGGCCAGGGAGCCACATGGGTGCTGTGTTGTGTGTCTTCTGTGACCTCTCATTTGTATGCCTTGCATTGTAATTGGCTGTGTTACTGCAGCAGTGGTGCGGGTGTGCAGGCGTGTGGGTTAGGGGTGCGTCCCTGTAATTTTTGCACAATAGACTTAAGTTTTCCATTTTTTAACAGTTGGCTTTAATGAGAGATAAACACTTCTTTTACAGTAAACAATGACATATTTGTATTTTACAAAATACAAATGCTTCTACTTTTTTTAGATTCACTGAAGATGAGCCATCTGTGGCCTGAAACTCAGCTTTTGTTGATGATGAATACATGTGCCTGTATACCCTTCTATGGACTTCTTTGTGCCATGTTTATTTCTGGAGCTTCCTTTTCATTTGACTTCCCAAAATATGAAGAATCTATGAAAATACTGAATGTGTAGCAACAATAGAGCAAGGAGGAACAGGAAGAGGTATTAAAATTGTGCAAATGGACTTAACTATTTTGATTTTGGCTAGAGGAGAGACATTCTGTCCAGGAGTTAGCAGTTATGCATGGGTTTTTAATAATGGGTTTAAAATAGTGCTTCTTTCTGGGGGGATGCAGGGGTACACATACCCCTAAACATGTTGTGTTTTTAAAACGGGAAAGGACAATCT